>NW_024424564.1:29736836-30238578 GCF_017311325.1 Ursus maritimus | reverse complement strand
ACACACACACACACACACACACACACAGCTTTATATAAAAATAATACATAGAAAAAACCCAAAATCATTGGTATCAAAAGTGGTTACTTTGGAGTGAGATTCTGTTGATATATAGTTTAGTGTATTTTCTAAATAAATGTCTTAACCAATTATAATTTTTATATTAAAATTATATTGCCTTTTGGGGCACCTGGGTGGCTCAGTCGGTTAAGTGTCTGCTTTGGGCTTGGGTCATGATTCCAGGGTTCTGGGATCAAGTTCCGCGTCAGGCTCCCTACTCGGCAGGGAGTCTGCTTCTCTCTCTAAGCCTTTCCCCTACTTGTGATCTCTC
This sequence comes from Ursus maritimus, assembly GCF_017311325.1. NCBI lineage: Eukaryota > Metazoa > Chordata > Mammalia > Carnivora > Ursidae > Ursus > Ursus maritimus. The sequence continues at coordinate 30,238,247 of NW_024424564.1, read as the reverse complement.
TCTCTCAAATAAATAAATAAAATCTTTAAAAATATTATATTGGCTTTTGAATTACAATTACATAAAGAATCATAGAATAATGAATTTTTACTATAGTTTTCATTTGTAAGAATAAAGTGGATACCCTTCAACAATAGTTCTAATATTTTTATAAAGTAATTAGGGATCCCTTTGCATATTAGTACATTGTGGCTCTCAGTCTTTCTGCTTTTTTTTTTTTTTTTTTAATTTTATTTATTTATTTGAGAGAAGGAGCGTGTGTGCGAGCAAGAGAGCACAAGCAGGGGGAGCAGCGAAGGGAGAGGGAGAAGCAGACTTCTCACTGGGCAGGGAACCCGATGCGGAACTCGATCTCAGGACTCTGAGATCATGACCTGAGCTGAAGGCAGACACTTAACTGACTCAGCCACCCAGGCGCCCCTCTTTTCGCCTTTTTATTTTTTCACCAAAAATTGTCATTTGTACTAGAAAAAAAACCCAAATAAATGGGTAGCAATATATCATCAGTCTTATTACTAGTCAGCTTCTGTATTTGAGGTGGGAAAGAAGTTTTAAGTAATCTACAATACTTAGAGTTCATTCACTCGTGTTTTACATAAATGCCGTTAATGATTCCTGAAACATGTGCAGTATTATTTTTTGTACCTGAAAACAGAGGAAACTGTTTACTACATTTGAGATAACTGTTTCACATTTAATAAATTAAATAAATTCTCCACAGTGCAAGGTGAAATTGCCTTGGTGTAGGAAATTTACTTTGGGGAAAATGTATTTAAAATATTGATGATTCTTAGCAACCGGTATGTCTAAATCTAATGTACAGGAAAATAAAAAGTCAGATATACTATGAGATGCCTTATTAAACTCTTTCAGATATGTATAATTTTTTAGAATGTGAAAATAATGAATAGGCAGTATAGTGTTTTATTCCTAAAGCACATACTAAATTAAACATTATGGAATGTACTTTTTATTTCTGCCTTTAAAACAATGATTTATAATCCTGAATTAAAAATTTGTGCTTTTAATGTGAAACTTCTTAGTAATGATAGCTCCGTGGCATATTTTAGCTTATGCAAATTTTTATATGTTATAAAATTGAATCTTTTCTATTTTTTTAAAGATTTATTTATTTATTTGAGAGAGAGAGACAGAGTTGGGGAAGGGTTGGGGAGGAGGGGCAGAGAGAAAAATCTCAAGCAGACTCCCAGCTGAGCAAGGAGCCCCACCCATGACCCTGAGATCGTGAGCTGAGCCAAAACCAAGAGTCTGACACTAACTCATTGAGCCACCCAGGCACCCCTAGGAGATTATGAATCTTATCTACTGAATTAAGTATTGGCTTTAGAATCCGTGTTTATAATTATAATAATTTATGTTATTTTTAAATCTACTGGTACGTCTGGGTGGCTCAGTTGGTTAAGCATCCAACTCTTGATCTCAGCTCAGGTCTTGATCTCATGGTCGTAAGTTCAAGCCCAGCGTGGAACCCACATTAAAAAAAAAATCTTTACAGAATTTATGGAATTCAAGATGCTATCTATTGTAAGACCCATAATAACTTTATATTAACATAAAAAAATTCTTAGAACCAGTGACTGCCGTTAGATTGTTATGCCAGTCTGCCTAGTGGTACTCTAGAGACCTAGAAGATTGTGAACAGGCCAGAATTTTATCAAAATTTTGCTACTTACCTCATAGAATGTGGCTTTTAGAGATTTTTTTCACATCGGCAATGGTAATAGTACTGTCTTTTCCTTTTAATGTGTTTTTTTATGTCTTGTTTTCATTGAGGAGTCTAAACCTGATGGATTGGTGGCTGACTCATCAGCAGGTAACTTTACCTAAAGCAGATATTTTTTCATTTTTCTTTTTCTCCTTGCTCATTCTTCTTTTTTACTTTTTATCTTGTCTCTGATGTCTGCTACATAAATTTGTATTGTGGTTATACTTTCTGGCTCTAAAACAGTGAAGATAATAGTCATATTTTAGGTTTAGAGTATTACCTGTGAACTTCATAATTTAGTCAGTCAACAAAAATCTTAGTGTTTTTTTAGTTCATTTTGTTCTGTAGTTATAAATAAACATCTGGAATATTACATGAATACAGATTAATGAAAAGTTAAACCTATTTTAAAGAGTGATGTACTCTTTTTCTCTTGGGATAAAATGATGAAACCAGCATCTTTGTAACTGACTTTAACTGGAGGAATGCTCAATGAATAATCAAAATTATATTTTGAGGTTAGGTGTTCTATTTACTTTCCCTCTGAAGTCTTTTTATGGGAGTGAAGTATTAGGAGTTGACTGCGTATTTTAATTAATTCTTTTTTTTTATATAAGACCTTGATATTAAACCATGTCTAACTTCATTTCTCATTATTATAAATTTTATTTAGAGATACAGAATATATTCCTTTTTTTGGTTCGTTGATAGTCATAGGAAAATAACAGAAATGTGAAATCAAAATAATCTTGAAACAAATATTTATGGATTATTTGGGCATGATGCTAAATATTCCTTTCATTTGTTCTTTATGTTTATAAATTATGACTTGTGGCTTAAATAATTAGATATGCTTAATTCTTGAAATGTTGACATACTCTCTTCGTAACTGGATGATAGACTCACCTTGATCATCTTTTTTTTTCATGTTGATTGTCTTTACTATAATTAGGATATAAGTAATAACAATTTAGGAAATGTAATTAGCATTAATTATGTGTTTGAATAACTGTGATACTTTTTTGTAGAATTACAGTCTTTGGAACAACAATTAGAAGAAGCCCAAACAGAAAATTTTAATATTAAGCAAATGAAAGACTTATTTGAACAGAAAGCAGCCCAACTTGCCACTGAAATTGCAGGTGAATTGAATCAGAGTTTTTTAGCTAGTAAATCAGTGTTGTTACCTTTTTGCCATTATATATCCTAGAAATAATGCATTGATTGTATTTTAGTGTATTGTATTTTAGTATGATAAGGCATTTGTTAAAGACTCTGGTGGTGATTACTGGAGTTTAATAATAGAGTTGCTATATAAATTATTTTGTTTGTCCTCTCACCTCCTTTCAAAGGCCTGATTTTCTCTGTAGAATTCTTGAAATTTAGAGAAGATGAATTTTCTTTTGGGGTATGCCTGAAGATTTAGCAAGTAACATTTTGGAGAAGTTAAAAAATATAGTATAGATTTAACATTTGGTTATGCTATCAATTACTTTTTTAAAAATTACATGCTTTTAGGTAAAATATGTGATTAAGTATACATTAAAATGCTAATTAGTAACAATGCTGTGCTGTATGGAATTTATGTAGACAAAAACATTTGATTATTTTAAGTTCGTCATTTCATGTAATCATAAGTTGAAGTTTATTGTATGTATGTATGGTTATCTAAGGAATATGAATTTGAATTAATGATATGTAGATATGCATATATAGGAATAGATATAATAATTACAATACGTGGGTATTTAAGAAACTGTATAATATACAGAAATTTATAAAACTGTCCTTTTCTAGAGTTAATGTCATAAAACTAATATTTATATAACTTTTTAATTAGATATAAAGTCAAAATATGATGAAGAAAGAAGTCTTCGAGAAGCTGCTGAACAGAAAGTGACACATCTGACAGAAGAATTAAACACAGAAACAACTATAATTCAAGATCTGAAGACCGAACTGGTAATTTAGAAACCATTTATTGGAATGTACTTTTATAATTTTCTACATTAAAAATGAAATACGTACTCTGATGAAAAAATTTTAAAAGTATAGCTTCCCTAAAATGGAGGAAATAAAAATTCCCCATAGTTCTGTCCTCTGCACATACACTAATAGGATTTTTTACATAGAAATGGAATCTAGGATGAAAAACTTATTACCTTACCATTTTTGTTTCTATCTTAATATTATCTGCCTTTTTTCTTTTCCATATCTGTATCTCTGATCCTGACCTTTCCCCGCACTTTGGTTTTATAAGTCCACCTACCTTTAGGATACTTCTGATTGCATTTCTAGCTTTCATTTCAGATTCAACAAGTGTAACATCAGGTCATCATATTTCCTCCTCAACTATGTTTCTGTCATTGGTATTAAACATCTTCAGCAGTCTCCCAAGGTGTAACAACCTTGAATCTGTCCTTGACTGCTTTCTGTCCTTTATTTAGCACTCAAATATATCAATAAAATCAACCATATCCAACCTGCAACAAAGCCTAATTATGCTTACATCTGCTCCTTTATTTTTATCATCAGTTTCCTAGGATAGAAAATGAGGCATTTATGCTTCAAAATGTGACATTTATCAAGTGATTGTTATGACCATTGAGTGTAGTTTGTGAAGAAAAGGAAAGCAAATAAAGCACTAAGGATAATTGTGAATTTGCTATTTTGCGCCTTGAGTGGTAATACTATTAAATAGGACATACATATGGGGAAGAGGAGAGGCTTGTTGGGGGAAAGATATCAGTGGTCAATGTTTGAGTCCAATAATTGGTATCAAAGATTATTTTCATTTTGATTTCTTTGTAGTAAAACCATATAAAAATGTGTGTTCTTTTAGTTTTTCACTAATGTGAAAATGTGCTCTACAGCTTCAGAGACCTGGTATAGAAGATGTTGCTGTGCTGAAGAAAGAACTGGTGCAAGTTCAAACGCTAATGGACAACATGACCTTGGAACGGGAGAAAGAATCTGAAAAACTCAAAGATGAGTGCAAAAAGTTACAGGCAGAACATGCTAACTCAGAGGTAAATAAGTTCAGTATGCCTAAATGTGATTGTTGTTAACTTTATACTATTGAGTAAAGCCAACATTTGAGACTTTTCTGAGTGATCTATCAAAACAGGATTTGACTCTCATTTGCTCTAAATGATAATTGTATATAGTCAGTCCAATCTGAGAGACAATATTTAACTTTGCTTTACGAAGCTAGACATTTAGAGAAGAATGTTTGTATAAGAGTACTGTTTTATTTAATAAATGATATATATTGTGGGGAGATGATATTTAAAGTTAAATTTGATCCAAGCTAGTCAATAAGTGGTAATTGAGTTTATCTCAGTTTGGTAGGGGTAAAGAAAGTAAGATTTCATTTTTTACAATGTATTACCAGTGTTGTTCAGAAAAAAATATTTAGGAAAAACTTATTTTCTAGTAGGCTTGTTCCTCACTTATCAATTATTGAATTATGTTGTTAAAAGAAATCTTAAAAATCAACTAGTTTAACACTTCACCCAGAACTCCCCTTTATAGCATCTGAAAAGTGATCCCCAACTCTTGCTAGGTGGTGTAGGGGGTGCGTATTTCTTCATAAGTCAGCCATTCTGTTGAGTTGATATTTGTTTTCCTGTAATTTACATGCACTGGTTCCAGTTCTCCTTAGGAATTACGCAGAATAAATTGTTCCTTTTTTCCACATGAGATATTTGAAGACTGTTCATATTTATTGAGTTCTTTCTCTTCTAGGATAAACATTTTCAGTTCCTTCTACCGTTTATCACATGACTTGACTTTGGCCTGTAAATCCTTGAGATACATAATTGTGTCAGTTTATGACAAACTCTAGGATATGTAATAAATACATTTGCTTAAAAATGCTAGCCTTTTCCCCTTTTACTGTATTTTAGAGGATATTTTGTTATCTATTAATATTCTGTTAACTATTATTTGTAGTTCTTAAGCTCCGTTATGTGATGTGGACCGCTGTTTTTCATATTTTCAGTTTAAAAAGTTGAGTTATAGTGACATTTCAGTTTGCATTTCTTTCTTGGAGTTTTTAAGCTAATGATCTAAAAGCCCCTCTATTCATAAGTAGTAACATAATGAGCTATGGAGTATAAATATTATAAATAACCGTGTCATCCTTTCTCTTTCTTCCTCCTGAATCTTATCAGTGGGGGAATGGTGAAAGTTTATGGGTATAACATGCATAAGCATGTGAAGCTTTATGATGCTTAGTACTTCAGGCTTTAAAGTTTATGAATTTCCCAAAAGTGATCTTTGTAGCCCAATGACATATAACCCCACAGTTTTTAAAACAATTTTAGGGAGTTCATGAACTTACTGAAGCCAGTTAAAAGGTTCTAATATGTAATCAAGGAGATGCTGAATAAAAGAAGTCTCATGAGGAAAAAAGCCCATTCAGATAATGTGAAAGCAGAAATACTTGAATTTGGGTGAATTGAGTCATATATTTCTGTGCTTCAGTAAGAATTACTTTTGATTAAATCTGCCTGCCCACTAGTATTTCTCAAATTTTTAAAAAATTATATTCTCTTTTGATTAAAAAAATTTCTTTAATGTTATTTGAAATTTCCAAACAAATGTCATAGGATGACTAAAATTGAATCATAATAATGGCATTTTTATGATATAGCTATTTTAAAGTGCAATCCTCTCTGACCTTTTCCAGCTGAGAATTATGGAGTTATTGTATGTTTACTTGTTAAACAAGTAGAATTTGAACAGGGAGAAGAAATTTATATATTTACTTGCGTTTGGGGAAAAATATACGTGGGGAAATATTTCTGAGTAATATTTAATAATTACTTTGTTTAATATGGAGGATTTTTGTAAATTTGCATTTTCACATAGATTAAATTATCTTTATATGTTACGAGGAGGTCATTTAAGATGAAAAAGTTTAACTAGAGTTATATAAGATTTGGGAGAAAAGGATTTAGTGTCTTCCTATACTGTCCTCTGTGAACAAAGGTGATGGTGGGAAACGATTTTTTTTCCCCCTCTCAGAAAGATGTTTCTGGAAAAGAAAGATGACGTAGAAATCCATTCTTCACATCTTCTTTCACATTTTCATAATATTTTTCTTTTTAAGGGTTTTGAAATAAATTTTATTTATTTATTTATTTATTTATTTATTTATTTATTTATTTTAAAGACTTTTATTATTTATTTGACAGAGAGAGAGAGAGCCAGCGAGAGAGGGAACACAGGCAGAGGGAGTGGGAGAGGAAGAAGCTGGCTCCCAGCGGAGGAGCCCGATGTGGGGCTCGATCCCAGGACCCTGAGATCATTCCCTGAGCCAAAGGCAGACACTTAACGACTGAGCCATCCAGGCACCCCTGAAATAAATTTTAAAATAGATTTGTTCTTGCTGAATAGTGACTTAATATTTCATCATATTTTTAGGAAAACAAGGATAATATTTACTTTCTACTTAGTTAATAGGTTTGTAATGATCGAGACCTCGCATTATACTGAAGTATTTTGAACAACTTTAGGAAATGGTAGCATAAGAGTCAGAGTAATATTATTATTGGAAACAAACTCTTAACTTTTTGAGCACCACTAGGTTTTGGATACCGTGCCAGGTACTTTAAATGTATGGTCTCATTTGTTTCTTTTAACCTGTAAGTGAAGTATTATGTTTGTTTATATGGAAGTAATCTGAAGCTTGGTGAAGGTAAATAACTTGTTTAAGTTCATGCACCTGATGTAAGGAAGCTAGGACTAGAACTCAGGTCTTCTCCAAAGCCTGCAATCTTTCCCTATCTCATTTTGAGTGGTCTGGTGATTGCCTTATAAGTGAATCTGTGCTATTAATCTTGACCTAATACTTACTGTTATTACTTTTTATATTTTGCCATATTGTATGTTGTAATATTTATATTGAATACAACTTAAAATACTTTTGAATTGTTTCATACCATTTTCATATTAAAAAATTAATGTGTAGATATTTCATTTCATTTAATGTTTATAACTCCATTTGTTTTTAGCTTCTGCTTACTTTTTAAATATATGACATGTATTTTACTAATTTATTAGAATTCAATCCTATTTATTCTCAAATTTGTTAGTGGATTGTAACACTTAATGAAAAAATTTATTTTATATATTACTACTTTACTGAAACTAAATATTGTTGTCTGAAACACAATACATTAAAAGGAATTAAAGGAGCTAAAAATGTAATGATTTATTTGGTATTTCTAATTGAGGCTGAGGACATAATATAATGTATATTATTAAGTATGTTCTTGTGTTCCATTACTTTCATTTATATATACCTTATGAATTCATTGGCATTTTTTTAGTCTAGATATTTTAGAAAAATAACTCATTCTAAAGCATTTGAAAATACTTTATAGTTATGTCATAGATCAGAAATTGAGGATTTAAGGATTAAAGTATTATTTAAAAAATTTACATTATTGAAAATATTAAAGCTATAATCAACTTATATTTGGTGTAGTCTTTAATGGAAATGATCTTTTAAGGTTCTTATTTGTATTCCAAATAAACTCATTTTAAAAGCCAAAATATTTATAAAGATGGAATAAAAATGATTATACTCACGCATAGTTATTAAAAAGAGTACTTAAATATCTTTTAAAAGTATGCAAATATCAGAGATCAGATTTAGTATGTCTGGGCATTTGTATTGTACGTTCATTGTGTACTTTTGTCAGTCTTGTCTTTCACCTTTCATCCATCATTTTATTATTATTTTTTTTCTGCTTTCTAATGGAGATGCTTAAACTTGAGGTAATGTGTTTTTTGGAAGGCTTTTAATGTTAGTAATACATAGCACCTTCTATTGTTGTATGGCAATTTTGTATTTTAAGGCAATCTCAGAACTTCAAAGATACTCTCATTTTTTTAATTAAGCAAATTTTCAACCATCTTTAAATGAGTATTTACTAATAGTAATATAGTATTAGAACAATAATTATAATTCTAAAGCACTAGCAGGATGTTTGCCCAAAATATCTTTCCTTAATTATTTTTTAAGATTTTTAGTAAAAATCCAATGTTAAATTCAATAACATGGCTTCAAGGAAATGCAGACTATTTTATTGGGTTTGATATTGGGTACAAAAATCTATTAACTCCCTGGAGACGAATCACTCATTTCTTTAGTGCATATTTTTTAATGTCTAGGATCAGCAACTATTTTAGGTGTAGGGAATACAACAGTGAGTAAGACAGAGTGCCTGCTCTGATAAAGCTTATATTTCTTTGTGGAAGCCAGACAAGATGTAAGTAAACCAAATCATGATAGAAAGTCAGTTAATGCTAAGTGCTATAAAGAAAAATAAAGCAGGAAAATTAACAAGTCAGGAAATGACAGATGTTGTCTAAGATGCAAAGAAAGGGGAACCCTCTTACACTGTTGGTGGGAATGCAAGCTGGTGCAGCCACCTTGGAAAACAGTATGAAGGTTTCTCAAAAAGTTGAAAATAGAGCTACCCTACAACCCAGCAATTGCACTACTGGGTATTTACCCCAAAGATACAAATGTAGTGATCCGAAGAGGCACCTGCACCCCAATGTTTATAGCAGCAGTGTCCACAATAGCCAGACTATGGAAAGAGCCTATATGTCCATCAACAGATGAATGGGTAAAGAAGATGTGGTGTATGGAATACTACTCAGCCATCAAAAAGAATGAAATCTTGACATTTGCAACAATGTGGATGGACCTAGAGGGTATTATGCTAAGCAAAATGATCAGAGAAAGACAATTACCATATGATTTCACTCATATGTGGAATTTAAGAAGCAAAATAGGATCATGGGGGAAGGGAGGGAAAAATAAAACAAGATGAAATCAGAGAGAGAGACAAACCATGAGACTTTCAATCATAAGAAACAAACAAACTGAGGTTTTCTGGAGGGGAGAGGGGTGGGAGATGGGGCAACTGGATGGGAAAAAAAAAAGAAAAAGGGCATATGTATGGGCAGTAGTGTAGTGGAGCTGATAATAATGTAGGACAATTTTAGATAGATGATCAGGGAAGGTCTTCTCAAGGAGGGTATATGTGAGAAGTAAGCAAGAATCAGGGTGAAGAATTGGGACCAATCATTCCCAGGAAGAGGGAGTGCAGCTATTAAAGCCTCAAGGCACAGATGAGTCTGGCCTGTTAAACAGTGAGGAAAGTCAATGTGAAGAGCCATCTTTGTTTGAATTTCACCCATAGTCATATTTGAACAGGGAATGTTTTTATTTCCTTGCAAATTTTGACTTTTTAAAATTTTTATTTTTCCCTCATACAAACATAATACATGATCATTGTAAAAGATTAAGATGATTTATAAAGTACAACAGAGAAAGTGAATGTTTTCTGTAATTCACTCCCTTCCTCCCCTTCTCCATGACTAAAATATACCCTTTGGTATAAATTCTTCCCACATCTTTCCTTTTTCCACCCTTGAGTAAAAATATTTCAAATGCTAGCTTTTAAAAAAATTCTAGTTAAAAAAAGTACATACTTAGTGTACAATGGATAAATGATACCTAATGTCTAGTTCTTTAGGTATTAAAATTATAAAATCATTTATATGAATGTATCTAAAAACTATAAAATTTTAACAGGATATTTTTGGATATATTTGCTTTACATTTTACTTGTTTTTTCTACATTTTGGAGTTAATCAGCAAGATAGATACTAGATAGATGTTACTCTTGGCTTACTATATTTTATAATCTTAAATGCAGAATCATAGTATTTTAATGAAATATACTCATAATTTGCATCTTAATATATACTGTTATTTCTGTTTATTATGTGTTACTCTGCTAAATCCTTTGATACATAGTACTTTAAAATAGCCAAACTGTTCCTAATATTTCTATTAACATCCATAATATTACTAACAGAAAATTATCTGAGATTCAGAGTTGTTAGAAATAGCAGTTTGAAATAAACTCCCAATATCAATGAAAAGGTTACATGATCATTTTAAGGAAGAAGTTATTAGGATATACCTTTAACTTGAATATAGTTAAAAATAACAAATATTTAAAGATTTCCTTCTTTGGGGCACCTGGGTGGCTCAGTTAAGTGTCTAACTCTTGATCTTGGCTCAGGTCTTAATCTCAAGGTCATGAGTTCAAGCCCCACATTGGGTTCCATGCTGGGTGTAGAGCCTACTTAAAAACAAAAAGACCCCCAACATTTCTTTCTCTTAAGGATACAATATCAGTTATTGAAACATGCTTTATAAGCTATAATTGTAAAGCAATATGACCAATTGCCTTTCATTGTATTAGAATTGGTTTATTTACGTGAATGTTTTCCTTAAAAGTTCTAGCCAGGAAGATATCTCAGACATGCTGCCCTTCATAAAAACATTCTTGAAACCTCTTTTAACTGACTTTAAGCCAGTTCGGAAAACAGTCAAAAAATGTTTCATTAACTTATGATTATTAAAATAAAATAGTATAAGCCCAAGTGTTTGATCATTCAGTTTAATTACTTAACCTCCTTTACAAGATGGTTTCCAAAACTTTAAACCAAAGCACTGTAATGGATGAAGATATATATACCACCAATGAGAATCCTTTTTAAAAAACCAAAAGTGCCACACATACTAGAAGGGTTTCCAAAAGAAGATCTCTTGGCATTATTGTCAAAATAAATCGATAGCCTTCTAAGGTTTCTCCCTTGAAAATGAAAGTACTTATTTGTAATATTGGATATAGACAACTACTGACGTGTTTATTAGGAAAAAAATTTTTAAAATTTATCTCTTTTTCATATGAAGTTATTTACTAATAAAGAATGTAGACAATGAAAATGATTGTAACTTCGGGAATGTAAAAACTGAAGCCAATAAGCAATATTAGAAATACAGAGTTATTTTGTTATTATCAGTTGCAGGAAACCATTCTTAAAAAGCAGTACTTAGTCTCTCTTTCCCTAGTTGTTGAAGCTCTCGTGTGTAGGAAGTTTCTGTTTCTAAGATCTTTGCTTTCTTTTCTGTTATTTTTTAAATGATCAAACCATTGTCTTAATTTCATTAAAAAGTGTTAAAATGCATCAGAGCAAATTTAAGTCCAGCTATTATACCTGATCACGGAGTGGCCCAGCTTAATGAAACTATATCTAATAAAAGTTTATATATAAACCTCTTTGGACAAAGACTTAACATCATAGTAAAAAGATGATTTACCACCTTTCCAAGGTGATTCTGTATTGTATGTTTGCATTTATTTAACATGTTTTTAAAAGGAAAGGCTATCCTATAGAAATTGGGAGAAAATGTGGGCATTTTCTTTAAATCTTCAAAATTCAAAAGGATTAAAGTACAGAGTTTCAAAGACAGTATATTTTGATGCTGACTCAGACACATAAAGTAGGATGCCAACTCTTCATTTCATGCATTATTAAATAAATGAAGTTGTGCATTTTGGGTAAATTTTAAAAATTAATTTTCGAACATGATGTGGGGTGGCAGTAGGGTTGTAGGAAAAAGAACTAAGTTGAAACTTATAAGTATTATTTTAATTTAACAACAATTGACAAAAATCTATGTAACTTAAAAACCTTTGGGTGCTCCCATTTCCTATTCCATTTTAGTTTTCTCTAATTTTTTTTTCTTTCTTTTTTTAAGGCCACAATAAGCCAGCTAAGGAGTGAGCTTGCCAAAGGCCCCCAGGAAGTTGCTGTATATGTGCAGGAACTACAAAAACTTAAAAGTTCAGTTAATGAATTAACACAAAAAAATCAGGTGAGAGTTTAAAAACTGCATATAGTGGTGAATTGATTTTATATATCTTAAATTTTAATCTTGTGTATGTTATATATATATTGGCATGAGTACAGCATGACTTAATTCTGGTTTTTAAATGTTAAGGACATTCACATTGTTATGAAACCAATCTCCAGAACTCTTCATCCTGCAGAACTAAAACTCTACACTCTTTGAACAACTCACCAGTCACCGCCACCTTCTGTAAAGGAAAAGCACTCCTGTGTGTCTCTACTCTCAGTATCCTACTACACCTTTACTTCTCACACCAGAAGTATGTTCCTCACTTCAACAGTTCTGTGACACCAGCTGGTGTCATACAGTGTAACACAGTTCTGACACCATTTACTTGGAGACAGTGTCAGATCCCACAGTTTAAGGGATGAGTCCCACAAGACTGTTCCCGCACCCCTCCTGCCAACACCAATTGAAAGTCCAGCTTGTTACCTGTACTTTGTACCAAATGGCTGTAAGTAGGAAGCTCCCACAACCCTGGCCTTAGAATGGATTAATTTGCCAGAGTGACTCACAAAACACAGGAAAACATTTTACTTACCAGATTACTGCTTTATTTTAAAAGATATAATTCAAGAGCAGCCAGATGAAAGAGATCCATAGGGTCAGATGTGTGGGAAAGGGCATGGAGCTTCTATACTCTCTCTAGGTGCTTTCTATGTGTTCACCAACCTAGAATCTCTCAACCCTGTCCCTTTGGGATTTTAAGGAGGCCTCCTTACATAGACATGATTGATAAATTATTGGCCATTAGTGATTAACTCAACCTCTAGCTCCTCTCCCCTCCCTGAGGTGGGTGTTGTTGTTGGCGGGGTTGATGAGGGGTTGGGTTGAAAGTTCTAACCCTTTAATCCTGGTTGATTGCCATGGCAACCGGCCCACATCCTTAGGGTCTTTCTAAAAAATCACCTTATTAACATAAACTCATTGGTGTTTGAAAGGGACTTGTTATGAATAACAGAAGACATTTTCATTGCTCTTATCACTTAGGAAATTCCAAGGGTTTTTGGAGCTCTTCCAGAAATGGGGATGATAACCCAAAGTATATTTTTTTATTGTAAATCACAATCACACTTTGGATATAACAAGTTTTTGATTTGATATAATCCAGTTTATCTGTTTTTGCTTTTGGTGTCATATTTAAGAAATCATTGCCAAATCCAAACCCATGAAGCTTTTCCCCTGTGTTTTCTTCTAATAGATTTATAGTTTTAGGTCTTATGTTTTGGTCTTTGATTCATTTTGACCTAATTTTTTTTTTTTTATAGTCCCAGGTAAGGATTTAGTTTCATTCTTTCACATATGGGTAGTTTCTCCTGCAGCATTTGTTGAAAAGACTTTCCTTTACCGTGCTCTTGGCACCCTTGTTAAAAATCATTTGACAATGTATGTGAGTGTTTATTTATGGGCTCTTTATGCCTATACCATTGGTCTATATTCTTTCTTTATGCCAGTACCACACAGTTTGGACTACTGTAGCTTTTAATAAGTTTTGAAATCAGAAGAGTATGAGACCTTCAACTTTGTCCTTTATTTTGTATTTTGTAATGTTAATATTTCCCACCTTGTTTCTTTATAGATGAGCAACAGATAATATTTAGTTTGGGAACAGGGTAGGTATTGGTTAGTACTTTCTTTTCATGTCTTTACTCTTTTGGTGGCGGGGGAGTAGGAAGTCATTAAACCTTTTTATTGAACAGTGTGGTGAATTTGTTGGCTTTGCTTTTTAATAAGTCGAACCTAATATTTTGGTGAAATATAACAAGGGAAAAACCAAAGAAAAGAACGTAGTAGAGGGGGAAAAAGAGATTAAGTATAATTGGCTGTAAATATCAAGCCTCCTGCCAATAGCCAGGTGAATGAACTTGGAGCAGATCCTCCAAATCTCGTCAAGTCGTCAGAGACTATAGCTCTGGCTCATAGCTTATTCCAACGTCATGAGAAACTGAGGTAGAACCACCAGCTAAGCTGTTTCTGGATTCCTGACCCTCAGAAGTTGTGTGAGATGATACATATAATTTTAACCTGCAAAGTTTTAGAGTAATTTGTTGCTTGTGACATTGGCCAACAGTTCTCAAACCTCTTCATCTCAGGAATGCTATATATTCTCAAAATTGTTATGGACCCCCAAAGAGGTTTTATTTTCTTGGATTATATCTATAGGTACTTAGTGTATTAGAGATTAAAACATAAATTTAAAAAATATGTATGCATTTGTTTTAAAAACATTATTAAATATTAACATAAATACCATTTTGGATGAAAAATGACTATTTTTCCAAAACAAAAAATAGGGGTGATGTTTTATATTTTGTAAACCTCTTTAATGTCTAGCTTAATATTATGACAGATGGATTCTTATATCTGCTTCTACATTTCATCTGTTGTGATATGGTTGAAGGGTATGAAGAAAATTCAATCTCATAAAGATAATGTAGTTGGAAAGGGGAGGAATATCTTAACCTTTTCAGGTAATTATAGCTATTTTTATTTGATACTATATCAAAACTAGATAAAGCATAGTTTCTCAAAAGTTAGTTACAACAGAGAATCTGAAACCATATCAATGCTGTTTTTATACTTGTAACATTAAATTTATTAGTTTTTCTTGCCTTTTGAGTGGATCTTTCCTGTGCATAATTTTATAGCATCATACATTAGTCATGTGGAAAATGTTGGTTGTGCCGATCTTCCAGATATTGACAGATTTCATTGTACAATATAAAAACGGTATCATTTGTCAATATCACCATCTATCTCAGAATAGACCTTAAGTATGAGAAAGTGTCAAGCTCATGGTGATGGATACAAGTTTTCCAAAAGTCTAAGCTTCATTTGAAAGCTCGAATTTTATTATTGGAAACAAATAGTATCAGTTCTGTTCTTTTAAGTGATAGGTTCTTTTCTTACCCGAGTTTGAGTAATCATGGTTTGTCTGTTAATCTTTCCAATAAAAATGGTGTTTCATGAAAAAAAGCAACTAGCTCAGCTTGTAATTCAATACCATTAATGCTCTTCTGTGTGACAGTTATATTATTCTTTGGTATCCAGCAGCAGTGATCTATGCATACTTCCTACTCTTTCACATAGATTCTATTATTCCTTGCTATTACAGATATTTCGGCTGTGAACATTCACATACAAATCTCATGCATTTGTGCAAGAATTTCTCTGTTATATACTTCCAAGTGAAATTGCTGGGTTGTAGGCTACACATGTGTTCAAATTTAGTAGGTGACCTCAAATAATTTTCCAAAGTATTTATACCTGTTTACCGTTGTCCATTTCTCTGTCAATTCTTCTCCTCCTCATCTTCCCCCCCCTCCTCCTTCTTCTTCTTTAAAGATTTTATTTGTTTGAGAGAGAGAGACAGAGATAGTGAGAGAGAGAGAGAGAGAGCAATAGCAGGGAGGAGGGAGAAGCAGGCTCCCACTGGAGCAGGGAGCCCAATGGAGGGCTGTATCCCAGGACCCTGGAATCTTTTGTTTGTTTGTTTGTTTGTTTGTTTGTTTTTTAAGATTTTATTTATTTGACAGAGAGACACAGCTATAGAGGGAACACAAGCAAGTGGAGTGGGAGAGGGAGAAGCCGTCTTCCCGCTGAGCAGGGAGCCCGATACGGGCTCGATCCCAGGACCCTGGGATCATGACCTGAGCCGAAGGCAGACACTTAATGACTGAGCCACCCAGGCGCCGCAGGACCCTAGAATCTTTACGTTTAACCAGCTGAGCTACCCAGGCACCCCTCTCTGTCAATTCTTGATGCTGATTTGATCTTTTTCTCTGGCTTATGAAAACCTGTCTACCCTCCCTCCACCTTTTTTCTCCTGTCAAGTTAATACGTAGAAAACATTTATATACAATTTAGTTTTATCTTTGTCCCTCAGTATGATTTTTAATTCCTTTGAGATCAGGGTTGACATTCCACTTTCTGGAGACTGACCAGGATATGTACATGATGTGGATGTTTATGATCAGTGTCATTTATTATGTAATTTTAAAACATTAAACTATTAATAAAGGGCATGATTTGACATGGATAGCCTGAAATGTGTAATCAGATAATGAAGCACAAATTGTATATATGTACACACACACACACACACACACACACACACTATTAAAGTAAGTATTATGGCTATTTGGTGAATAATATATAGAATCAAGATGATTTAGTGTGGTTAAACTGGAATATTATTGATTGGAGAATAATAGAATCTTCTACTAATCTTAATAATCCTTACATAGTGAAGGCTTAACAATTTTTTTCCAAAATGTTTTCTTGTTTAGGATTTGCTCACCAGTTAAAGTAGCACAGACATGCATCCTTTTCTTATTATCCTGGCTGTCTGCCTCTCCCACCCCTCCTCACCCCATGTCCTTGGCAAACCATAATTGTTGACAGTAGTGATACCCATGTGTTTTGAATTTGGAAATCTTTGCAAATGGCCTTATGAAGTCCATTACATAAAATGCCTTGGACAATTTTTGTGGGTCATAGCATCAAGGTGGATAGATAATATTTTAATACAAAACAAATGGCAAAAAAATTGGTATTGTGTTAATGTCAAGATCTTCAGCATTAGATCTTTTGGAAATGTTTTTGGAAAACTTAAAAACAAAAGGGAAATATTGAAGAAACTTCCTTCTTAGTTTCTAATAAGAATCATACTCTGACATTTAAACACGATTCTGCAACTCAGTTTAATTATTTTTATATAAATTCTGAGCAAATCATATGTTTATTTAAAGCTACTAGTATAGGTCATTGTAAGAGACTGAGTTATTCTTTGAGTTTCACCTCTCACTCCTTTTCCATCCTTTATTACTTTTCCCTTTCCAACAGTCCTAATGTTAAGGTGTTCACAGTCCAAAGCAAGAGCCAGATATGGCTAGCAGTTCTGTTGCTGTGTATTACCACTATATTGCAAAGTGGCGTATTGAAGAACAGTGTAGTACAGTGGTCAAAGTCATGTTTAAGTCCCAGCTTTGCCGCTGTCTGACTGTGACAGCCTCTCCCAAGTTTGTTTCCTCTTCTGCAAAGAGATACTATTTTACCCATTTGCCTCTAGGAGTGATATGTGTCTTAAATAAATTAATAGATATTTAAGTGCTTAGACCAGTGTCTGCCTTTTCTGTAAGCACCTCGGTCAACGTTTGTTGTTTTTGTTTTTATTTGGTAAGTGTGATACAGGGTTGGGTCAAGACCAGGGTGGAAGTTTTCCTAACTTACTGCCTAGTAAATCAGGAAAGGCTTTTGTAGAACATATAACTTTTTAGCTTAGTCTTCAGGTTTGCTAAGGAACATTTCACATGGCAGAAGGCTTTGATTGTCTTGTATTATTCCCTTCTAGCACTCTGCATATAAAAAAATGAGTATAGTAAATATCCACAGATTGACTTGTCAGATGTTTAAAGTGGCTTCCTATCCTAGCTATCTTATAGAATTGAGTCAAAGTTCTGATCCATGTGTTAGGTTTAAGTATGTTGACTTAAAATACTCTGTATTAATTGTAACAATTCCACTGAAACCAGATGTTGACCTTTGATTAGGCTAGCTGATCCAGATCTTTGATTGGGGTGTTGTTTTTATATTTTGTACTTGATAATATTGAGTAAAATAACAAAATATAAGGCAGGTAAATTATTTTTAGATTACTGTTTTTACACAGCTAGAAAGAAATTTGAGTTAATCTTAAACTTGTGACCCTTAAAAATGGTCTTTATCAAGAAGAGCAAAAATAAAGAATCATAGCATGTGCATACTAGAGCAGTGAATAGTATTGTTATGCTAAAGCTCTTATCAGCTATAAAATTACAACACCCCAAATCAGAATTGCCGTTGTATTTTGTTATTCAAAATAATTTTTGATGATAGAAGATAGTTTTAGTATTTAACTCAAATGGGAGAATATAAATATGTTGCATACCCTGAAGAATCTACTAGATTTAATGTTTCATTTTATGTCAAAATTTTGTTTTTAATTCTTAAATTATATTACTCGAGCTTAGTCAAATGGGCCAATGATAAAATAAGTTAGGATGTAATAATTTAATACTTTTTGGCTAGAATATGTTCACTGTTTTTATATTGCAATTTGACTAATTTTGATGGTTCTCTAAAGATTAAAAAATTGGAATAATTATAAATATTCACAAAGGAAATTTTTACATTGATATTTCAGAACTTGTCTGAAAAGTTGCTGAAGAAAGAACTGGAGTTTACTCAGTTAGAGGAGAAACATAATGAAGAATGTGTGAGTAAAAAGAATATACAAGCAAGCCTTCATCAAAAAGACTTAGATTGTCAACAGCTTCAGTCAAGATTATCTGCATCTGAAACCTCCCTGCAAAGAATACAGGCAGAACTAGGTGAAAAGGGAGAAGCTACACAAAAGCTCAAAGAAGAATTATCAGAAGTGGAGACCAAGTACCAGCATCTTAAGGCTGAGTTTAAACAGCTGCAACAGCAGAGAGAAGAAAAAGACCAGCACGGGTTACAACTCCAAAGTGAAGTTAATCAAGTAAGAGATGTTACTTTTATTTGTTGTAATTCCTCCTGTGGTTTCTTATTTGATCATAATATAGTTCATTAAAAAAATATTGTCATTTAAAAAAATTAACTCTTAATTTTCACAACCGGCAGGTTTGAGTCAGATTTCATTTCCTTTAATTTCATTTCAATTTTCCTTAATGAGAAAGAAATGTTAGCATCCATCATATAATATTGTTGTGAAGTGTTTATGAATGAATACCTATAAATTGCTTAGGATGGTACCTGGCATATGGTAGGTACTCAGCACCGTAGGTACTCATCACATGTTAGTTAATTGTAATTAATTCAAATTGTTGATCATTCTTTAATTTAGAAATTCTTATCTTTTTTCTTTTTTGTTACTAAATTTTCAAAATATAATTATGGTTAAACCAATAATATAAAAATATCTATATTTTAAAAGAAAAAAAATAAATTAGTCCTAACGACTATTTTTATAGTAATATCTAACTTAAATTTAAGTTCTATATTCTTATTATTTCTTATAGATAACATTAAAAATTGGTTGAAAAATGGAAATTTGGGGGACATTAAAGTCCTCAGCCACTTTTTTGATAATATTCAACTATTTTCACTTAAATGGTAGTGATACTTGCTTTTTTTTTTTTAATGCTCAGTTAGCCAGCATATAGTACATCATAAGTTTTTGATACAGCGGTCAGCAATTCATTAGTTGCGTTTAACACCCAGTGCTCATCACAACACGTGCCCTCCTTAATACCATCACCTGGTTACCCCATTCCGGCCCCCCCCCCGCCCTTCTGTAACCCTCAGTTTGTTTCCTGGAGTCCAGAGTCGCTCATGGTTTGTCTCCCTCTGTGATTTCTTCCCATTCAGTTTCCCCCTCCCTTCCTCTGTGGTCCTCTGCTCTATTCCTTATGTTCCATGTCCTTATGTTCCACATATGTGTGAAACGATATGATAATTATCTTTCGCTGCTTGACTTATTTCACCTAGCATAATCCCCTCCAGTTCCATCCATGTTGATGCAAATGGTGGGTATTCATCCTTTCTGATGGCTGAGTAATATTCCATCGTATGTAGGGACCACATCTTCTTTATCCATTCATCTGTTGAAGGGCATCTCAGCTCCTTCCACAGTTTGGCTATTGTGGACATTGCTGCTATGATACTTGCTTTTATGGCATCAGTCCTTCTGTCTTCTTGGCCTGATATATTCTTCCTATTTGTCTTCTCCTTAATGAACACACTGCTTACCTCACTTGTCACTTTTCTAGTAATCCCTTTCTGAACATTGCCATTTTTCCCTCCCTGACTGCCCAAAGGTGGCTTAAGCACGTATATATTTTGATTGCTTTACTTACCGCAGTATAGTATATTATCATAACTTATGTGTCTTTCTTCACTAGATTCTGAACTCTTTGGGTACAAAGACCATGTCTTACTCATTTTTTATTTTCTCTATCTGACACATTGCTTGTTTTTTTGTTTTGTTTTGTTTTTGTTTTTTAAAGATTTATTTATTAGAAAGAGAGAGAGAGCTGGGGAGGCAAAGGGAGAGGAAGAGAGAGAAGCTCAAGCAGATTCTGCACTGAGTGCAGAACCTGACACAGAGCTTGATCTCATGACCCTCAGATCATGACCTGAGCTGAAATCAAGAGGAGGACGCTTAACTGATTGAGCCACCCAGGCGCCCCACACGCATGGGTTGTTATTCAGCAAATGTTTTAGTGGATAATTTAGATATCTGATGTTCATTTCAGATAAAATTTGGCACTTATGGTTTCTAAGAGACAACATGTTTTGTTGGGGGATACAGAACGGAAAAAGGAAACCATACTTACCTTAAATAATTATGTAAATCTCACTGAGGATAAGGCAAGTACTGTCCTATATCAAAGAATGTGAAGATTATAATAAAATGATCCTATATATGATGGGAATTTAGAAGAGTTCCTCTTCTGTTTTCTTACCCTGCAGTACTTCATTTGTGTAATTACTTTATCCAGTTATGTGATCAGGAAAAGCTTTGTGTGAGACAGACACGGTGCATAAAATTATGAATATTGAATAGATATTGACAAATGACAGTGTGGAGGTAGGAGAATCTTCCAGGCAGAAGTGATTAGTGAAAGTAAACTAGTGCCAAGAAAGTACTGTAAGAACCAGCAAGGGACGTCTCTTAAATAGGGTGTGTGTAATAGTAGTGGACTATTGTGATTGAAAAGAGCGTTTGGAACCTTATCATGTCGGGTCTTGAATAGCAGGCCAGGAATTTGGGCTTTATTTGGTTTTCAGTGGGAGGAAGGGCATGAGGAATTTTGAGAACCTACTCATATTTTTTTTTCAAACATTTTTTTTTTAAAGATTTTATTTATTTATTTGACAGAGATAGAGACAGCCAGCGAGAGAGGGAACACAAGCAGGGGGAGTGGGAGAGGAAGAAGCAGGCTCATAGCGGAGGAGCCTGATGTGGGGCTCGATCCCATAACGCCGGGATCACGCCCTGAGCCGAAGGCAGACGCTCAACCGCTGTGCCACCCAGGCACCCCCAAACATATTTTTATACAAAGACTTGAACATGTGATTAGTTGGTTTAGTCACAATTCTATAATAAATAAAGAGATCATACTGAAGACCTTAAAGTGATACCATTTATCTTCTTTCTTTAGCATGCTGTTTGCATTCTACCTTCAAAGTATGTCTCAAATCTGTCCACTTCTCTTCATCTACACTGCTCCTGCATTTAATTTAAGCCACTGTATTGACCTTCTTAAAGTTTTCCTTCTAGTGACCTCCTTAATCTGTTTTCCATGCAGAAGCCAGAGACATCTTTTTAAAACATGAAGGATATCCCTTTATTTGTCTGTTTACAGTGGCTTTGCATTACACTTTGAATTGAATCCAGATGTCTTACTTTGGCATGTGAGTTTCCGCATGTAGCATAACCCATACTATGTCTTCGAATTCATCTCCTACCACTGTTAAGTTATGTTGATCTCCTTTTAGTTCCTCAAACACACCAACACTTCAAATGCTTTCCTGCCTTAGGTCCTTTGCCCATTTTTTTTTCTTAGTGTGCCCTGACTTCAGTTCTTCAAAAGGCTGGCTCAGGTGTCATATTGTCAGTAAGGACTTCCAGGACTGCTCTATTTAAATAGCTTGTTTTCCATATATTCTGGACCCCTTCTTTATTTCAGCAGGCTTTTTTATTCTTCTTTATAACACTTTATAGTGTATAATTAGTTTTTTGTTTACTTGCATATTGCCTGCCATTCTCATTCGACTGTGAACTCCTTAATGTGCGGAATTTGTTTTATTTTATACTCTGTCAGCCTCTATACTTAGGGCTTTCAGCAAATATTTTTTTTTTAGAAGATTTTATTTATTTATTTGTCAGAGAGAGTGAGTGCACAAACAGGGGAAACAGCAGGCAGAGGGAGAAGCAGGCTCCCCACTGAGCAAGGAACCTGATGTGGGACTCGATTCCAGGACTCTGGGATCATGACCTGAGCCAAAGGCAGAAGCTTAATCAACTGAGCCACCCAGGCGTCCCTTTCAGCAAATACTTATTGGAAGGATGGAAGTGAATCTCACCTTAAACCTTTTTTTATATCCTTAAAGAGTGTAGGCATGAACTGGTTTCGTTTTTCTCTCCATTGTATCCTTAGCATCCATTTTGGTAGTGACAAAAGTAGATAGTGGCAACTGTCAGCAAAGGACTTGAAGACAAAGCAGTATATATTCTTCGTAATTGTGTTTATGAGCAGTTCTAAAATAGCCACAGATGTGCAGATACTGATGTTACATAATTAAAAGATTAGATGTTAGCATTTTAATTTTTAAAAATTATCTTTTTTTTTTTTTAAAGATTTTATTTATTTATCTGACAGAGATAGAGACAGCCAGCGAGAGGGGGAACACAAGCAGGGGGAGTGGGAGAGGAAGAAACAGGCTCATAGCAGAGGAGCCTGATGTGGGGCTCGATCCCGTAACGCCAGGATCACGCCCTGAGCCAAAGGCAGACGCTTAACCGCTGTGCCACCCAGGCGCCCCTAATTTTTAAAAATTATCTAACATGCATTTGAATAGCACAGTGGATTTATTTATTTATTTTAAAGATTTTATTTGTGAGAGAGAGAGAGAGAATACGAGTGGGGGGAGGGGCAAAGGGAGAGGGAGAAGCAGACTCCCCGTTGAGCAAGGAGACTTAGGACTGGATCCCAGGCCTCAACCCCAGGACCCCTGGATCATGACCTGAGCCCAAGGCAGACATTTAACTGATTGAGCCACGTAGGCACCCCAGCATAGTGGATTTAGAAACCAGCTGCCTGAGTTCCGGTTCTGTGGCTTACAAGCCGTGTGATCTCAGGCACAGTATTTAACTTGGGCCTGTTTGCTCATCGCTAATATGGATAATAATGGAATCTTCTTCATAGGGCTATATATATGAGGATTAAATTAGTTAATATTTGCATTTAGGATAAGGCCTGGCACTTAGTAAATATTGTTAGGAGTATAAATGAGTAAAGAATTATGTATATAGGTGTACAAACTGAATTTATTATAGAGTATATACATATATATGTATATCCCAAAATGATTGTGATTTTAGGGTAGACCATTCTATTAATAATTCCAGTGTTTACTATTTTTATGCTTGATTTAACATCTTTCTTTAACATGTTTACTCTCAAATGGTATGGACATCATTGTTTAAGTAATTTTGGCCTGCTCCCACTCTTGGACAGCATTTTTTGGGATTCTTTTTTTAAATTAAAGATTAGGGATTTACCAGGAATTGTACAGTAGTGAATGACCAAGTTATTTATAGTACGCATCCCTTTTTCTTACCCCTTTAGTAAATCTACACTTCAGAGTAATAATTCTCTTTAGTTCGGTTGGTTCTCAGTTCTGTCTGCACATCAGATTCACCTGGGGAGATTTAAAATATTAATAGTATCAAGGCTTCACCCTTGGTCCAATTAAATCATAATCTCTGGCATAGTCCTGGGCACTGGCATATTCAAATGTTTTCCCTGTAATTGTATATGCAGTTGAGCTTGAAAACTGCTGCTTTTTAAAGTGTTACTTTTTGGCAAGTGATTTCTGAGGTTTCCTGAAGTTGAACATCATCTGATTCTTGTTATGAAAACATGAATTTCGGGGCTTTAGCTCAAATGTATTAAATTTAAACTTGCATGGGAGGAGTCTGATTATCTGTGCATTAACAATGATATTAGGAGATTCTTTTATATTATTTTTTGGTGTGTGTACAGCATAGTGATTTACATTTCTGTACATTACTGAATGCTTTTCATGGTGAATGTAGTCACCATCTGTCACTCTACCATGTTATTACAGTGTTATGGACTGCGTTTGCTGTGCTGTACTTTTCATCTCTGTGACTTATTTTATAACTGAAGTTTGTACCTCTTCATCAGCAGGAGATTCTTATCCAGCAAGTTTAAGAACTAGACGTGGATGATGGCTGTTTGTAAGAGATCACGCACTTTGGGTGCTTGAAATATGAGTTTACCTTGAAGGCCTTCTTTGCTTTTACCTATCAGGATTGTGCCTAATTATTGTAGTGAGAAGGAGAAGGTTTGGGACTTACTTTATAGAGCTAATCCACTGTATATTAAGAAGAGGAATAAAAAGAAAGATGTCAGAGTGCTGGCTAAGGACAAGGATAAAATAAATGCATTCTCTTTAACCGGTACTGATTCTTATTTTAGTTAGATGGAAACATGTTTTACTTTAAAAATTAACTGTGGTTTTCTTTATTAAGGATAGAGTATATTCTAATAGCCACAGATTGTTTCACAGCATAAGAAAATAGTGGGTGTCCACCTTTCTGATAGAACTTTGTTTTATCCTGGGATGTCTGGGTGGCTCAGTCAGTTAAGTGTCTGCCTTTGGCTCAGGTCATGATCCCAGAGTCCTGGGACAGAGGCCCATGTTGGGCTCCCTGCTCAATGGGGATCCTGCTTCTCCTCCTGCCTGCTGCTCCTCCTGCTTGTGTTCTGTCTCTCTTTCTAACAAATAAATAAATGAAATCTTTAAAAAAAATAAAAAAGAACTTTGCTTTATCCTGATGAACTATGAATTTTTATGAAGAAAAATGCAAGTGTAGCGCATGTAAGTATCAATATGACACAGAGGCTATAGATTCTTAATATTTTCACATTTAACCTGAATAGTTTTGATTGAAAGCAGTTGTACAGAATGTTGGTTATTAATTTTTAATTTTGCTGAGGCATATGCATGTGCATGTGTTATGAGACTGGTGTGTAGGAACACTCTTAGTGTGTGCCTTGCCAAATGTCTTGCAACTTTTTAAAATATCATACAGCTCATTTTTGTTCTATATTCCCAGCACTCATGCAGTTATTCTTCTGAAATTAATACAAACTTTTTTCTTTTTTTAATGGAACTTCCCCTTCCCCCAAGAGAAACTGACTACTGTTTCTGGTAGTGTTAGAGAAAATAAAGAATTTGAGAAAGCGATGGTTCTTAGTTCCAGGGCAAGTCTCTCCTTTAGTTTTAATTGGGTAGCAATTTTTTAAAGTTAATGAATGAGGGCCACCTAATATTTTTTAAAAAGTATTCTTTCTTCTCTTTTACTTAGAAATTATGTGCCAGTTCGAGCATTTGGGAATGCTTTGTGCTCTATTCAGTACCCAAATGTAAGGAGTTAATTGTGGTGGTTCGTAACTATGAAGAAACAAGAATCACTATGAAATAAAAAAAAAAAAAAAAAAAACACTATGGAATAGGTCTGAGTGTGTGCCTGAGTGTCTTCATTTTTTTTTTTTTATTGGACTCACAACCCTGAGATCAAGACCTGCGCTGAGATCCAGAGTTGGAAGCTTAACTGACTGAGCCACCCAGGTGCCCTGAGCATCCTGATTTTTAAATTTTATTTTATTATTTTAAGCTCCTCAAGTGATTCTAACATTCAATTCCAAACAGGAGCCTTTGGTTCACTGTATTTTTGTTTGTTTGTGTGTGTTTGTTTGTTTGTTTGTTTGTTTAAGAGAACAAAAAGCCCTAAAACTGTGATGTTTAATCATAGTTTTATGTGATCCATAATAATTTATGTGATTAAAATTCAGCTGAGTCTTAGGTTCCCCCAAAGTATATGAAAATTAAGGTTTATACTTATACTGGTGAAAAAGAAAACATTGTTTAGAAAGTAGGTAGGTGGTGGTAGTGATGTAATGAGTGTGTGTGTGTTTTTACATATGTACTATACAAACTTTTCTTTTTCTTTTTTAAAGTTACATAGCAAACTTCTGGAGACAGAGCGCCAACTCGGTGAAGCTCATGGTAGGCTAAAGGAGCAGAGACAACTTTCAAGTGAAAAGTTGATGGATAAAGAACAACAAGTGGCTGATCTACAGCTCAAACTTTCTCGTTTAGAAGAACAGGTAAGCTAACATTTCAAGTGAGTTTATAATAGCAAGTTTATTGATAGATATGAGGCATCTTAAATAGTATTATGGTTCAGTTTTTTTCATTGTTAAGAGCTTTAATTAGACATTTTTACTTCAAATTGTGACATTTATTTCTCCCCACTAAAAAATCCTACTCATTATTAACTATATTAGGTTATTTTGTTGTGACTGTACTCTCTAAAGTTCTCAATTAAAATGTGTTAAGACTACTCTTTTAGCTTAAGACAAGAAAGGTTCTAGGGGTGGACCTTTATTAGGCTGCTGAAGGGGAGGAGTCTTCCTGCCCAGGAAGGACAACTTCCCAATAAAACAGTGAAACATGAACACAGTTGGTGAGGATCTTTAATGACACATATTTGGTGCATATAAACTTTTAGTCTGCATTTAAGGATTTTCACTTTTGCAATTTAAGTGTAAGATTGAATGCTATCGTAATTAAAGGTGTGGTTGCCAAAAATGGTAACTATTTTTGGTTAAAGTAAAAGTTATCATTAAATTATGTCTTTTACTAGAATTGAACAAACACTGAGTGTTAAAATCTGTAGCTTCATCAACAGATTTTCTTCTAGATCCAGAGTCTTAGACGTGATAGATAACCCATTCTTTTCCAGTAAGCATAATTATGTTGTAGAAAAAAAAATAAAACAAATATTGATACTGTAGTTTAGGTTATTGTTACAAAAAATCTGTATGTAATCAATTCCTTGATCGTATAAGTATACAAAAAAGCATTAATGAACTAAATGCCAACCTAGGGAAAGAATTGTGTTCTTAGGATTAGAGTCTGTTCCTAGGGAATAATTTCATAATCATGAGTTTAAGATTCTATAAGTAATGAGATATTGCTTTTAAAGTTGATTTTACATACTGTGTGAATTTAGGTTTTTTCTTCAGACTTGAGAATTTTGAGAATTGAAGTGATGCCAGATTTTTTTATTAACATTTAATGTATTATTGGTTTCAGACATACGTGTCTGTGATTCATTAGTCTTATATAATACCCAGTGCTCATTACATCACATGCCCTCCTTTATGTCCATCACCCAGTTACCCCATCCTTCTACCCCTCCCCCCTCTAGCAACCCTCAGTTTGTTTCCTATGATTAAGAGTCTCGTGGTTTGTCTCCCTCTCTGGTTTCATCTTGTTTTATTTTTTCCTCTCTTCCCCTGTGATCCTCTGTTTTGTTTCTTAAATTATACATATCAGTGAGATCAAATGATAACTGTTTTTCCCTGATTGACTAATTTCACTTAGCATAATACCCTCTAGTTCCATCCATGTCATTGCAAATGGCAAGATTTCATTTTTTTGATGGCTGAGTAATATTCCATTTTATATATATTTATATATATATATATGCCACATTTTCTTTATCTATTCATCTGTTGATGGACACCTGGGCTCTTTCCATAGTTTGGCTATTGTGAACATTGCTGCTATAAACATTGGGGTGCAGGTGCCCCTTTGGATCACTACGTTTGTATCTTTGGGGTAAATACCCAGTAGTGCAATTGTTGAGTTGTAGGGTAGCTCTATTTTTAACTTTTTGAGGAATCTCCATACTGTTTTCCAGAATGTAATGCCAGATATTTATGAATGATAGCATTATGCCTTTAAATTGTGAGCTGACAATCTACATTTTTTTTAAAGTTGAAGGAAAAAGTAACAAATTCTACAGAATTGCAGCATCAATTAGATAAAACGAAGCAACAGCATCAAGAACAACAAGCTCTTCAACAAAGCACTACAGCAAAACTTCGAGAAGCTCAGGTAAATATTAGTATTTGAATTATTAACCTTTTAAACAGAAATTAACCAAATCATTATTCTTTTATGTGGTAAAACTAGATAATGCAAAAAACCTGATTATGGAGGTCTTTGATAATTTTCAGTATCTGGATGATCAGAAAATCTTTTTCTTTTAATTGCTATGTTGAAATTTTCATTTTAAAATTATCATAACTAGATTTATTATAAGTAGACTTATATAAAATATTTAAATGTTATTAAATTTCTTTACTAAATTACCTATTTAAATAAAACATATTTATTAAATTATGTATACAAAATGAATTATTTATTGCTTATTATTTTTATTAGTACCTTATTTGAAAAACTTAAAAAATGCAAATAAAATTTCTGGATTTAGTTAACCCAGTAAAAAAGAACATTTTGTATTTTCTACAGTAGAACTTAGTAATTTTGGTCATGTCTTTCCCTGCTTCAGAACTATCATATGAATATTGGAATTGTAGGTATAGAAAATATAAGTGATTGGGCTAAATTTATACAGATTCTATAGCATAGCTTACAAGATTGAAAGAAGTAAAATTTTTGTTCTGTTACAGCAAGGGGAAGCGGGTGCCCAAGTGTTTGAAGTGAATTTGACTTTGACATTCATTTATTCCTTCAATCTTTCATTAATTCATTGAATATTATTGAGCACTATATGTCAGGCACTGTGGTAAGCACTGAAAATAAAGAGATGAGTAAGACACAGTGCCTGCCTTCTAGAAAATGGCAGTTTAATGATGTGCACACAGAAACAATGTTGGAATTTAAAGGAGGCTGTAAGTAATATGTCTCTCTTACCCTTCTGAGTTTGGAGAGTGGGATGGGAGTCAGATTGATAGAGATAAAAATACTGTACTCATTTACTTGTTTTTTCATTTATCCAGTCAACAAATGTGTATTAATGTCTACTTTTAGCCAAGGAAGTGATTTTGTGGATGTGGCAGCAAATGAAGTAGACAAAGCTGTCTGCCCTCATGAAGTTTAGTGAGGGAGACAAAGAAAAGCCAAGGTAAATAGGCAGAATATGTAGTGTGTTAGATGGTTTCAAGTGCTATGGAGATGAAAAAAGAACAGGGAGTAGGAAGGATCTGGGGGACTGGAGGTGGGATTGCAGTGTTACATAAGATTGGCAGGGAAGACCTCTCTGAGAAGATGAAAGACCCAAAGGAAAGAAGAGCATCAGTGCATTAAAAGGCCTGAAGCAGGAGCATGTCTACGAAATATCAGGAAGCCAGTGACTGGAGTGGTATGAATGATGAGAAGGCTAAGAGGGGCACAGGGTCGTAGAGATCACAGAGAATGAGAACATGTCAGGCCTCATAGATCATTTTAAGGATTTTACTGTGAGTGATGTGAGAAATCATTGAAGGGTTCTGAGCAAAGGAGTAATATGATCTGACTTATTATTTCACAGGATTACTCTGGCTGTTGTATTGAGAGTACACTATAGGGACACACGAGTGTAAGCAAAGAAATTAGCTAAGATACTACTACAGCGATCCAGATAAGAAATGATAAGGCTTAGATCAGAGTGGAAACAGTGAATGTAGTGAGAAATGGTTAGATTCTATGTATATAAGTAAAGCTGACACATTTAACTGATATATTGATGTGGGATATAGAGAAAGAAGTCAAGGATGATTCCAAGAAGTTTGGCCTGGGTAGTTAGAAAGACGGAGGTCAAACAAGATGAAGACTGAGAATCCTATTGGACTTGGCAACATGGAGGTCATTGATGACATTGATAAGAGCAACTTGGATAGAGAAGGAGGTATGATGGAAGGGGTTCAAGAGAAGATGGGAAGAGAGAGTTTGATGCAATGAATATAGATAACTCTAGGAGTTTTACTGTAAAGAGTAGCAAAGAAATAGAATAGTAAGACTGAGGTAAAGAATTTGGCATAGGTCTGCAGCCAAATGTACTTTTTTATAGTGTACCCCAGATTTAAATTTATTCATCCAGTCACAGACAAAGCCGGAAATGAGGCTTTCAACTTCTTATAGGCAGGTTGTCTCTTAGACTGAGGGGAGAACAAGGGGCTGAGTTAAACATGCTTTATTTAGTTCCTTATTCTAAACTTTCAGTTAGTTAAATTCTCATTCGCTGGGGAAGAATAAGAAAAGGATGTCAAAGAGGCCAGGCAGTCTCTCCTTATGGAAACATGAAAAGTCCTAAAAACTAATTAAAGAGGTGTAATCAGTGTCATTCTAGGTGTATATATGTAGATACAATTATTATGGTACCACAGAGGGCAGTTACCTAACTCAGACAGAGTCTGGAAAAGAGCAGTCATTGGAAACTTCTTAAAAGTGACCGTTTGAGTTGCAAAGGATATGTAGATGTTTCTGGGTTCATGAAGATGATTATAGTAAGAAGTATACTCCAAGTAGAAATTAAAAGGACAAGGATACTGAAGCTGATATGAATGAAACTGTTAGGTTTTGCTGGAGCTTAAAGTGTAATTTAGAGATTAGTTAGAGAAGAGGCCAAAGCATTAGACATGAGTAAGTTTATAGAAGGTCTTGTGTGACATTTATCTTTGAAGATAAAAGGTATTGGAGGTCTTGAGACAGAACTCTTGTGGCCAGATTTGGTTTTTAAATAGGTCATTGCTGTGGTTTTGTGAAAGATAGATTTCAGAGGGAATATTCTGAAGCAGGAGTTCAGTTAAAAGACTAATATATGCAGTAGTTTAGATGAAAGATAATAATGCCTTAGTTCAAGCAATTGTTAAAAGATGTCATAGGGCAACATGAGTAATACTTGGGCAGTAAAATAAGTAGGACTTAATAGTTCTAGGGAATGAGAGAGAAAGAGAATGACTTCCAGATTGATAACACTGGGTACATGGTAAATGGAGGTGTCATCAACTGTGTGAGTGAACATGAGACAAACGGCCATTTCATTGGGCAGTGTGAAGAGTTCAGTTTTGGACATTGTTGAGGCACCTATAGTATATATTTATTTAAATCTTAGAAGAGGGGACCATGCTATATATATTAGCTGTGAGAAACATCACTATATATGGGGTAAATGGAATTATTAGAATAGATGTGATCAGCCGGGGCGGGGGGGGGGAGTGTAGTGAGGAGAACAGATAACTGGTAACATAGGACTTCTGAGAAACACTAGCACTTAATGGCATAGATGAATGAGGAAGAGCAGCCCAAAGAAAGAGATTAAAGTAATTAAGGAGAACCTGCAGAGTGGAAGCCAAAAGATTGGGGAGAGTCAAAAGTTGGGAGTAATCAGCAACTTCAAATGTGGATGTGTAGTGGGGATGCCGAATATGGTAAGTGAAAAATGTCCATTATATTAAACTACAATTATATAAGTATATATTCTTACATATTGAGAATAAGTTAGTGACCTTGTTAAACATAATTTCAGTAAAGTGATAGAGATGTTTTAATGAGTAAATGAGAGATGAGGGAGTTGGAAAAGTAAGTTTGAATTACTTTTGAAATTTAAATACGAATTGTTTAAAAACTGGGTAGAGATGAATGGGGCTTGGTCTGGGAAGTGTTTTTGAAAACAAAAGATACCTGAACATGTTTATAGTCTAGGACAAAGGGACTGGTAGAGAGGGAATAATTGAGGATATTGAGGGAGAGGTTACTGAAGTAATAAATTATTGAAAAGCTATGAGGTAACAGATATAATGGGTGGTGGTAAATTTGAACTTACCCTCTCTGGAAGAATATTCTTTGAAGCTTGAGGAAAAGGAGTAAATATGAATCTATCTATCTATCTATCTATCTATCTATATTTATAGATAAGGGGATGAAAAATCAAGGTGTATCATCACAGAAGATTCCCCCCTCCTCCCTTTTTTTGGGTAAAGTTGGAGATGGTAATAGTTGAATGAAAGGCGGGCAGATATTAAGAATCTGGAGAGAATACTGAAGCTTTTAAGTAGTTGTTGAGGCGAATATTTGAGGGTAAGAACCTTAGTCAAGTGAAGGGATTGACAAGATGCTTCTGAGTATATGATGGAGGTTGGACTCTAGAACTCTGTAGTGGCAGCAATCTCTGAAGGCTTATGATTTTGCTCTCACAGTGCTTAGAAATGTAGGTCTGGAGTTAGTGGATAGCAACATTGATCTAGGAGTGGACTTTTTTTTTGGGTGGCTCTATTGGGAATTTGAAGGTGGAAGGAATTGGAGAATGTTGAATGGTTGAGACAATAGTTAAGATTAGTTCATATCCATATATTAGGTTCACGAGAGAAATGAGGCATATGCTAGAAGAACATTGAGGTCAGTGTTTGTTTGGCATTGAAGAACAGAAATGAGATCATGAAATTGGAAGATGGTCAGGAAGTTGTGGTCACAGAGTAGGACAGTTGAAATTTTTCATCTGGGACAATTTCAAGTGATTACAAGATCCTGCATGTGAGTAGTTGAATAGAATGAGTAAGGATCCAGGAATTAAGATGATATGAATGTTGAGGCTGTGCTCTTAATTCTTTGTGTATTTTGTATTTCCCAGGAAATTGGCAGAAATTGGGATTGAGAGAAAAACTAAATCAGGTCTCAAGTCTTCAGTGAATGAGGTAGGGATTTATAGATGATAGCAACACAGAATAGAAAGTAGAGTAAATGAATAACATACTCCCCAAAGCAGCATGAAGTTTTTACATGATGGGGAGAGTTATGAGGTTAAAAACCAGGAAGGAGTCAACCTCCCTTGCTTGCCCAGCAGAATGGTCCTTACGTATCCGAGAGTGTTGAGGGGGAATCAGCATCTGTAAAGGGTGAACCAAATTTCACTTCTGACTTGGAAATAGAGTGACTGTTCTGGAAAAAAGCTTAGGCCTAGAGCTATAGTTCCAGAAGATGAGTGGGATGTGGAGAGAGGGGTCATTAGTGGCAGGAGCAGAGAATGAGAGCAGATAGATTAGGTTGCCTTTCATCATATTGTGATTGAAACTTAGATGAGAAACATGTTTAAAAGTGATCTCGAATAGTGCAATATGGGTGCAAATTGTTGAGAGTCCCAGGCGGTTGCTCACTCAATGTGAGCAAGATAGCGTGGGGTACTGTAAGGTTTGCATAGGGGCTTGTTAGGGCCTGATTTTAGGGAGAGATTCTCTCTGGCTGTGTTAGAAAGATTGAGGCAGAGCCAAAGTCTCTGGGTTAGATAGCTCCAGAATATTAATGGGCATTGTTCTGGATGTGGGCTAATGCACCCTGCTCTGTGTAACACTAGGCCCCTGGTAAAGTAAAAGAAGAGGGATCCCTTGATGTATCAGTAGAAGAGTCCTATTGGAGTATTGAAGTGAGCCTTCATGAGTGTGCCTGTGTTAGAGTGCAGTCCTTTATTTTTCTGTTCATTCAACAAATATCTTAGAGCATATTTATCTTGTATACATCAATGAGTAAAACAGATGAAAGTCCTCACCTTTGTGGAGCATACATTCTAGTGAGGGGGCAAAGGGAAACAGATAAATATGAAAAATAAGTAACTTATTTAGTGTGTTAAAAGATAAGTGCTATGGAAAGGGAAAAAAAACATTCAGGAGAAGGAGTATTAGGAGAGGCTGCAATTTTATTTTATTCTATTTTTTAATTTTTTAAAAGATTTGTTTATTTTAGAAAGAGAGAAAACAGGCATGTGCCTATGAGTACGGGGAGGGGCAAAGGGTGAGGGAGAGAAGCAGACTCCCTTCTGAGCACAGATTCCCAATGCAGGGTCATTCTCATGACCCACAGATCATGGCCTGAGCCAAAATCGAGAGTCGATGAACAACTGACTGAGCCACCCAGGTGCCCCGAAAGGCTGCAACTTTAAATGTAATGGTCAGGGTAGGCCTGATTGAGTAGGTGACATTTGAGCAAACATTTGAAGGAGAGGTAATGAGCCATGTGACTTTGTGGGAAAGGTATTCTAGACAGAAGAAACAGGGCAAAGGCCCTGAGGTGGGAGTGTGCCTGGTGTGATAAGGAATAAGGAGAGTCCCATGAGTCTGCAATGGATTAAAGGAGAAGAAGAGTGGTGGGCAGTGAGGTCGAGTGTTAGAATAAGAATATGGTTAATTGAAGGTTTTTTTAAGAAAGTAAATTCTAGTTTATTATCAATAATAATAATATAGTTCTAATTATTTAAGTTTACCATGTTAAAATGTAAAGAGTAGTTAAAAAATTAAGACTAAGAGTTTGAGTTGCAAAATGTATTATCAATAATTTTATGTTTGAGGAATAACTTTTTAAGTTCTCTATTCTTAAGGTAGTAGTTTTCACCTCTTTACAGAATGATTTAGAGCAAGTACTACGTCAAATTGGTGATAAGGACCAAAAGATCCAGAACCTTGAAGCCTTGTTACAGAAGAGTAAAGAGAATATTTCCTTACTAGAAAAAGAAAGAGAAGATCTTTATGCAAAAATTCAGGCTGGTGAAGGAGAGACTGCTGTTCTTAATCAGTTACAAGAAAAAAACCATACCTTACAGGAGCAAGTAAGCGTGTCAAATGTATTCTATTTCTAAAACTGACTTTTATCTTTCTAAATCTTACTAAGTGCTTTATTTAAATGACTCTTCATTCTGTTTTTTTTTAGTACTTTTTAAATATTATATTTTTGACAAATACCATCTCATTTACCTTAGAGATGGGTTGCTATTGTAGTAAAAGTAAGTTAGTGTAATTTGACAAAGAAAATCTCAGTTCATGTCCCAGGACATAACTTATTACCTGTGTGACCACAAGCAAATCATTTCACCTTGTCAGCTCATTAGAAACATAGGGATATTATTAGTAATGCATTCTTACTTCATGGCATTTTGTGATGTTTTGAAAAAAGAATGAATAACAACATATATTTGTAAACTGAAAGTACTAATCAAGTGTTAGTTGTTACTATGTATTACCTAATATGTGGGCTTACTAGTTACTTATATTTTGGTCATGATATGTTTTTGGAATACGTAGTTAATAATAATTTTGATAAGTTGCTTATATGTAGTTTAAGAGAAACTTACAAAATTTAGCTTAATACATTTTCAAACTGAAAGAATTTATAGTTACTTTTTTGTAAGAATTGTCCAATAAGAGAGTTATAATTATCTAAATGAGAAAATAGTAAAACAAAATATCAATAGGCAATGCCACTTTTCTAATTCTTTTTAAAAGAATAAATAAAAATAAATTATGTACTTGTGCTTCCTGCCATGTTGGAGTAACTGATACTTATTTAGTCCTTTCACCATAAATGACTGTAACAGTAGGGAAAAAAAATGTGTAAAACCACTGTTTTCAGATACTGTACAACAAGCAATGCAGTACTTTGATTCCTGAGAGAAGAGAAGCAAGGGAGTAAACCTATTGACCATTCCAGCTTTTGACCCGGAGACATTTCCCAGACTGAGGTGCAGGTTGGGGGAATCCAAGGAAAGCACAGTGGTCTCACTGAACTAAGGAGTGAGATATCGAAGTTCAAAAAGGTTGAGGCACCTGTACTTTGTAGGGCAGAATGTCAAAGAGGAGGGAACAATGGAGAGAAGCAGCCCCAGAAATCTGCATAAGGGATGCACTTGAGCCTTTAGCTGACTGCTAAACTTTGCATTCATGCAGCGGGATTTCGTGAGGCCAAGCAATGAACAATCATTAGGAAGCTGCAAACTGAAAAATGATCAGGGCTGGGAGATGTTCAAATCCAGGAAGAGAATAAAGATGTGGTTGAACACTTTGGGGACATTTAGTAGAAACCCCAGGAATGTCACACCTTAGGATAAAGCTAAACTAGCCCTAGGGTAAAAGCTAGTGTACACCTGACCTAACAAAGCATAAGAACAAGCTTCAATGAGATCCAGCTGAACCACATGTATATTAACTGCCTGCTGGAACAAAATTAAACATTTTTGAAAGAAGACAACAAAATCAAGACTTGTTACCATAAATATAAAAAAATTACTAGACATTCAAAGAAGAAAACATGTATGGCTCTTAAAATATGCTTTTTACTATAAAGGAAAAACTCTAATAATGGAAATAGAAGAGGAAATGATAAAAAAAGAATTAAATAGAACTTCATATATATACTTATATATATCCATATATATCTATATATATAAAGAGAGATATGGATATAATTAAAATTTCATTGGATGGGCTTAATAGATTAGCCAAGTAGAAAGCAGTAGTGAACATTAAGACAAGACAATTGAAACTGTCCAAAATGAACCACAGAGAGAAAAAAAGGCTGGGCTAAAAAAACCCCTCAAAAAACCAAAAAACTCTGCTTTAGTGACCTGTGGGACAGTATCATGTAATCTAGCATACATGTAATTGATGTGACAGAGGGTGGGAGAAAAATATTTATTGAAACAATGGCTGAAAAAAAATTCAATTTGATTAAAAATATGAACCCATAGATTTTAGAAACTCAATGAACTTTAAGCAAGGTACACCGAAGAAACATCAGATGAATTGGATTTCATCTAAATTAAAAATGTTTGCTTTTCAAAAGATGCCGTTACAAAAATAAAAGCCAAGGCACAGACTGGGAGAAAATATTTGCAATACATTTATCTGACAATTCGGATTTAAA
The DNA here is from genome assembly GCF_017311325.1 of Ursus maritimus. Taxonomy (NCBI): domain Eukaryota; kingdom Metazoa; phylum Chordata; class Mammalia; order Carnivora; family Ursidae; genus Ursus; species Ursus maritimus. The sequence goes on along the minus strand of NW_024424564.1, from coordinate 30,201,408 downwards.
TGCTCAGAATATATAAGGAACTCTTATTAGTTAGATCAGTGTTGTCTGGGACTAGAGATGAGTAGAGGGTGCTGACTGTGAAGGGGCATGAGTAAGCCTTTTGGGGTAATTTAATTGTTCTCCATCTGATTATGGCAGTGGTTAAATGAGTGTATATATTTATCAAATCTCAAACTATGCAATTAAATTGGGTGAATTTTATTTCATGTAAATTATAGCTCAGTCAAGATGGTTTTAAAAATAATGGAATCTGAATTTATTGTTTTCTTGTAGTTTTGAGAGATTGCTTATTTTTGGAAAGATGTGAATAAATTTTCTTAAAAAAATATGAGATAATCTATCATAGAGCACTTTAATATTCTTATGGACCTTTAATTTGTTTTTTTAGTTCTTATTATATCATATGTGATCTTCATAATTAGAGTCTTGCTTGTATGATAGGTAACTCAACTAACAGAGAAGCTGAAGAATCAGTCAGAAAGCCATAAACAAGCCCAGGAGAATTTGCATGACCAAGTGCAAGAGCAGAAGGCACATCTTAGAGCTGCACAAGACCGTGTTCTTTCCTTAGAAACCAATGTCAGTGAATTGACTGGTCAATTAAATGAGAGCAAGGAGAAGGTCTCCCAGCTTGACATACAGGTAATATTGAATTATGCAATTTAATGTGAGTTTGAATAAAACACCTATTTTGGGCCATTAAATGTTGTAAATTCTGTTTCTCTCTCCTTGTGTCTCTCTTTCTGTCTCTGCCTACCCCCACTTCCCTCTCCCTCTCTCTGCCTTATTTATTAGTGGAAAAACATTGGGAATAGGAATTAAATAAAGGTTGTATCTAGACAGTTTGTTGAGGTTTCATGTTTGCCTTTTTTTTTTCTTTGTCTCTTCTGGCAGACCGTACCACCAGATTTTTTTGCTTTTCTTTTTTTTCCGGAAATCCTTGTTGTTGTTTTTGAAGTTCAAAGTCATTTGATACTATACCATTAGATTTCTCTGTTACTTTTTGACTTTGATTTTTAGATTTTGCTTCAAAGGTTTGATTTAACAAAATACCTTTACGTATGTAGCATTGCATATTTTTAATGTACATTCTTTCAGAGGCCAATATAGAAGCCTTGTTCAATGAATCAGTGATGGGATGGGAATTAAAACAGATTGTTTTTTCCATTTTCATTGTTGGTTTCTTATCCTATGCTATAGTAGAGAAAGTTATAGAAACATTTCTAAGCCTTGATTTTCTTTATTTTAGGAAAATAATTCTATTGAAAATAAGAAATATAGAATAATATAACAGGGATACTTTTTAACTTGGAGGAAGAGGATACACATTTCTTCCTATTTAAAATACAATTATTTGTTAGATGAGTTATATGATAACCCAATATTTGGATGTCCAGTTTGAGAGAGGGAGAAGTGTTTTGGTGTCATGCAGGGGCATATATATCATCATATATATCATGATAAATTTCATCATTTATCCAAACATTATTAGGAGTCTTTTCTTTTACACATTCCTGTTTGGGGGATAATTGCATACTTATTTTTCAGTGTCTAAATCCTTATGTTTTTTGCCGAAGGACTTAATTTTTAAAATAATTTAGAGACAAAAGCAGTGAGTGTATATTCAAGCAAGAGAAAATCAAGAACTAAATACAAATGAAATGACTGGTCAATTTTGTTACAGATTAAAGCCAAAACTGAATTACTGCTATCGGCAGAAGCAGCAAAAACTGCTCAGAGAGCAGATCTTCAGAATCATTTGGACACAGCCCAAAATGCATTACAAGATAAACAGCAGGTAGGTGAACCTGATGCAATTTCATCCAATAACCTAATGTTTTGTTAGATGAATTAATTGCAAACATGTATAAAAATGATACTCAATTTTATTAATGTCATGGTCAACTTGCTTATTCCCTTTGATTTCTCCCTGAGTTCAGAACCAGTTGAGTGGTAGATGCAGGAAGGAGTCGGACTGATAAAGATAAAAATGTCATTTTTGTTTTTGATAAAGCCCAACTGGTGTGCAGCTGTGGTTGGGCTTCTTAATATTTTATTACTCCTTAGTGTAGACCGTGGTGTGGAGCTGAAGTATCTACTCCTAATTGTTGAGTTGTTGCTTCATTCCATCAAGTGCCAGTGATTGGGAACGAGAGACAGACTTTCACACCTGTTTTAGTAGGTTGCAGTCAGTTTTTAGTAGGTATTGTGGGCCATGACCTGGATATACTTACCACTTGGAAGCAGGAAAAGAGCACAAACCGCAGTAAGAGTTACTCTTTTATTTTGGGGGTGAGAATAAGTAGGGTTGTAGGGAATGCAGAAGTACTTTTTTCAATACTTCTGATTGAATAAAAGCTTACTACTTTAGGGCCAAGGTAAAAATGCTGATAGATTTTCTACCTTTTACCAGACAGAAATTTTTAAAATTTACTTTTTATTTGAGAGGTAACACTGGTTGTTGGCCTAATTTTTTTTTAGCAATATAGTAATATATCAAGTTAACAAAATAAAAACTTTGTTTTCTATATTTACCCTAAACCTTAATCGCATTTTCTTCCTTCGATGGAATGTTTGCTCTTAAATTTGGTATGCATCCTTCTAGAGTTGTGTAAGCACTGAACAGATATATGTGTATGCATTTATATATAAATAGACACACAGCACACACACATACTGATATTTTTCTTTTGTGTCCACAGAATCACTGTGTATGTGTGTTCTGCAACTTTTTACTCGCATTTTTGCTAATAAATACATCTGTAAAGTACTTTCTGAGCACGAGATCAGTGCTAGAAACTGTAATGGAAAGAGTATTTATAAGAATAATCACTTGAAAGTTTAAAATTTTTCAGCCAAAAATATCACTAACAAAATTTGAAAGCACATGGTAAAAGAATAAAACATTTTCTGAAATGTGTCTGATGAAGGGTTAATAAATCCTCGGTATTTAAAACACTTAGGAATTAAAAGAACCTACAAAAAAAAGGAAATGGTCAAAATATGTTAACAGATATTCAGGTTCATTAAGAATCAATTGTAAATTAAGACAGTAACAGAATATGCCCTTATTGAGGTCAGATGTGTGTGTTGAACACTGGAAGGTTTGGAGATGGTGTAGAAGAATAAGCCACCTTCATACATTGCTGGTGGTTATGTATGTTAGTTCAACCTTTTAATGGTGGTAGGGAAAGCTGTTTGATAATATATTTCAAGAACTTTAGGAGTTTTCATTCTTTAGCTCATTTTTAGTTCTTTATCCTAAGGGAATAATCATAGCTTTTAGGATGCTGTTTACATTTCTGTTAATAAAATGCAAAAAGTTTAGTAGCAGTCTAAGACTAAAATAGGACATTTGGCTAAAAAATGGTCTGGATCAAATAAAATGGAAATTTATGCAATTATAATGATATTTTAGAAAATAATGTCACAATTTCATGATGCATTGTTATGTTAAAATAAAGGTTATAATGAAACAGTATGTAAAGTGAGATTCTCTCCCTGTTTTAAAAGTATAAATCAAAAGATAGATACATACAGAAAAGACTAAAAGAAAAGTTATCAAAACATTAGTAGTGATTATTTGTGGGTGGTGGATTTACTAGTAATTTGTATTTTGTTCTTTCAGTGCCTCCAGATACTATAAATGAACAAGTTTCATAGATGCAGTCACCATTTTTAAATGTTATTTTTTGAAATGGCATCTTGAACATTGAAAACAATTATAATATAAAAGTGTTCTTTTATTATTAGCCTATTTAATATTCTGTTGTATTGTTTTGGCTCCTAAAATAACTCTTCCTAGAAAAAGTTATTGAGTGGGTATGCATATAAACTTAGTATCTCATGCTGTGTACGGTTTTAGTTCAGGTCCTTTATACTGGTAAATATAATGTCTGATTCCTCATTAGACTTCTTTCTAGTCTTATTCCAATAGTTTATTAAATAAAATTAGAACTTTCAATTTTACTCTGATGAAACATCTGGGCATACAATAAAGTAAACCTTACCAAAGTTTTCTTCAATTGTACTTTTCTATAGGAGTTAAATAAGATCACTACTCAGTTGGATCAGGTTACTACAAAGTTGCAGGATAAGCAAGAACATTGCAGTCAGCTGGAAAGTCATCTTAAAGAATATAAAGAGAAGCACCTCTCTTTAGAACAAAAAACCGAAGAATTAGAAGGTCAAATCAAGGTTTGTATGAAAGATACTGAATTTACCTAAATTTTCTGCTGCTGTAGTAATGGAAACTGATAACGTAGAAGGAACTGAAGATTTTAAATTTGCAAACAAGGGTGAAGTTGTCAGATAAAACTTTAAATTACATGTAATTTTTTAGGCCTTAATTTTGAATTCCATCTTTAATTTTAATTTCTTCATTAATGGATGGCTTTTACAAATAGCAGTTTTAACGTGCATACTGGTTCCTTTGTAATGTGTAACTATTTCAAAGAAACAACCAACCAGGGATCTACTCTGTAATTATAAGGAACTTACCATTTTGTCGTTGTTGTTATGAAGCCTCTTTTGTTCCATCATTCCCTTCTCCTTACTTCCTTTTTCCAATATATATTTCACATATGACAGACTTCTTCCTTTTTTAAACTTTACGTTTATACCCTTTGGATTTTGTGTTTAGTTTAATAATAAGTTTATACTGTGGTAAATTGCTTCTTACTTTAACACAATTGCAAGTGAAAGTGTTGATTTACTAAAGAGATCAAATGACTAGACCTATCAGAAGAGGATTTGACCTGAGTCCTTTGGCCTTTAAATGGAATCTACTATCAATTAAACAGATACTTCTCAAATTACTATTTATATGTAAGCTATACCTTCACAATCAGATGAAACACTTCTGTAGAACTATTGGATGTGTTATGTGTATGTGTATATGTGTAGATCAACACTGATACAACATGGAAGAATGTTGTATGTTTACAGTTCTGTTTATGGGTTTCTTTTTCTTTTCATTATGGCTGGTGATAATAATAGTGACAAATTAGTTTTTGTAATGTTTGAAAAGAACAGAGAGGCCATTTTACTGAAAAATGTCTAATGAGAATTCTCTTTGGGTATCTTTTACAAATAGTTATTTAGAACTAGTAGTGTCTCTTATGATGATCAGGTCTTTAACATTTGGTAATTTTTTTAGGAATATGTGTTTTAGATAGTTATTTGTTACAAAATTTTACAGTTATATCAAATATCCAGTATAAGTGTTGAATAAGAGCCACAGTACCTAGATTGATTTATAAAATATTTAGGGTACAAAATTATTGCAACTATATAAGAAAATGTGCTGCTCGTCGATATTTAAACTTTATACTTAACAGCTTGATTTTGTAAATTTGTAAAAGTGCACACAGCTATATGTATGATATGTATGTGTATGAGACAGAAACTGTACTATGAAGAGCAGCAATCTTTAAACCAAGAATTTAAAGATGCAAAACCAGGAATTTAACTGACTTTATATTTAGGGTCAATAAATGTTAACGAGAAGGATGACATGACAGCTCCATTTTAGTTTTGAATATTTATAATTACAACAGTGTTGTTCACTGAATATAAAGGATCATTTTAAGTGGGCCCACATGTGAACCTGTTACCTCTTTTTTTCATACTTGAGTTAAAACTCTATTCAAGTAATAGATACAATTATTTTAAGTTTTTTTCCTCTTTTTTAGAGTTCATTTTTGAAAGTAGAAACTTAGTGACTGCCTGTCATGTATAAAGCCTGCTGGTGGGTCCTCTGAAAGATTCCAAAATAAATAGTTCCTTTACTCAGTAATGGCTTCAGAATGGAAAATGTGTTTTTTATTATAACATAAATATTTTATGGTTATTATTGTGTGTTATGTCAACACCAATTTGAGTATAAACAAAAACATTATATTTGATATTAGATGGATAATTACAGACATTAAAATGGTTACTGTATTATATTTCTTCATAGAAACTAGAAGCCGATACTCTTGAAGTTAAAGGAAGCAAGGAACAAGCTTTGCAGGATCTACAACTGCAAAGACAGCTGAATACAGATTTAGAGCTTAGAGCCACAGAATTGAGTAAACAACTTGAAATGGAGAAAGAAATGTAAGCTAAACTACATTAAGGGAGAGGATTATAAACTATTAAAGTCTTATGGTTTCAGTTATGCTATTGCAGGGCTTAAAGATTTATTAAGTGTTTATGTTGATTGTATAAACTCTGATGTTAATATGAATGAATGAAAAATAAAGCCATCGTAAATAATATGGTTAAATTTACCTTCACTAGAAAGGACTGAAAATTTGGGTCATCTGGTCTCTTTTCAACAGTAATATGGTACTCATTTCTCTGGGTTAAAGCAATTGTTTTGAGTTGTTCACTAGTTTGAATAAATTAATGTAAAAGTAACAAATAAAGGAGTATTTCTACCTATCACCCAAGAGCAATCAGGCTTCTGCTTTGAGGGACTATACCAAGTAAGGAATGTATACTTTCTTCTGAGAAATGATCTATTTTAGTTTTGTGATGCATCTTGACAGATTGTATTTATAAGCACAAGGGAAACAGAATCAGTGTACCTTTTTAAAAATTATTGAAGTAAAATTTATATACCATTAAATGCACAGGTCTTACATATACAGTTTGAGTTTTAGTAAGTATATACTCTGTGTAATAACATGCACCCCCTTCCCCACAACATTTTTATTACCCATGGAGTTTTCTCGGGTGTCCTTCTAGTCAGTCCCTTGTAGACACCACAGTTCCACCTTCAGTCCCCATAGGTTGATGTTGTGTGTTTTTTAAATGAAATCATATCGTATGTTCTTTTTTATGACTGGCTTTTTTTCACTTAATGTACTATTTTTGAAATTCATCCATATAGTTGAATGAATATTGTTCCACTGAATGAAATATACTACAATTTGTTTATCTAGTCTTTTTTTAGTGGGTATTTTTTGGATCGTTTGCGGTTTTTACCTGTTATGAATAAAGATGCTATCAGTATTCTTAAGTAAGCATTTTTGTGAAAGTTCAGGGTCGTGCTGAGTAGATGTATGTTTAACTGTATGAAAAACTGCCAAACCTTTTCCCAAAATGGCTGTACCATTTTATACTCCTACAGGAATGTTTCAGTTGCTTCATATCCTCGCCAGTATTTGGTGTTGTTGGTCCTTTAATTTTAGCTATTTATTGAATGTGAAACAGTATCTTATTGTGCTTAATTTGCATTTCTTCACTTGTGAAGTGTCAAATTATTTTGCCTGTTAAAATTTTTTTCCCCATTGGATTTTTTTATTATTGATTTGTAGGAGTTCTTTATATATTCAAAGTACTAATCCTTTGCCAGATAGCCAGCTAACTAAGCAGACAGACAAATAGATTATCAAGACTTTTCCTAGCAGCTTTGCTTAACATTTTTTTGGTGGTATCTTTCAGTGAAAAGAAGTTTCAAATTTTGGTTGAATTCAATTTGTCATTTGTTTTTATTTTATGTTTAATGTTTTGTGTCTTTTCTAAGAAACCTCTACCTATCCCCAGGGTTTATGAAGAATTCTCTTATGTTTTCTTCTGAAAGTTTTATAGTTTTAGTTTTTACATTTAAGTCTAGGATCTACTTTAAACTTATTTTTGTGAGAGGTATGAGATAGGGGTCCAGGATCATCTTTTTTCCCATGCATCATTAAGTTATTCTAGTACTGCTTTTTGTTAAAACTTTTTTCTCCCAATGAGTGGCCTTTGGTGCAGTTGTCGAAGTGGCATATACCTAATATATGTGGGTTTACTTGTGGGCTCTATTCTGTTCCTTTGGTCTTTGTGTCTATATGGTATTCTGACACCAGTACCACCTTATGTTGATTTTTGTAGCTTTGTGGTATAGGTCTTGTTATCAGGTTATATCAGCCCTCCAATTTAATTCTTTTTCAAGATTGTCGTAACTCTTTTAAGTTTAATGCTTTTCTGTATAAATTTTAATATTAACTTATCCATTTCTATAAATCAAATTATTGGATTTTGATTAGAATTGCAATGAATCTGTAGTTCAATTTGGGGAGAATGTTTTAAGAATACTGAGTCTTCTATTTCTTATGTTCTATAAATGAGTGAAACCGTAAGGAATAGGAAGATTGGTAGGAGAAGGAAGGGAAGAATGAAGCGGGGGTAAATAGAAGGGGGAATGAACCATGAAAGACTATGGATTCTGGGAAACAAACTGAGGGCTTCAGAGGGGAGGAGAGTGGGGGATTGAGATAGGCAGGTGATGGGTATTAAGGAGGGCACATATTGCATGGAGCACTGGGTGTTATATGCAAATAATGAATCATGGAACACTACATCAAAAACTAAGCATGTATTGTATAGTGACTAACATAACAATAAAAAGTTACTAAAAAAAAGAATACTGAGTCTTCTAATCCATGAATGTAGTATATCTCTGATATTTATGTCTTCTTTAGTCTCTCTGATTAACATTTTGTTGTTTTTAAAATAGGAATCTTAAATATCTTTTGCTAAATTTAATCCTAAATATTTTATGTTTTTCAATTTTATTGTAATTGGAATTGTTTTTTATATTTTCTGATTGTGTAAAATACATAAAAATACAATTGAGTCCTATATATTGACTTACTACCCTCTAGCCTTGTTAAATTCACATTTTTGTTTCGTAGTTTTTAGAATTTTCTAAGTGGACAATCTTGGTATTTGTGAATTACCAACAGTTTTACTTCTTTTTTTCTTCAGTCTGTAGGCCTTTTATGTTCTTTTCTTGATTTACTGTTAGCTGACACCTCCAGTGAACTTTCGAATAAAAAGATAGTGGATATCCCTGAATGTTCCCAGCCTTAGGTTGGAGACATGAAATGTTTCATCATTAATTTTGAGGTTAGCTGTTTTGTTTTGTTTTGTTTTTTTTCCCTAGTTTCCTTTATCAGATTGAGGGCATTCCTATCTATACTAGTTTTCTTAAAAATTTTTTTATCAACTTCTTTTTCTGCATCTATTCATATGATCATACGGTTTTTCTCCTTTATTCTGTTAATATGGTGAATTACATTGATTGCTTTTTTAACTAGTAAACCAACCTTGCTTTCCTTGGATAAATCCCACTTGATTATCCTGTATTATTCTTTTGATATATTGCTGTATTTAATACTTTGTTTAGAATTTTCTGTCCGTTCATGGGGACTGTTGGTCTGTGGTGTTCTTTAATATCATTGTCATGGTTTCAGAATCATGGTTATGTTGGTCTTAAAAATAAATTGACAGTTTTCTTTCTTCCTCTCCTTTCTGAAAGAGTTTGTGATGGGTATTATTTATTTCTTGAATGTTTTATTGAATTCACCAATGATCCAGCTGACCAAGTTCTCTCTGGGTTGCTTCTTAATTTAGAGTTCAGTTTATTTAATAGATACAGGGCTATTATTGTTTTCTAATATTTTACTTGAGTCAGTTTTGGTAATTTGTGTCTTTGAAGGAATTTGTCCATTTAATATAAACTTCAAATTTATTGGTATAATGTTCACAAGATCATCATACTTTTAAGGTCTGTAAGTGATGTCTTCTTCTTATTCTTTTTTTTTTTTTTTAAAGATTTTATTTATTTATTTGACAGAGATAGAGACAGCCAGCGAGAGAGGGAACACAAGCAGGAGGAGTGGGAGAGGAAGAAGCAGGCTCATAGCGGAAGAGCCCGATGTGGGACTCGATCCCTATACGCCGGGATCACGCCCTGAGCCAAAGGCAGACGCTTAACAGCTGTGCCACCCAGGCGCCCCTCTTCTTCTTATTCTTAATAGTGCTAATTTATGTTTTCTATCTTTTCCTTGATCAATCTAATTTGGGGTTTATCAATTTTATAAAAAACTTTTGATTTTGTCAATTTTCTTTTCCTTTTTCTAGGATTAAAACTTTATTTATTTTTTGTAACTTTATTTTATTTTAAGTAGGCTCTATGCCCAATGTGGGGCTCAAACTCAAAATCCCAAGATCAAGAGTCACATGCTCTCCCGACTGACCCAGCCAGGTGTTCCTGATTTTGTCAATTTTCTATTTCATTTATTTCTCATCTTCTCTTTAGCATTTTCTTCCTTAGACTTTGGGTTTAGTTTGCTTTTCTTTTTATAGCTTTTTAATATGGAAGCTTCCCTGTGCTGTCCACCTTTTGTAGTATCTGTTTCATTTTCATAGTTACTCACCCTCTTTGTATTTTGTCAGGTTTCTGCAGATGGAAGTTACATGTCGTAGTCTAGTAAAATCAGTTTAGTATGACAGTTTTTCAACAGATGGAATAAATTATCTTGAGGAAGATTGTCTTTTCCCATTTGTACTAAGTGCTTAATGGACTTATTTATGACATCTCTGAATATAAGGGCGGATGAGTTTAGAAGATGAGGATCTAAAAAATGAATTGATATATGAAATTTCAAATGTCCTTGGTGACAGAGAGCGTATGTGCCTCCAGACATATCCCATATATTCATAAAACTACTGAGATGGGGCATCTTTCCTTCACTCCTAAGATAGAATTAGTCTCTTGCTCATCTTGTTCTTAAAGTTGATGCTTGCATTGGGTCTTGCCATAAAATCTACAGCAGACACATAACTCACCAGAATTTTGATGGGTAAAAATCAGTTCTACTCCATTTATCTGGATTTTTTCAAAGGAGGGCTTGTGACCAGTCACATTTCAGTAGACTTTGCCTTTAAATGCCCAATAGACCTCTCTGATTGAGTTGACAGACTTGATCTGTGTCAAGGGTATGAAGGTTTTTGACTCTCAGTAGTAAAGATGGAAGCTGGGAAAGGTACCCTTCAGGGAAATGAAATAAAACCTATCGGATTGATGATAATTAAGTTGTTTGACACCTTCATGGTTTTGGCCTTGTTTGGGAGTGATGATGAAAAATTTCTTGTTTTCACATCTAGTGAAGTAAGTCCTGACTGATACTTTGAATTTGAGGATATAGAGGTGCATTGTATACCTTAAATGGCATTCCTTCCCACTGTTAGCACCATAGTTTCCAGTGCATAGGGATTTGGGGAACACATATGATCCCTTATATCACCCACTGAGTAATTTGTCACTTCTGGAACCCAGTCATCAGTCCATGAAGGTCACCTCCAAGTTGGTTCTTCTTCTTCTTCCCAAGGCCCCTGTGGGCCCAAAGATTCTTTCCATTTCTAATCGGCTCAATGTAAATGGGCCCATTTCTATTCTATGTTCTAATCTCATGGTTCAGAACTCATGAAGAGGCTTCTATATCATACTGAGGTAGGGCAACCTTTTAATACTAAAGTCTTTTTTTGCCTATATACTTTATGGAAACTCTTTTAATGTGAAGTCTTACATTTCTGTTGTACCACCTAGGAAAAAAGGGCTGGGTAGACACATCTAGAGTTTGACTAAACCTTATCCCAGGGCTCAGCCCAAAAAACAGGGCAAGGTTACCCCCTTCTCAAGGTGCACCTACATCTGTGCATCCAACTCTCCCTCCAACTCTCATCTTACAATGTACTTTCATTACTGTACAGTTTAATGTACTTTCTAATATCCTTTGTGATTTTTTTCTTTGATACATGGAGTATTTAGAAATATGTTGTTTACTTTCCAAATATTTGGAGATTTTCTAGATAGCTGTTACTGACTTCCAGTTTAATTCCATTGTGAACAGAGAGCATACTCTGTAAAATTTAGATTTTTCAGACTGTCTTATTTATTGCCCAGTGTATGGTTTATCTTGGTTGATTTTCCCTGTGCACATATGTATATTCTCTGTTGGTGAAGTGTTCTATAAATATCAAGTAGTCAAGGTGATTGATAGTGTTTTTAAAAAAGGTGGTTTTTTTGTTTGTTTGTTTGAATATAGTTGACACACAATGTTACATTAGTTTCAGGTATACAACATAGTGATTCAAGATCTCTGTACGGGGCACCTGGGTGGCTCAGTCGTTAAGCGTCTGCCTTTGGCTTAGGGCGTGATCCCGGTGTTCTGGGATCAAGCCCCACATCAGGCTCCTCCGCTGGGAGCCTGCTTCTTCCTCTCCCACTCCCCCTGCTTGTGGTCCCTCTCTTGCTGGCTGTCTCTCTCTCTGTCAAATAAATAAATAAAAATCTTTAAAAAAAAAAATCTCTTATGTTCCGCTATGCTCACCACAATGGTAGCTACCATCTGTTACCAGATAGCACTATTACAATACCATTGAGTAGGTTCCATATTCTGTACTTTTTGTTTCCTTGATTTATTCATTCCAGATAATGTTTAACCTTCTATATCCTTGCCTCCCCTCGCCCCCCACTGCAGTTCTGTCAATTTCTGAGAAAGGGGTGTTAAGTTTCCGACTTTGATTGCAGATTTATTACTTCCTTCAGTACCCTTCTTAAAATTAAAGTTTTACAGTGACAATGGAAGACTTTATTTCTGTTTTTCCTTTCTTGATTCACATAATCTTATGATTTTATAATAATTATTTATGGGAAAGTTAAGTAGCATAGTAATATATATCAAGTCCTAATTTTAGGGTTGCTTGATAGGAATTATAACTATATTAAAAAGATAATGACCTTTCTGTTTAGACCTTTGAAAATCAGTGCAGTATAGTATCCCATGAATGCACTTAACTTCATCTTTCCTAGCCACTTTTAGAAAGAAAAGTAAGTTTCCGAAACTAAAAGTTGAAAAATTTCCAAGTATAAATGTAATTTTGATATTGTATGAATACCCAGCTTCATATATGTGGCTAGTACATCTTTTAACAACCTCTCTTTAACATATTATTAAATTTATACTGATTATAAAGTACATCAGAAATAGAATGCATTCAAGAAATGTTACTTTGAATCTGGTTTTATTTTCACTTCAAAAATGGTTGATCTTTAATATGTGTTTTTTCTTTTGGTGCATAATTTCATTTCATCGAAACAATCGAAGCTTTTAACTTTCTTAAAGCTGTATCTTCATTTCCTTATTCTTGTAGTTTATTCATTTAGGTGTAGAAAACTTATATCAAGGGACAAATGATAACAAATCTCTTATATAATCTGCTAAGCTCTAGAGTTAAAATAAATCTTTTGTCTTTTCTCTGAAATGAAATATTTCTTTTTTCACTTCATTTTTTTCTGGGTTAATCGTGTTTTGAAGTTTAATATCTAAAAAAATACATAATGTGTTTTACGTTTTCAAGAAAAGAGGCAAAGTTCTCTATATGCATGGGGGCTAACACAATGACTAGGTTCTTTAAGGCACATGGAAAACCTTTTCTGGCTGTTGTAGCCTAGAGGGTCTGCTATATGTACAGTTTTGGGGGGGCATCCATTGCAATAGACAAGCTGGATTAAGTCTTAAGTTACCCTTAACTTATTTAATTTAAAGAAAATCATCTTTATCTGTTAAATGATCAGATCAGATTTAATGTGTTTTCAGTTGTGTTGTTTTATGACATTAAATTATTATTTTTACTTCTGAACTACACAAGAAAGTTTTAAAACTCAATTATTAATTTAAAGAAATAATAATTACTAGTTTTTAATGCTAAATTAGGAATGGTAAATTATGCAGTATTTAAAAAAATTGTTTCTGAAATATTTAGAGTATCCAGTACGAAGTTGGATCTACAGAAAAAATCTGAAGCTCTTGAAAATATTAAGCAAACACTTACCAAGCAAGAGGAAGAAAAAAAAATCCTTAAACAAGAAATTGAAAATTTAAGTCAAGATGCAAAGATGCAGCACAAGGAATTGAATAACAAAATTCAAACAGCCGCAACAGAACTGCAAAAAGTGAAGATGGAGAAAGAAACCCTAATGACAGAGCTTTCTGCAACCAAAGAGAATTTATCAAAAGTTTCTGATTCTTTGAAGAACTCCAAAAGCGAATTTGAAAAGGAAAATCAGAAAGGAAAAGCTGCTATATTAGATTTGGTCAGTTGTTTATGTTTACTTAGGTAGAAGTGATTTTTATTTAAAATGTACTGGTTTTTCTGCTGAACCCNNCTGTTGCCTTTTTATCCTACATTTAAATGATTTTAAATAATTCTTATGAGGAAAGGAATTGCGATTGCTTAACCTGAGAAAAAGATACTGGTGTTTGTGTGTAAAATTTCCAGAAGCCCAGGAAACTTCTAATTCTCTATGAATGTTCTAAATGTTCTGAATGTTTTAAAACTCTAGATAATGCCATGTCTTAGAGATACCATAAAACATTTAAACTCTATGAAACAAAAGTCACATAGTTTCAGGAAATGCTAATGGGGAATATATTCTCAGAAATATTTTAACACATGGGACGCCTGGGTGGCTCAGTTGGTTAAGCATCTGACTCTTGATTTTGGCTCAGGTCACAATCTTAGGGCTGTGGGATCAAGCCCTGTGTCTGGCTTGGCTTGGAGTCTGCTTGAGTTTCTCTCCCTCTGCCCCTCCCCCTGCTCATGCTTACTCTTTTTCTCTCTCATATAAATAAATAAATCTTAAAAAAAAATATTTTAACCCAGAATAAGAGTAACAGTAAAAGTAAAATTCTTTTGTTTTCACTATGAAGGTCAGTGAAAGTGTTTAGTAGCACAAAAAAATATATGATATTAATATGTTACTTTTATGTTCCTTTCTGTTTGGAGAAAACATCTCCTGTCTGTACATCTTCCCTTTTAAGTTGTGATTATTCTTTATTTATATGAATTTATATATATATACAGCATATAAATAAACATACATATATTTATATGTAATATAAATCACGTATTTAATAGTATGTGATTATTCTTTCTTTATTAATACTTTCTTTCACAAAAATTTCCTTTCTTCCATTTTCTTAAAGATTGTTATTCTGCTCTTATGAGCTTTTTTTTTTTAAGTAGCTCCACACCCAAAGTGGGGCCCAAACTCAGGACCCTGAGATCAAGAGTCGCATGCTATACCAACTGAGCCATCCAGGTCCCCCTTTTGTTAGGCTGCTTTTAAAATATCATGATAAGTTAATTATAATTAATTGTATGACATAAAAATGTGGTTTCCAAAGTGTTCTACTGCTGGTTGATGATAGAAGCTCTTAACCTTTTTCCGTCTGTCTACCTTTACTGCTATAATACTTGGCTGTTTTAGAACTCAAATGGTGGACGATTCTATCCCACGCTAAACCATCAACGATTCTAGTGTATTTCCATGTGTGGATCTTACTAAGCATATAAATCAAACTTTTTAAGCTTACTACAAATATCTTCTGTATAATGTAGTTTTGATATTTTTTAGGAAAAAACTTGCAAAGAATTGAAGCATCAGCTTCAAGTACAGATGGAGAACACACTTAAGGAACAGGGTGAACTGAAAAAGTCACTTGAAAAAGAGAAGCAGGTAAGATATTTTTTTTTTCTGTAATGTATAATATGTGAAGAATAATAAAGTCTGTATTTTCAAAATAATTTCACGGTGATACTTAAGTCAGAGGAGGCTTATTTCTCTGAAATGTAGTGGATCACAAAATAGTTTAAAATTGTCATTTGTATTCTACCTACTACTAAAAAGATTTAAACTAGTTTATAATAAAAGACCCAAAATAAAGAATTATAATTAATAAAGTTAATTGAGTCAGCTTACTATAGAGTTATAACTATATAATTTAGATGAAGGAACGTTGTTATGATTGAGAAAAATATCTTGATAGGCTTTCCGTAGAAATAATATTTTAACAGCTCTTTATTTCATGGACATTTATATTTAATGGTATGTTAATAGTTCTATAACAACAGATTTTTCTGTGATTAATGCTTTTATTGCTCTCCATCCAAAATAAGCAAGCAAATGAGTAAATAAATGGGTATAATATATAGTTGTTATTCTCTGAAGACCTGCCTCTAGCGCTTAGAGTCCAGGCATGCAGTTTTTCTAGAGATCTGATTTGATAAAGCAGGAAAATCTAATCCCGAGAGGTCCTCAATGTGATTGTAGTCTAGTTGTTGCTTGAAAGGAGACCACCTGTGTTTTAGATGCCAGTCTTTAAGTGGCAAAATTATGGTGGCTTAGTGCTCAAGCTCTGAATCTGGATTGTCCAGATTTATATCCTGACTGTGCCATTTGCTAGGTTTGTTGTCTTGCCTTGTTTTAGGCAGATTACTTAATCTCTCTGTGCTCCTGTTTCCTCAGCGGTAAAATGGGGCTAATAATAGAATCTATGCCATTGGATTATTATAGGAGATAAATGGGTTAATATATTTCAGAGTGCTTGGAACCCTTATAACAAAATAGCAAAATAAATGCTCAAATGTTAGCTATCACTTTATCATTAGTTATCATATTGTAATCATCATCATTGTTACACTGACTCCTGTTTTGCACAAAAATATTTCCCTTTGTGTTGGAGATAAGCTGAAGCAACCATATGTAGCAGTGAAACTTTTCAAAAGTAACTTTGAATATGATCAAGCGCTCAAGATAGGTTCGTAATGACATATGCATAAAACATGAAAACATGACTTTGATTGGAAGGGCAGGAGATCATTGTAGTTCACCTTGGCCACTGAAGAACCTCAGTGTGACTTCTATATTTTGAACAGAAATATATCCTAGTAGATTGTAAAAACAAGGTAGTAGCACAATATGCCCCCCAGATCTCTAAAGAGGAAACTATTGCGTGGTATAGTTTGGTGTCATCAGAAAGATCCTAAACATATTGCCAAAAATGATTTTAGTTTTATTATAGTTAATATGGAGCTGTTCTTTCTGATTAACTGTGGCCAATAGGCTAAGATAGCATTTTGAGAATATTCTTGAAAGACAGTAGACATTCCAGCAGTCTAAAGACTGATGTTAATATTCCTATTTTCTATGATACAAGGTAATACTAGTCTAGCTCATTTACAAACTCTATCCAAATATATACTTATCAGTTGGGAAGGTAGGATTAAACAAATATTGAAGATTAATCCAGCATGTTATCTAATAGTGAATAGCATCACTTATGAACGCTCCACGAGGGCAGGGATTTTTTTGTTTTTGGTTTTTGGTTTACTACTGATCACCTGTGGCAACCAGGCTTAGTAGTTTCAACCTAGAGTAGTGCCTGGCATGTAGAAGGTACCCAGTAAATGTGTCTTGATTGAATGATGAATGCTAAACAGATTTTATTTTCCTTTAGACTTCTCATCAGTTAAAGGTGGAACTCAATTCAGTGCAGGGACAAGTTGTACAGGCCCAGAATACTTTAAAACAAAAGGAAAAAGAAGAACAGCAACTTCAGGGGAACATAAATGAGCTAAAGCAATTGACTGAACAGAAGAAAAAGCAAATTGAAGCACTCCAAGGAGAAGTTAAAATAGCTATTTCACAGAAGGTAGTAATATGATATTTGTTTACTTTTTATGGGAAGAAAATCTTTGCAGTTAAGGTAATAATATGATAACACAGATGAGTTGCAACAAAAAAATTTATATATACTCAAAATTTTTCTAAGTAATTTTTCTAAGTATTTTTTAATGTATAAAAGCACTTAATTATGTAATTAAAAATATGTCTGGATTTCCATTCACTAACCATGTTTTTAGATAATCTTTATTTAAAATTAATCATCTGATAGAGATAAAGTTACCTTTTTATACAATAATATAATTAACACTTAATATTATTGGAATAATTTATGCATTTCTAGGGCATTAGAAAATTTTAAAGGAGTTAAAAAGAAATTATCCTTATTAAGGGAATATAAGAACAAAAACCACAAAATGGTATGTATTGAGAAAACTCAGGAGTATAGGTTTCATATATTTATAATTGTTTGATATTTTAAGTTACATCTTAATGGTTTTTATTTCTAAACTGTTCTAATTTATTATTGAGCATCTGTTTTTTATTCTTAAATATGTTTTAATACTTGTCTGTACAAGGAGTTGACAAATGGATTGTACTTAATATTTGAACAAAAAGAGCTTTTTACTACTGTTGGTATGTGCATGTCAGTTGGTCAACAGAGAAGAGAGAAGTGAAATCTGTCTTTTTTTCTTTAAGATTTATTTATTTACTAAAGAGTGTACGTGCAAGTGTACGTGATGTGGGGGTGGTGGGGGGAGGGGCAGAGGGAAAGAATCTCAAGCTGACTCCCCACTGAGCGTGGAGCCTGATGTGGCTCTATCTCATGACCTGAGCCAAAATCGAGTCAGGTGCTTAACTGACTGAGCCACCCAGCTGTTCTGAGAAGTGAAATCTCTCTGACGTAGAACAAACAAAATATGTCATGTCATTAAGAGTTGGTTATCATGTTACTAGAGAAGAAAAAAATTAACCTTGCAAATAGGTATTTTGTGTTGACCACTATATAACTATTACTGTGTCACTTTACAAAAGAGTAATTTTCCAATAACACGAACAAGAGTAGACAAATTTGCCTGTGTATTTTTGGTATTATATATAATCATAAGTCAGGATGTAATTATCACAGTACATATTTTGTTGTATGCTTTGATATCTTGAGGTAATTCTTTTCCCCCAAATCTGTTATCCTCATATCCAAGTATTCCCCAGATCTTCATTTTTATAACATCATAACTTCATGAATTAAAAAAATAAAGCTCAACTATTTTAGCACATTTTAAAAAAACTGTTAGTTATAATATGATTTCTTTTAGATTTATGATTAATGTATATATATATTTTTTTTAATTTTTTTTTTTATTTGACAGAGATAGAGACAGCCAGCGAGAGAGGGAACACAAGCAGGGGGAGTGGGAGAGGAAGAGCAGGCTCCCAGCAGAGGAGCCTGATGTGGGGCTCGATCCCACAACGCGGGATCATGCCCTGAGCCGAAGGCAGGCGCTTAACCGCTGTGCCACCCAGGCGCCCCTATGATTAATGTATATTGATCATACTTTGTATGGCTTTACTAGATGACACCTTAAGAATTATGAGATTTAAAGGAAATGTTTTTATTGATAGTTGTCTTAATTTGGATTGCTATAACAAAAATACCATAGACTTGATGGCTTAAACAATACATGTTTATTTCTCACAGTTCTGTAGGGTGGGAAGTCCAATATAAAGACACTGGCATATCCGGTGTCTGGTAAGGACCCATTTCCTCGCTTGCAGACAGATGCTTTCTTGCTGTATCCTCATATGGCTGAGGGAGAGATTATCTCTCTTATGTTTCTTCTTGTAAGGACACTAATCCTTAATTACTAATTCATGAGGGCTGTACCCCTCATGGTCCCACCTCCAAATACCTTCACATTGTGGATCTAGGCTTCAACATGAACTTTTGGGGGGACACAAACATTCAGCTGTGGCTGTACTTAATTTATGTTAGTGTATGGATGCTAAAATAAGAAGCACACTTTTTAACCTTGGGAAGGATGGCATTTTGGGGAGTGTTGGGTGGATAGCCAGTTGCTATAAATTAGATTTTTTAAAAAAGATTTTATTTGTTTATTTGAGAGAGAAAGACAGCCAGAGAGAGAAAACGAGTGGAGGAGGGGGCAAAGGCAGAAGCAGACTCCCCACTAAATAGGGAGCCTGATGCAGGGCTTGATTCCAAGACCCTGGGATAACGACCTGAGCCAAAGGCAGACATTTAACCGACTGAGCCACCCAGGTGCCCATAAATTAGATTTTGACTTTAGAGTGAGTAGAGACTCATTGAAAGGCAAGTTTGGTTTTGTTGAGGAGCAGTTTGGTTTTGTTGTTTGGTTTTGTTGAGGAGCAGTGTAGCACGGTTTTGTTGAGGAGCAGTGTAGCACGGAAAGCAGGATAAATTTTGGAGCCAGGCAGATCTGAATTTAAATTTCATGACATATATTAGGTTTATGGTCACAGGGAAGTGAGTCATCTTTCTGAGCTAAATAAAATGGAGTTGTAGAGTTGTTGCAAAGATTGAGAAAATGTATTTAAAATACGCAGGACTGTGCCCAGTGCAATATAGAAGCAAAATAGTTGTTGGCTTTTATATGGAAGTATAGCAAACTATGATCTAAGTGTGTCGGTGTGCATGGTTGACTCTGCAGTGATGGTCTGTGATGGTTGTCACTGGCCGACAGTGAAAGAGGAAAAACAAATATAATGTTTAAATGGGGTATAGATACGTATGTGTATGCAGCTTATACAACACATGCACGTGCGCACACACACACACACACACACACACACACACATTTTGGATGTATATGATTGTTTGGGAGCCACTGATCAAGGATCCTGCCAGTAGGATCCTGCAAGTAAGTCAATGGCCCCTGTACCAACTTTATTTGAAATCTATTGTGGGAATACAGAATGAATAGGATAGGTCCCCCAAATCTCAAGGAGCTTATAATTTAATGAGGCAGTAGGTATGTAAAGAAGAAACTGATGTATAAAGAATGAAACAAGAACTTAAACAGAAATATGAGAAAAATTAGAACTTAAGGGAAATTTTGACGGGCTTTCTAGGGAACTAGCATTTTAATTGGGCTTTTGGAGATGATTATAATTTTGAAAGGTTAAAAAAGTAAATTAGACATTTCAGGGAGCTAAAACAATACTAGCAATGTTTGCAAGACTTAGAAAATGTTGTTATAGATTAGCTGTTGGAGTGCATGGTAAATGGAGAAGTGAGGTGAGGGATAAAGCAGTAGAATTGGATGAAGTCAGATCACAGTAGTTATATAGTTGTTTCTACTTTAAAATTTTAACATTGGAGTATTAAAGATTCTTAAGAAGGGAGGAATGTGATCAGACCCATTTTAGAGCAAAAACTGGTCAGTTTGTGAAGGGTGAATTGTAAATGACTGACCCTCCTGTATTCTCCTTTGGAAATTTGGGTTTACTTCTATTAAAGCAATTATCAAAGTGTTGCATTGATCTGTGTTTTTTTTTTTAATTCCCCACTAATATATTTGAATTCATCAAGGTTAGAGAACTGTGTCTTTTGACAAATAAGCCATCAATAATTTTTTTAAATGAATGAATCAATCAGTCTGTCAGAGTAAAGATAATGAAGGCCCAAATACGAGCCCAAAGGGCCTTTATGGTTATTACTGAGACTTTGCAGAGGGCTTAGTTGAGAGCCATGAAGGTGATTAAAGAAAAAGAAAACTAGATTTGTGGGGGAAAAAAATGTTAAAGTAGAGAAGTAGTATTCTATAAAAGAAAATGTGTAAGAGCAGTATAGTCTTCAAGATGAGAAAAGATGTCCAGGAATTCTTCATCATGAAGTATCTAAATTGGAGGAAATGGAAAGGACGTGACATGGGCTGTTATGAGATAACATATAGGGAGGTCAAACCCCCTTTCCTCCATAGGCATTAGCACCATCTCCTGTCAGTCTGCCTGCTAGCTCTCTTGAATCCATCCCCTTTTCTCATTTCTCACGGCCATAATCTTAGTCCAGGCTATTTTGTTCTCCTATCCAGGCTATTATAATAAGTTATTAATAGTCGTCCCAGGCTTTTCCACCTCCAGTCTATTTGTCATTCATTCATTCATTTAAGAAATATTACTAGACACCTATTTTATGCCATGGCACAATTCTGGGTGTTGGAGATAACAGCCATGATCCGACAGGGAACCTGTTCTCATGAACTTTATACTTTCTTGGGGAAGAAACTAAACAGGGTGATGTGAAAGACAGTGATGGGACAGAGTCCTACTAAAGGATGGGTGATTAGAGAAGCCTCTCTGAAGAGATTTGAGCTGATACATGAAAGATAAGAGCTATCCGTACAAAGGTCCAGGGAGACAACTAGTACAAAGATCTTAAACTAGAGCAAGCTTGGTATTTTCTAAAAACAGAAGACCAATATAGATTAAGTATAGTGGGAGAGAAGGAAAAGAATATGAAGTTGACAGGGGCCAAAGCATATACATGTAAATTTATAGATAAGACAATAGAGAATGATATACTTTGTTCTAAGGATAATTGAAATCAGTTGAGGAATTTTGAGCAGAGAATGGTGAGTCTGACTACAGGGAGAAAGGAGCAAGCAGAGAAGGCACTGAAAAGCTTTTGGCAGTAGTCCAGGCAGTACATGATGATAGCATGAACTAAAGTGTTAGGAATGGATGATTTGGGAATATATTTTGGAAGTTGAGTCATCGGGACTTGCTGATAGATTAGATGATGAGAGGTGATGGAAAGAGGAATTAAGAATAGCTCTACGTTTGTGGCTTGTGCAAGTGGATAGATGATCATATTTATTGAGGGAAAGTAGCAGCTTTTTGATGAGCAGTGTCAGGAATCAAGAGTTCTGCTTGAGATAGATATCTCTCAGTCATTGAAGTGGAGATGTCAGGGAAATACTTGATCATAATGAGCCGAGAGTTTGAGCAGAGAGGTTGGGGCTAGAGACATAATTCAGGAGTCAATTGTGAATAAATGATATTTAAAGCCATGAGTGTAGTTGAGATCTTCTAGAAAGAGACTGTGTATAGAATACAAGAAGGACAGGACCCTGGGGTCCTACAATATTGAGAGATCAAACAGAAGAAGGAGAACTAGGAAAAGATTTTAAGAAGGAATGACCAATGAGATAGGTGGAGAACCTAAGATACAAGGTGCCCTGGAAACCAGGTTAAAAAATGTTTCTAGAAGGGAACATCATCAGCTATTTCAAGTACTGTTGGGAGGTTAAGTAGGATGTGGACAAGGACATGAATATTGGATTTTGGAGCAAGGGGTCGTTGGTCATTTCAACAGAAGTTGCGTTGAAGTTGTGTATTTATTTTAAAAGGCAAGTGCTTATTTTCATACCGTGCACACATATATTTTAATTGTGTCATAATTTGTACATATCTCCTGAGTCTTCTTAAAGACTAGACACAAGTTTAGAGTTTAGAGGAGTCAGACCTTTCAAGATTTCCTTTTTCTGCTTTGTTGCTAATAGAGATGACCTGTAGAAATTTTCCAAGTTTTGCTGGAATTTCAAGGAGTAGAAATGATATACTTCAACACAATAATGACTTTTTTATTTCTTTCATGTAGAAATTTCCCTTAGTTCAACCTTAATGATCTAAAGCATTAAGCACTGCATCTTCCATCAGAATGTGGTTGTTACTCTCCGTCTCCTGAGACATTGATACTTCCCAGTGAAATGCTTTTTTTTATTTTATTTAATGCTTTTTTATTTTTTGGTTTTTAAATTGGGACTTGCTGGATTTTGTATTTTGTAAATCTTTAAGTTTGTAACTATAAGGTAAGTAAGTTATTCTTTATTAAAGAAGAATTTTGGGCATAAATGCTATTTAATTTGTTCTCAGGAATCTTCTTAGTTGTGTGGATTTCATTTTAATATTTGCAACTGGTTTTCTATATGCAGACTGTTTTAAATGACTATTGTGTGTTCCAGACAGAGCTTGAGAGTAAACTACAGCAGCAGTCGACACAAGCAGCCCAGGAACTTGCAGCAGAGAAAGAGAAAATGTCACTGTTACAAAACACCTATGAAAAAAGTCAGGAAAATCTAAAACAGCTTCAGTCTGATTTCTATGGAAAGGAATCTGAGCTTCTTGCCACAAGGCAAGATCTTAAGGTATAGTAAAACATATCACAAAAACTCAGTAAGTTGTTTATAGACATTCATTAAATGACTGATTTGAGTCCAGATGGGCAAGGGAATGTTAGTATTTGTGGAATACCATGCTTGTTTACTATTAAATTATTATTTTTGGAGTAACATGCTTCTTAAAAATTAAATTGTTTTATATTATTACAAAATATATATGTAAATATAGGCATTTAAAAATAACATCTGTAACAGTAAAATAATTTGGAAATATGTTAACTACTATATTATAAGCTTATCTAAAGACTTTGCTGTCTTTATGTAAAAAAGTAATTTTTAAAAAGAACTGCTGTTTGATCGTTGGTGAGGATGCGGAGAAAGGGGAACCTTCTTACACTGTTGGTGGGAATGCAAGCTGGTGCAGCCACTCTGGAAAACAGTATGGAGGTTCCTCAAAAAGTTGAAAATAGTGCTACCCCATGACCCAGCAATTGCACTATTGGGTATTTACCCCAAAGATACAAATGTAGTGATCCGAAGGGGCACCTGCACTCCAATGTTTATAGCAGCAATGTGCACAATAGCCAAACTGTGGAAAGAGCCCAGATGTCCATCGACAGATGAATGGATAAAGATGTGGTATATATATACAATGGAATGCTATTCAGCCATCAAAAAAATGAAATCTTGCCATTTGCAATGACGAAACAAAACAGAGGATCATAGGGGAAAAGAAGAAAAAAATAAAACAAGACAAAACCAGAGAGGGAGACAAACCATAAAAGACTCTTAATCATAGGAAACAAACTGAGGGTTGCTGGAGGGGAGTGGAGGGAGGTATGGGGTAACTGGATGATGGACATTAAGGAGGGCATGTGATGTAATGAGCACTGGGTGTTATATAAGACTGATGAATCACAGACCTGTACCTCTGAAACCAATACTATATTATATGTTAATTAATTGAATTTTAATTAAAAAATATAAAAAATTAAAAAGGACTGCTGTTAGAAAAATCTAAGGATTTTTAAATGTAAACAACTTGTGAAAATACAAGCAATTTTACTGTAGCTTGTCAGGCAATACTGACTTTAGTTTTATATATTGGTCAGCTTCCCAAGCCTACCAGAATGTCTAATGATTAAAATTAGGAGATTATAGCTCAAAGTAAACTTAACCTTAATTATCTAAACATATATGGAAACCTTGTTCTTGACAGTACTATTTGGTTAAAGTATCATGTTTATTAAAATGAAGGATATAGAAAAAGGATAATTTTTATGTAGCATTAAGGTATGAGTTCTCTAAGGTAAATGGAACATTTGTGTTCTCTCCCAGAAGATTCAGCTAGTTCTATCTCTCTTTCTCTATTTTTGTCATGGTGAAATATTGTGCTTTTTTTTTCTTTCTTTCCTGTTTTTTTGCTTAATATAAAGTACATTTTTGAAAAATTTTGTTGAAAATTGCAGGATATTTATATATAATGTGTATAAATATAGTATGTCTATGTTTTATCATAGGCTATTATATGGAAGGCTTTATGAAGAAGGTAGGACTTGAACAGGTTCTCAAGGGTATATAGAATTTGAATTTATAGAGTCCTGAGGAAGGTCATTTAACTCGGGCACATTTGAGAAAAGGTGCTTCAGGGGAATGAGCAGAGCCAGGAGGCAGTTACCAGTTGGCTAGCATGCTGTTTTGTGTTTGGTTTAAGTTAAAAAAGATTGGGTTCAAATCGTGAAGTATCTTAGATGCCTAGTGAGGATGATTGGACTTTATAATTGGAGGGGTAATGAAGATTCTAAGCAGAGGAATAAAACGAAGAAAATAGTACTTTGGGCAGCTTTACCTGAAAGAGGTTTATAGACAGTTTGGATTGGTTCTGGGGAAACTAGAGGTAGGGAGATTAGTTAAGAGGCTATCTCCCTTTCTCCATAAATTCCGTTAATCAAGGTGTGAATTGATTAGACTGGGCTTAAAATTCAAGAGGATGGAGGAGAAGAGATGAATGAGAGAGACTAGGTGAAACAGGAGGGCTGAATACAGATAGGCCACAAGGGAACTGAAGGAACCAGTGGTGATTAATGATTTGACAAAGAAATAGGAAACTTGGGTCAAAGAATTTTCCTAGTGCTGAGTTGTTATAAGAAAAAAATACCACCTGATGTTTAGAAAGTGTCTTATTTGCTGTACTCTCTAAGCAGCTTTGAATTATTGGTATTTTTTTTCTTTGTAACGTTTTTGAAAGTCAAAGAAGGTCTGTGGAAGAGCTTGGACTTTAGCTTAAAGGCAGTAAGGACCACAGGGAAGATACGCTCAGATCTGTAGTTTCGGCCGGTGACTGGCTGAGGATAAGGAATGAATTGTGGAGCAACAGGGCTGAGTGTGATTAGAGAGGACACTTGGCAGAGTCCAGGTATGCATGATGGTGGCGTGGGGAGTAACAGTAAGGATGGAGAATGTGGAAGAATTAGAAGGATGTTTAGCTGATCAAGGAGATGAAGCTTAATGATTGATTCTATAAGTCTTATAGAAATCACACTCCCCCCCATACAGATGTATTATTTACCCAAGAGCATAACATGGTGGCAGGACTTATATCTCTTAGATCAATATTCTTTCACTAAGCTAACAGCTGTTTTTATTATGCTTGAAAACTACTGGATACTAATAATTTTATACATGGACGAAAAATTCAAATGTTTGGACAAAAAGAGAAAGGCAGAGGAATAAGGCTTCTGAGGAGTTTTTCAACTGGTAAGAGGCATGGATAGATTTCTATTCCAAAACCTCCTTTTGCAGATGAGACTGAGGCCTGATGTGGTTTGTGACAGGCCCAGAGTTGTACAATAACAGACCCATGATTAGATCTCAGTTCTTCTGATTCATAGCCCTTTACTCTTTTATCATCATTTCACTAGGATTTTTAAATATTAAGTAGAATATTGCTGAATTCTATTATTTATGCTTCCAAAAGTATCTGAACTGCTTGAGAAGTTCAAAAAAAAAATTCCTAGAGAACTTTAGATGATATTTATGGACCAGAATAAGAGATGGTTACCAGCCATTATTTTTCTTTTGCTTCAGGGATGTTACATGATCTTGTTGCATAGCAGTGAGAAGGGAGAAGTTGAACTTTGCAACATGACACCTACCTAAGTCAAGGCTGCCATCTGTGGGCTGACAGTGTACTTCAAGACACCAGTAGAATGGAAGACAGGCTGGCCTGTCTATGCCTTTAGCCCCATCTGCTGGATTATTTATGAAATACTTGTTTGTTGACTGGATATTTCAAATTGGTTATGCTGTGTGCTATTCTTTACTGTTGAAGAAAGGTAGAAGTGGAATTGAACTTAAATTTTGTACCTCGAGTGAAGCAAACATTCTAGGATAATAAGAAGTTTAGAATTAAATATAAACCTTTAGCCTATACTATTCCTTATGTCATTTAATCAGACATCAAGAAAAAGTAACTAAAATTTTAAGTTTTATTCTGAAAGAAGAAAGGGAAAAATTGTTGGGCAGACAAGAACAGTAGCTACCACAGAACACTGCAGGCAGAAGTTCCGTTTTAGTTACACTACTGTAATGTGATTGTGTTATTCAGGGTTAAGGTTGGTAGTTGATCTACTCAGGGATTTGCCTGTTCCAGTGGGAGTAAGTGGCTTAAAGATAGGCCCACAAAGCCATTGAGTGGGAGAGGGGAGTTCCCTAAGGGAAGAGATGCTGAGCAGATGAAAAGAACATGGTCTGCAACAAGAAAGATAAAAGAAATATTTAAGTGCATGGCAGTATATCACTGACTGTTGACAGAGATGAATATTCAGAGACAAGGTAGAGCAGCACGTCTCGGCATCTTCTGAAAAGAATAGTGCAGATTTTGAGCTTGATTTTAAACATTTAGTCACTGAGTTTTTGGGAGTTTAAAATTTTATTGGATGTTACTTATACCACGGGCAGTTTGGAATTCTCATGGGCAGAGATTGGGGGTCCTGTTATCTTCAGACTCTAGCAAGCCTTGGTATTCTTTAGCGGTAGATTGGAACCTCTATTAGCTGATAATTGCTATAAACTGTATGGGCTACGCTTTGTCAGATTTATTATTTTTACTTGAAATCCTTTTGTGGTGTGTATGCCAGTTCCCACATGTACCATGGAGCCTCCTGTACAGGTGGAGTTCTCACTCATTGTTTTTCTGTTCATTTGACGCATAGCGAATGCTCTCCTAGCATGTACCTCTTCTGTTTTACATGCTGGTTCTGTTTTTCAGGCTACAGAGTCAGCTTCTTTAAGTCAAGGACTATTTTTTACCTCCCTGTCTACCTTAGGAGTACACTCAATTAATGGTTAGCTGCTTGATTAGTGAAGGATTAGTGACTTTAGGATTTTTGAAAAAGAAGTCGTAGAGTTTTTAGTGTTCACTGGAAGCCATTGGAAATCAAAATTTCATTTATACCAGAAAGACTTCTTTTTTTTTTTTAATACTGCCTTTTCTTTTCTTTCTTTTTTTTTTTTTTTAAGATTGTATTTATTTATTTGACAGAGAGACAGCCAGCGAGAGAGGGAACACAAGCAGGGGGAGTGAGAGAGGAAGAAGCAGGCTCCCAGTGGAGGAGCCTGATGTGGGGCTTGATCCCAGAACGCCGGGATCACGCCCTGAGCTGAAGGCAGATGGTTAACGACTGAGCCACCCAGGCGCCCCTGCCAGAAAGACTTCTGAACTGTGTTTATTTGTAAGGAATAAACTTCTCTTTCAGGAAGCTTGAGAAACTCCTTAAATAAGGTCTTCATTTAAAAAATTTTCATCTATTTTTTTTTTTCCATTGAATGCTTACTATAGCCAAGCAGGGATCTTTCCTAGATTGTATCTTCTGCCTCCTTTTCAGAGGAACTGTATCTCCAGAATAAGAAAGATGAACTTCTTCCAGATGGTGGGAAAGCATCTTAGAGTTCCTTTCCTTCCCTGCTGATTCTCTGTAGTTGCAGCTGAGAGTAGCAAGGCTCCTGCCATTTTCTGTTACCTGTCTGTTGCCATATCTGCCCCAAAATGAAACCTAATAGGTCAGAAAGTTTGCTCTTTTCACCAGCTTTGGCTTCACAAAATATTTGGGCTTTAGGAGAATCACTAACTATGGGCAGTGGTAACTAACAACACTACTTCTACCACACAGATGGGAAGTTAAGAGCCTGGGCTAATGGCCTTGTCAGAAATAGAGCCCCAGATGTCTGGTACACTTTCTTCTTTTGGTTCACTTGATCAGGTTAGCAGACGTGAAATACAGTCTCCTCCCCCTCAAGACAGCAACCCTTTCTGTTTATTAAAGATTTCAGCATGTCAAGGGACATCATAGGTCCTATAAGACATAAATGTATACGTAATGTAGCATGTAACTACATCTCTTTTTAAATTTTTTATGTCTCCCCATATTTTCTCTCTAAATGTAGTTTAGACACATATATATACACACATAGATATACATATATATATATGTATATATCTATATATCTATATATCTATATCTATCTATCTATCTATATATATATATATATATTCTGAGTGTTTTTNTGTGTTTGATACGATCCCTTCTTATTTGATATTCCTTAATACCACTTAGCCAGTAATACTTACAGATTATTTCTAAAGGTTTTGGAATTGCTTTAGTTTTATTAAATATTTTATACTAAAATGTTTTCCATAGGTAGGAGAGTTAAGAGAGTTGTCTGGTGTTCTTTCCCTTTACCTGATCTTACTGAAGAGCATAACAAGCTATCTTTTCATAGCATATTGCTTTCTACTGTGCTTATGCTAACTGTTGTTTCTGTTGAAATTTGCTAAAAAAAAAAAAAAGACATATAATAATTTGGGGAAATTGTTTTTATAAGTCTGTAGAAGAGAAGCTTTCTCTAGCACAGGAGGACTTGATTTCAAACAGAAATCAAATCGGAAACCAAAATAAATTGATTCAAGAACTGAAAACTGCCAAGGCTGCGTTGGAGCAGGAGTCAGCAAAGAAAGAACAGCAGTTGAAGGAGCAGTGTAAAACACTACAGGATATTCAAAAAGAAAAGGTATTTCATTTTTTGACTAAATCTAGAATCTGAGAGTTACAATGGCTTTAGAAATCATCTAGTCAAACCTCTTACCCGATAGAGGCATCACCTTTATCTTCAACACCTCTCCTTAGATGGACTTCTAGTTTCTGATACAATACTTGTGGTAATTGGAATTTTGATGCTATGAAGTACTTCTTACTAGTTCCCTTGTCATTTGTACTCATTTTTCTTACTGCTTTTTTTAGCTTTACAAACAAATCTTTCTCACACCATAGACCCCTGGTTATTTAAAAACAGGTATTACAGCTCCACAGCTATCTCATATAACATTTTCTAGATGTGTGAATGAGATAAAAAGGTCTAGGATAATTCTTATGCTTATAATTCTTAAAATTTAGAGCCAGCTTTTTCTAAGGGAAGTGGGAGTATATTTTACATAAATGATGCTAAATTATAAAGTTGAAAGCCTTCTATTATATGACCAGTACATGTAAAAGTCAGTTAAAATGCTATGTGAAAGAGAAATTCAGATTCTAGGAAGCATTTTATTTTTGGTTTCATAGTTGAAATCACATATTTCCATCAGCTGATAGGATATTATCCTCAAGTACGTAACTCCAGAATTTCATTGGTATATCTTAATTGTGCAATTCCGGAAAGTCTCTTTACTTTAAAAAAATTGGGTGATGTTTTTGTTGGGGTAGGGGTTTGAAGCTAACATGATATTCATGATTTGTGCCTCAAGTTTAGAAAATTCTGAGACAACTATAGCATATAGGCCTTTAATTGCAAGGGCTTGGGATCAGTCAGACCTTGTTATAGTTTTGTCTGTACCTCTAATAGATTATTTAACTTCCTAAACCTTTGTTCCTTTACTTACAAATGAGGATTAAAGAGCTATTTAGTATAAATATTAAATTAGATAATATGTAATACTATTAGCTAGGTGCCTTAAATAAAGATATTGCTGGTAATAATAGTAATAATAATAACAGCATTAATGAGAAGAAGAATGGTAGTTTTGGCTAAATTTTATAGTGCTCTTTGGCCAGACACTATTCATTTTATGGTATTAACAGTAACTATTTAATGCTTACAAGGATTTTACTGTTGTTCACATTGTATAAATAAGGACACAGAGGCAAGTGAAGGTAAGTAGTTTGCTCAAGTTAACTTAGGTAGAAAGCAGCAGAGACAGTGTCATAAATAGTAGTTGTTATTTTATTACATTGATTTTCAGTTAAGTAGTTGTTTTAAAATTACTTTTTAATAAATTATTTTTCTACAGTCACTGAAAGAGAAAGAACTAGTAAATGAAAAATCTAAATTGGCAGAGATAGAGGAAATTAAGTGTAGACAGGAAAAAGAAATTGCTAAATTGAGTGAAGAACTCAAGTCCCACAAGCAAGAAAGCATAAAGGTATGTTAAGATAATCATTGTTCTTCCCTCTGTACTGTACTTTGTCATTTAAATTTAAAAATACATATATTATCGAAAACCTACTATGGGCCAGACACATTGTTTCATCATTTTGACAAATACTCTTGCTCTCACCCTTGTGTTGCGTAGTGTCTGTATACATATATTGAAACTGTATTGCTTATATTTTCAGATTACTGAATAAAGCAAAGTAACTCTAAAAGTTTAGATTTGTTGAGATGATAATCAAGAGAGCTGTTGATTTAGGGGTGCCTAGGTAGCTTAGTTGGTTAAGTGTCCTACTCTTGATTTCAGCTCTGGCCTTGATCTCAGGGTTGTGAGTTCAAGCACTGCGTTTTTTTTTAATTTGTAAATTTTTTTAAAAAGTGGGGGTGGGGGTGCTGGGTGGCTCAGCTTAGATCTTGGTCTCAAGGTCATGGGTTCGGGCCCCACACTGGGTTCTGTGCTGGGCATGGAGCCTACTTAAAAAAATTAAAAAGACAGAGTTATTGATTTAGAAAATTATATTATAGATTAAAAATATATAAGAGTTTAAATTTAAGGTTTTTAGGGGATTCTGTTTTTTTCAATTGTTTTTCTTCTCTAAAATCTTTAATAATCTGCTTTGAACATTTTTCCTGTCGTAAGGATGAGTAGGGCACAGTTGAAAAAACTAATTGCCTATAATTTGCTTTGTAAAAAGTTATTAATTTTCTTAGAGAAAGGTTAAATTCTCTCGAGTGCTCTCACGACCTTTTGTATCTACCAATATACTTACCATTTTGCTTTATAATTAATTATCTCTTTATATCATTATATTCTTATACACTGTGACTTTCTTAAAGCAGGTAATGTATGTAATTCATCTTTATATATATTCTTAAAACCTAACACAGTGTGTGATGCGTAAGCGGTGACCAATGAATGCTTGCTAAGTGAAGAAAGGGAAAATAGGGGGGGTAGAAGTTTTTCACATACTTGAATCAAAACATGCATGTAAAGTTATTACTTGAATTTAAATGGTTGTTGAGCAGGAAGTAGATAATGTTGCATCCTTTTAACCAGTTGTTTTAAAATAGTGAACTTTAAGAACCTCCTAAGAGAAGAAGTTAAAACTCATATTGTATATGCTGTTATGATAACTTGTCTAAATTTCAGCTACATTTGATATTTGGCCTTTTTCAATAGGAGGTAACAAATCTCAAGGATGCCAAACAGCTTTTGATTCAGCAGAAATTAGAGCTTCAAGGGAAAGTAGATACCTTGAAGGCAACCCTTGAACAGGAGAAGAGAAACCAGCAAATGCTAAAAGAGCAGGTGAAAAAAGAAGAAGATGAGCTGAAGAAAGAATTTACCGAGAAGGAAGCTAAACTGGTCAGTAAGTTAATGGTGGGGAGTGTGTTTCATGATTGAATTTGTAGGTCAATCCAATAAGAGGATTTTTCTATTTAGAAGTTAGGATTTAAATGCTCTTACCTAGCATTTTAATTTTTGATTGAGAAAAGAGATCTGATTTGTTTAAATAGCTGATAATGTAATTGGAAATATTTTAGTCTGTAATTATATTTTGGTTTATATAAGTGAAAATTCAATAACACATAATTCAAACAACAACAACAACAACAACAACAACAACAACACACTTAGTGCCAGAAAAAAAAAAAATCCACAACTATGTAG
The DNA here is from genome assembly GCF_017311325.1 of Ursus maritimus. Lineage (NCBI taxonomy): Eukaryota > Metazoa > Chordata > Mammalia > Carnivora > Ursidae > Ursus > Ursus maritimus. The sequence goes on along the minus strand of NW_024424564.1, from coordinate 30,168,809 downwards.
GTTGAGGTAAATGGTGTGAATGCTAATGATGTTAAACTCATTTGTTTAGTCAAAGTGAATGCTGATAAGGGAGGACGGAAACTTCAGTTTGGAATTTTGATGACCAAAGTCTACTTTTCCTTCCCTAAATTGTGCATGCCAAAATGGGAAGCATCTGGCTTTCCTCTGTTGAATTAAGTCCAAATATCCCCACATAACTTGAGTGCTGATTGTTTTAGTTGAAGATTTGCAATTTCAAGTTCACACAGTGATTTGAAGGGTTTGTATTTTGTTTGTTTGTGTTTTTTTTGTTTGGTTTGGTTTGGTTTTTGGCAGGTTGATAGAGAAAAAGATGCGTGTGGATTTTGAGACAGAAAATGCCAGCTTTGCGTCCAGGGCACCTTGCTATCCCTAACTATGTGTTCTTCCCCTGCTCTAGTGAGAAAAGGAAAATCTCAAATTGCTTTATGTTAATTGGTGTTATAAGAAGCTTGCTGACCATCATTTTAGCATAATGGTCTTTGAGCCAGTTCAGATTACACAGATGTTTTTGTAATCAATTTTATTAGTGTGAAATGAAATACATTCTTCTGCCTTCTTTCCCAAAGAAGTAATATTACTTATGTTGCCAATATTTTAAATTCAACAGCTAATTAAATATATTTTGTATTACTTTTGTAATAGGTTTTTTCCTCACTGTTCTTCCTTTTCTCAGCAATCTGAAATAAAAGAAAAAGAAATAGGAATGAAGAAGCATGAAGAAAATGAAGCTAAACTTACCATGCAGATTACAGCATTAAATGAAAACTTAGGCACTGTAAAGAAGGAGTGGCAGTCCAGTCAACGGAGAGTCAGTGAGCTCGAGAAACAGACGGACGACTTACGGGGTGAAATTGCAGTATTAGAAGCCACAGTTCAGAATAATCAGGATGAAAGGAGAGCACTGCTAGAAAGGTGATTGATGTCTAGCAAAATTAGTTTATTTCCATTCCAAGTGACAAAAAGGTGGTCTTTTCCCACAAATTTTTAAGTAGTAGGCTTGAGAAAAATGCGTGGGTCCTATAGGTATTTGTGTAGCCATTTAAAAACTACCCCTTAAAACAATCAGATGGTTGAAATTAATGTATTATATTTGAAGTTGCTGAAGTAGTTTATTACCTGTGTTCTAGAAGGATCTTTATCATTAAAAAAAATTTATGATCTCTTCTATTCTAGATGTCTTAAAGGAGAAGGTGAAATAGAAAAGCTTCAAACCAAAGTCCTAGAATTGCAAAGAAAGCTGGATAATACCACTGCAGCAGTGCAGGAGCTGGGCAGAGAAAATCAGTCCCTTCAAGTAAGTCAGCTGGTAACGTGAGGCTGTTTTTCAGCCTAGAATTAACTCTTAGTGAAAAGCGTTTTTTCAATCTTTAAAAAACATCTCCTCTATTTAATAAATACTCTTGAATGGTTACTTTCTGTGTAGTGGTATTGTACGTGTTACGGATAGTTAAGTAAAAGCATAAAGAATTTGCCTGAGAGACCCCTGAGATTAGTTAGAAAGCCTTGTCATTCATGAATTGTCAGTACTGGGAAAATTCAGAAACACCAAGGAATAGCTGAGTCACTATTTGTTAAAGAAGTGATAGGCTTGGTGCCCAGAAAGGATTGATCATTAAGGTTAGAATGGATGGGAAATCACTAAAGATTAGAAATGACCAGTGCCTTTGATTACTAAAATTTGATTTACTTTATTTATTTTTGTCATTCAGACTTAAGAATGTAGCAACTTTTGACAATGGAAAATTACCAAAGTATTTCTGATTTTTAAAATTTTATCCCATGGTGCCTGTAAGTCAAAATTTTATAAAACTTGGGCACCAAATTAGAAATTACACATCATTTTTCAAAATGTTGAATATTATAATGTATGGGCACTTTTTTTTTTTTTTAACAGATCAAACACACACAAGCGTTAAATAGGAAATGGGCTGAGGACAACGAAGTACAAAACTGTATGGCCTGTGGGAAAGGCTTTTCAGTAACAGTGAGACGGGTAAATGATTTTGTTCATATTGCTATGGTTCTGGATTTTATTTCTCAGTATCAGTTAATGTTTTAACCATGAACATAATCTTGCATTTGACAGATTAAAAACATTTTCTATTTATTGATTAACTTTACAGCTATATGGAATCATTAAATTTTATGCAGTCTAGTTTCTGGTCAGCGTATGTATTTCAATTTTAGTTTTAACTTTAGTCATTGCCTTCCTATTGAGTTACTTTCTGGAATAATCACTTTCTGAACCAGTGGGCCAGTATTAAACGCATATGTTTTAGTCATCATTGGGTTCTTTTAAAGAGAAAGCAGAGTTAAAAAAAATTATTCTAAATAATACCATGTGATATTTCAGGTTTATATTCCTATTGATGAAATTATGCCTGAAACACCTGGCAAATAGGAATGGTTTTCACCTGGTAGAATGAGGCACTTTATTATCACTTTTTAGATGCCTCTTAAGGTTCTTTTGAGAATTCCATGATAAACTCCATATAAAATGTTTAGCATAGTATCTGATAAATAGGAAACATTCAGATTAACTAAGGGATTAAATTGACATATTGAAATATTATATGATTAAATAATATACTAATCACTTGAAAGTTAATATACCTTCATAGCGCAGTCTGCAGTATTCTTGTAGTCTCATAATGCTTTTGGTATAGTTTTTATGCTTGAAATTGTTTAATTTTTGTCATTTACAGCATCACTGCAGACAATGTGGAAATATCTTCTGTGCTGAATGTTCAGCCAAAAATGCCTTAACTCCTTCTTCCAAGAAGCCTGTTCGTGTCTGTGATGCATGTTTCAATGACTTGCAAGGATAATGGGTTATCACAACGTCAGAGTAGTATTACACTAACATTAGATTTTTAATAAATGCACTTAATAGAGGTCTTGGATGACTATTTGATTTGGACAGTGGTTGCAATATTAGACCAAATTAGAATTCATATATTTTGGAATGTTACCAATATCAAGTAAAAGTCTTCTATTTTTGTGAGACTTGGGTTCATCTTTCGTTACTTTTTCCATTTAATCCCTGGAACAGCTTTCATGCCAAGTTTAGAATTAGCCAATGAAATGTAAATAAACTTTGGACAGAAAATAGCAATGTATTTTTTTAAATATAATTTCATTGTTCACAAATGACATGAATACACCTCCATAGCTTATTACGCCTTTCTCCCTCATTTAGTGTACAGAAATGTACATGGGTGATACATGTTGCACAGTAGCACATTAATTATATTAAATACTTTTCGTGAAGTCATGCACAGAACTATAAAACTTTTTTTCTTATATATAGGTCCATATCAATTGCATTGTTATGTTATAAATTTACTACTCAAGTGTTCTAAATACAGTTTATGTTGAAATATGTATTAACCATGAATTTGAACATGGTTTTTGTTTTAACAATATTGATTAAATTCTCTTGGGGTAGATTTTATGAAAACCTCTGTAAAATCAGTTTGCTTTACTTTATGGTTATCCTGGGGGTTGTATTTTAAAGATTAGGGTTAATTTTTCTTTGTCTTTTTCTATTTCATTTTTAAACTCTCATATATTCTCAATTAAGAATTCTATAAAACTTCTCACCCTCACCCCCAGTTGGAGGATGAATAATAGAAATTGTATAATGGTTCTACTGTCATTTTCTTGTAAGTGGGAAGTTTTCTGAGATTAGCCTTTATATTATACCTTCATATTGTCTCTCCTGCATCTTTGGGAATCTGAGTTTGCTTTCTTAATGGATCTGGTTTTTTTCCCCCTTTATTTGGTTTAACCTTTCCAAGCATAGCTCAGCTTCACTATTGTTTTATAATAAATTTTGCATCTTAAAGCCAGTAACTGATACCGCTGTAGTCTTATCTGTGAAAACAAATACAAATGGTAAGGAGACATTAAATATTCTACTTTATATTGTCTTCTTACCTAATAGGGAAACATTTTTGAAAGTTGTGAACTTGACTTAAATTTAAAATGGTTCTGAATTTGGGGTTCCACATCAGCTGGTAAATCTTTTTACTTCACAAAAATATTGCTATGAAATTACTTCAAAGTAACATCTGGAGAGGAGAATAGCACCAAAAACAAATTGGGAATCCTGAAGTTATAATCAGAACTGAAACAGAATGGCTAGTTAAGGATAATTAAAAGTTAGCTTATTTGTATCCTGAACAATGGAATTGAACTTTAATTTATCATGGTCTTATTAATTTAGCAAATTGGAAAACATCTGTAGAGTGGTCATTAATATTGGTTTATTCTTTCTAGAGAAAAAAATATAAAGTTATCCATTTGTGCAGTGCAATCATTTGGTAATAATAGCGGGGAGGGATGGGAGTTAATATTTCATTTGCAATGGTTTATCATATACACTTGCTTTCAAATATCATGCTGAAATAAAGTTATGTTTATGCTTTACCTGTAACATCTGTGAACTAAAAGAGATTGTCATATATTCACTTAATTATTTTTAAAAACCCATTTAAGTAAATCCTGCTGTCGGTAGCTATTAAGGACTCTGATTGAGTCCCTCGAATTGGATAAACATATATCCTTGAGCTTATATAGAGAAGAAATACAGTGACTCTTTAATAAAATTAATAGTTGGATAATATAAATTGAGCTAAAATTATTTAAGCATTTTCATATACTTACAAATCCTTTCAAATAGTCTTAATTCTATACTTTAACACATAAGAAACTTTGTATGAAACTCAGAAACTTTCTGCATTGGAAAAATAGATATAGCACCATTTTTTTTTTGTTTGTTTTTTTAAGATCATAAAACTTTATGAGGATTCTAGATTTGAATATTTGTTCACTTCATCTCCTAATTGGGTGCACTGAAGGCCTTTTCCCTTTTTTTGTCTCCCCACCCGCATATTCCCCCAAAATTGTGGGGAGGACAACAAATAAAATCATATGTGTTTGAGTGATTTTCTAGTTTTCATCTAGCTAGCTAATCTCATTTCATAGATCCTGAATAATTTACCACAGGCTACTATTCTAATAATGTTAGAAATGAAGCTTTTTTTTTTTTTTTTTTTTTTTTTTTTTTTAACTCTCACTAAATTAAGGTGTTTTGGAAACAGAAAGGATTTTTTCTTTTAATTAAAAGTCATCTTCTGAGTTCTTATTGGCTCTACATTTTAGATGTTTTCTGGTACTATTTGTCAGTGAGTTAGAACTGGCATGTCTGAGCTCTTGGCTCTAATGCAAAGTCTATTGGCATCACATGTTAGTAAATTCCAAACCCCAGCACAGAAATGTGAACTAAAATCAAGTTTTGCTGGGTTAGTGTACAATGAACTATACCTACAGATTTTCTTTAATAGGAAGAAGACAAAGCTGCTGGTATAGGATTAGTTCATTTTGAAGAAAAAAGAGGGAAACAAACACAAAGACCTCAATGCAGTGTACAAATGACATTTTGTTCAACTACCTCTTAATGTGGAATTAGCTAGTTTAATAGTTTCCTCACAGTAATGTTAAATAGTAACTGCCAAATTTGTTAGTTTCCCATCTCTCTTAGAAAGGCTTTAAGATTATTTCACAGTTTTGAGAACTTTGAAGCCACTTTTTTTTTTAACTTTGCATTTGCATAAAAATGTTTAGCTTTTAAGTGGAGAGCAAATTATGATCATATATTTTGATATTCATGACCTATTTGACTATAGCAATTTTTTTAATGCACTTTGGCTATAAAACCATGGATGATTTGATCCATAAGATTTAAATGTGCCATCAATTTAGTATTCCTAGACATGAGCTTGATGAATGGTATTCTGTAATTATAATGTGCCACACATTATTGTGTCTTAATTGCCCTTTGCCTGAATTTTAATGATCAATTTGTTATTGTTGCAGATGTGAATATTGTGCATAAACTTACTAAATTTATGTAAAATTGTATAAAGTAGAATTGGAAATAGCTAAGTTCTTTCTGTGTAGAAGTAATGAATTTCTTGTAACATGATGCAGTTATGTATATGACATTCTGTACTTCCTTGAACTGGATCATATATTCATAGTTTCTATAGAAACTTTTGCATGAGTATTTTCTCATTTAGGTTTTGGATTCATTATTTGTATTGTGTTTACTACTTGTGATCATGTAGTTGTGCCTTATTTTGTGAGAGAGTTTAGCTCATACATACTGTAATTTCTAAACTCAGTGAGTGGAAGGTTATTGATTATAAATGTAACTGATAAATTACACAACAGCGTTTAAATCTGTATAAAGAACAATGGAAGGATCCTTATTGAATTGTTGCTTTTGTTTTTTTTTTAATTTGTTAAAGATGATATTAAAAACCCATTTCTTTCTAGTAGATGTATTCTGTGACTGTAAATTATTTTGCCTATTTAAAAGAGAGTACAAAATAGTAACCATTTTGTATATATTTACAGAATGTTAGAACTTTCTACTTAGATGTAGACAGGGGGTAAGCTTTGATGTTCAACTTAGAATAGTAAGTAAGTTCATAATTTCAAGAAAAATTACTAACGCCATTTTGCTTAAGACATTCCCTTTTCATTCCATTCATTATTGTGGAAAATTAACAACTACAAAGAAATATTAAACAATATTGAAGTAATTCCTTCTTTCATTGTTTATCTAAGCTTAGTACCCAGGTGGCCATTTAAAGATGCTTTTCTGAGGGCTCAGTAAGCCATTTTTTACTGTGTTTTTCCTGGAAACCAAAGTTTCCGAAGTGGTTTTTCATTTTACTCTAATGTTTGCTTGCCTCTGAAGAGTTTAATGTGAATATCCTTAAGAACTTACTAGATATATATATATATTAGATATGTTCTTCTGTGAGCTTTATAGAATTTCAGTTTAAATATATAGTGTATTTTTTAAATTTTATTGTGATAAGAACGCTTAACATGAGATCTACCCTCTTTTGACAGTTTTTTAAGTGTATAGTACAGCAGACCTCTAAAGCTTCCTCATCTCACTTAACTAAAATTTTATGCCATTGATTGGTAACTCCCCATTTCTCCCTGTCTCGGAAGCCACTGTTCTACTCTGATTCTATGAATTTTATACTTTTGATACCTCATGTCAGTGGAATCACACAGTATTTGTTCTGTAACTGGCTTATTTCCCTTAGTATAATGTCCAAGGTTCATCTATATTGTTGCAAATGGCAGAATTTCCTTCTTTTTAAAGGTTCAAACAGTATTCCATGGTATGTATGTACCACATTTTCTTTATCTGTTCATCCTTTGATAGACATTAAGGTTTCTTTCACTTCTTGGTTATTGTGACTAGTGCTGTGACGGACACAGGAGTACTAATATTTCTTTGTATATAGTGTATTCTTAAGCTGTTTCACATCTTGATGCTAATTTACTCAGTCTTTCTCTCCCTCGAATGAGGTTAAAGGTGAAATTAGTTCTTTATACATATAAATACTACTGGACTCACAGGACTTTAAAAAGGAATCCTGAGAGATTGCCTGGTCCCAGTCCATTGCCCTTCTCTTGGCGTGGCTTATATCTAAAAATTCCTGCAAGAGGATTGTTGATTTTTTTCTAAAATATATGTATATTTTTTTTTGGCCAGAAATTTCTTCCTAAATCTTCTCTTGCATAAATCTGTATCGCCTTCTCCTGGACATAATTGCTTTCAATCCCGTCTCGGTTCCATTTCTAGGAACTCACTGGAAGTCTAGTCCCTGTTCTTCACCCATTTTTTTTTTCCTCATTTATTCTTAGACATTAACAGTAGTTATCGTTTTCCAGATTTTCCTCTTATTTCCACTTGTTTTTTTTTTTTTAAGATTTTATTTATTTATTCGACAGAGATAGAGACAGTCAGCGAGAGAGGGAACACAAGCAGGGGGAGTGGGAGAGGAAGAAGCAGGCTCATAGCGGAGGAGCCTGATGTGGGGCTCGATCCCATAACACCGGGATCACGCCCTGAGCCGAAGGCAGACGCTTAACCGCTGTGCCACCCAGGCACCCCATCCACTTGTTCTTGATAAATATCTGAGATTATTATGCAGAGAATGTGACTCTGCATTCTGATAGTGCTTGGCCCTTGTACAGAGCCCTTATGCTGCACTTGTCTGTACTGCCTGGTTTACATGGTGAAGTCTGTGTTTTCCTCAAAGAATTAACTGTGCACATGACCCTCAAGCATTATCCTCTCTATCCCATCCTCCAGCTAATAGAGATCAGTTAATGTCTCACTTACCTTAAAGCCCAAATTGATAAATTTAATACTTCCATTTTGGAAATTGCAAAAGTTACCAATCCCGAAATTGAAATTTGTGGATTTCCTTTTCATATAATCTGACTATAAGAACTAGTTTTTTAAATGCAGTTAATATTATATTCTACCAAGGCAATATAATTCAAACTGCCTTTCTTCATAAAAATGCCAATGACATTTCAAGTCCTTCCTGCCAAATAAACTTGACTGTGCTGTGCTAACACACACACATATATGCACACACCACTCAAAACCAGAAAGTGGTTTTATGACAAACAACACATTCTTCAAAAAATGAGGTTCAGAGAGACTATTAACTATTTCTATGAAAATCTCCCATGTAAAATTGTTAACTGGTGAAACTGGAACAGATACTTGGGTTTTTTGTTTTTTTTTTTCCTTAAAATAAGGGAATTTAGTCTCTGGGATTTTCTGCTTCTAAGTTAGGGTATTATAAAATTTACCTGAGATAAGGAAACTCTTGGCAAATAGGAGTTTAAAAACTGTTAAATATAGACTTTATTCATGCTTAAATGTTAGAAGAGCAAAGTGTGTATCAGAATTATCATTGCAAGTGAGGTAGGACTCTAAAGCAGTAAGACTGATTTACAAACCATGTAGGAAATTTATTTTCATTATTGGCATACACAAAGTGTGATGCTAGAATTCATACTGAGCACAAGCAGTGGACACTGCTTTCCTCCTGACACTCCATTCATCTGACCTTTCACCCTTTACAAGTTATAATAGCACCATACTTCACTCACACCTCATGCAAGTCCTACCAAAATAGTATACGATAGTCTAGATAACAGTATATACCTGCCAAAAAATTCCTGAGAGTTCAGATTTGTTGCAGTCATTATTCTTCTATAGTGAGGATTTTCGTGGCTCAAATTCTCATTTTTAAAGTACGCATTTTCTTCTAGCTCATCACTAAATAAGTGTTACAAAAGTTTGAATGAAAGATTATTTTAATCCCTAATGTCTAAAAAGATGCACCACTTGTTTTAGGTTCCTAAATGTCAGAGGATTCTGCAGGCAGTGTAAGTAAAGATATATTCTTGGTCTCCTGAAGCAAGAGACTGCTGCTGTTATTTGTGCCATCCATGTTTCCTGTTTAAAAAATATATATATATATATATGTGTGTGTGTGTGTGTGTGTGTGTGTGTATAAAATCTCTATATATAGAGAGAGGTTGACAATTTTTCACATATTTAGACTAATATTTTCCTTTTATTTATTGACTTGCTCTTTAAAACTGAAGACTAATGAAACATTTGCATATTTTCCATTTCTTTCTTAAATCTAATATATCATAAAAGATCTCTAATCATCTATGAAGGTGCAAATGGATTAAATGAGTATGGTATGGAAGTTGGGAAAACAGTTATGAGTAATCAAGGAACCATAATAGTCAATGATGACTAATTAGAAGAATGAGCACCGAGAATATAAATAGTTGGAAAGTTTAATTTCTTCAATTTCCATTTTGTATGGAAATAGTTCTTAACAAGTGGCATAATTTGAAAAACAGAATATAAATAGTTTGAAAGTTCAATTTCTTGAATTTTCATTTTGTATGGAAATAGTGGCATAATTTGAAAAACAGACTGAGGAGGTGACCCAGGAGATTGAGTTATTAAGAGTAATGCAATACTGCATTAATTGTCGGGCCATGTTGCTGCTATGATGAAAACCTTCCTGGGGAAAGACAAAAATGGAAACTTCTAAGATAGAGAAACCAGAGTCCGGCAACTGCTTTTCCCCTCCTTAGCTGTATCAACACTGGCGTATTTTCCTTTCTTTTTTTAAACACTGGGATGTTTTCAAAGGGGGTTTTGCAGCAGCCCCTCATTTAAGCTGACATCACATTATTTGCTTCCCGGGACTTTGACGATTGAAACACCTTAAAAGTCAATCATGCAATCCCAAAGTAGTTCTTTCCCCCATTGTTTTATATAAGCTGCAGCACTTGAGCTTCTGGTCGAGGAGAAAATGAAGGTGACTGTCAACTGTGAGAGTGTAAGGGAATGGTCAACTCCTGAGATTTCTCAGCATGATATGGACTAAATGTCCATGTCCTTCCCCTCTTAACTCCTACCCTTCCCAGAGCCGATGAAGAAAATATACAAAATTTTCCATTTCCCATTACTTTAGAGGGATGAAGTGAAAATTTTCCTTATGTCAAGTCTGAAGAATCAAACCCTATAAAACCGAAATAGGTACTTTGATGTTTTCTGTTTGGGCTTGTCATAGGAATGCTGCTATACACTGTCGGTATCTGTTTTCATGTACAAGAAAAGCATTTCTCAGCCCAAACGCTAGAAAAGGATCACAAAGACAAAAGAAATCACTATGAAGTCCAAACAGTTTCTCAGTACAAAAACCTAGAGTATTTCTTTGTTTTTAATGAATGTGGGAGGTTTATGTAGATTACCAAAAAAAAAAAAAAAAAAGTCTGATTCCAAGACCAAGACTTCCCTACCATGTCCAAATAGAGCCCACTTAAATATGAAAACCCTTCTTCCTTACCTAACGACTAGTGGGGCTTGATGAGATGCAATTATGGCTTACCTGATGGAAAATGGACACCTTCTAAGAAGAAATTTAGCCATGTTAGGTAGATAGTGTGTATGTAAAATATAAACAAAAATACGGAAAAGAATGTAACTATTGTTTTCTTTGCTTTCCACCACTCCTTTTTAAAATGTTACTTTTGTATTTAAAGTGAAATCACAGCAAAACAAGGGTTATAAGCAAATTAAGATGTAGCAAAAATACCAAATCAGAGTGCTTCACAACAGGCCAAAAAATTTGACTCAAAATTCAGCCTCTACCAAACTATGTGAAATGTGAAACAAAACGAAGAGTTGGTGTGGTTTCTGCACTTGAAAAAGAAGCAGTCTGTTCTGTCATTTCCTAGCTGGTCTCTTAAAGAAACAACAGGATATACTGAGAGAGCAAATCCTTTTTTTTTTTTTTTTTAAGGTTTTATGTATTTATTTGACAGAGAGAGAGCGCGAGCACACAAGCAGGGGGAGCCGCAGGCAGAGGGAGAAGCAGACTTCTGCCGAGCAGGGAGCCTGATGCAGGGCTCAATCTCAGGACCCTGGGATCATGACCCAAGCTGAAGGCAGAGGCTTAACCGACTGAACCACCCAGGCACCCCCCCCCCTTTTTAAATGTAGCTGGAGATTTTAAAAGGAAAGCTTCTTTGAATTATTAATACCACACAGGGAGTAAAATTCTGCAGCCTATACCGTTAATTATGTCTAGGAACAAACAGAAAACCAAAGCAGGTTCATCTTCTGGTCATATCAAGTAGTTCGTAAAGTGGAGGAGAGGCACTGACTTTTATTCCTGGCTGAGCCTCAAGCTGATGCTTGTCCACTGTCATGATTTGTATTTGATGAAATGGGTGGGTTTAAGGCAGACTCATCGCGGCAGGTTGGGCCTCATTTCAGAATCAAAGCGAATACAAGACTTTTATTTTCTTAACTGCAAGAGCGATTCTAGTATCACAGGTAATACTCCCAGCAGTCTAAACCTCCTAATTCCTAAATTCTACCACAACAAAGTCTGTTAAGGTCATAAAATTCCATCCAGCTTCTCTGAGATGAGAGGACTATTAAAATGACTTTCTGGAAAAAAGATCTGACTTGGTTTGTTTTACCCCCCGATTTTTCTCCTTATAAATTTCCCATACCAAGTGAGGCTTTACAGATCAGGTTGTTGTTCTTGGCTGGATTTTGGAATCCATTTTCCTCAAAAATTGTAACTGTAGTTCTCAATTATTCAAAGCATCCCTCATCCGTTTGATTTGTGATATGGGTACAAGGGGACTTTATAAGCAAAGGGAACTGGGCCAGGTAGGCATGTAAAATAAAATGGGAGAAAATATATTGTTAAGAACTACCCTTTTTCTTGCCTGACATTCTAATATAATAATTATAGTAACTGACACCATTTATTAAGCCCTTACTAGGTACTGGGCACTGTGCTATTTTTTCCTCCTTTGGGTATCATTTAAACCGCACAGCTACCGACTAAGTCCTCTAGTTCCTCCTTACGAAAGAGGAAACAGATGTAGTTTTTCCAAGGTCACCCAGCTTGTAAATAATATAGCTAGGATTTGAAACTAGGTTGTCAATCACTCCAGAGCACCATCTCGTCTTTTTTCGCCCTTTATTCTTTCCCACTGTACAGCTATTTTGGTTCCTGAACTGTTATTTCAACGGTCAAAATAATAGATGAAGGGAATGAGGGAAAAAAAATATGTATATAAAAGGAGATGGTGATAGCAAATCAGAAAATAAAAAATGGTGGACATATAGCTTTAAAAAAAAGATACCGTTTTTATCAAAAAAAAAAAAAAAAAAAAAGACTAGAGGAGAAAAAGCATGCATCTCTCCCGGTAATCCAGTGACGCGAGAGCTGCCAGGAAGTCCGGTTCTCAAAGCGGGGTTCTCACCGGAGCCCTCAGCCCGAGCTGCGTCTGCTCTTCCCCTGCGGTTCTGACGGCTTCCTCCCCTCAAGTCCGTTCATCATCTTCTGACTATGGCCACTGTAGTGAGAGAAAAAATTCCTGCCCGAGGATAGCCTCTGCTAATGACATTTCTCCCCACGAAAAAGTAAACTAAGCAAACGAACAGAACCATGTCTGGGCCTCACGCGGAGTCTCCGCCTGTCTACACTGCTCTGCCATCCACTGAGCAGGGAGGAGGCTCCCGCGGGGACGAGGGCAGGGACAAGGCTGCGGGTGCTCTCCGAAGCAAAGGCTTTGCTCCTCTGAGATGCCCTTTCTTAGGCTTTCTCTAGAAACGTCCTCTGGCTCAGGCACACTTTGATCTATATAGACCGCAAGCGGTTCCAACCAATTCAGACATGAGGTCTTTCAGCCTGCCCATGTGACATTTCAGCACATCTTAGCGGCAGTGGAAGGAAAGGACAGAGGGCAGAAGGCTCGAGTTCTGGGTGCAGGTTTCCCCCTAGTGGAGCGCTTCTGATCTTGGGGAGAGTTTGCTCCCATTCATGAGTTAACATGTAAAGCATTTAAATATATAACTTGGTTATGTAATAACTACGTCAGTGTTTGCTCTTATCATTCATGTGTGTGTTCGTTCACTCCCGTGTAATACTGCACCACCATGCTTAGGGCCGTCCTGCGCTCCTCACTGAGGCTGGGTTGGGAATTGAGGGGCAGAGGCAGTGCTCCCTTTTTTCCTGCTTCTCCCTCAGGGCAGGAAGGTGGTCTCCTGCCCACCCCCCCTCCCTCCCAACCCCCCACTCTTCAACAGGTCTCCTCAGAGTCTATACCCAGGGCAGAAAGACTGTTGCCTCCTTCTGCACACCAAGGCCATCCACCCAGCACTGAGAAAATGGAAATGTCCTTGAAGTCCCCAGAGTCCCAGGGCTTTCCCAAGAGGATTTACTATCGATCTTTGATTGTTCTGAGGGTTCCCCCAAATGAGGGCTGTTTCTTATTTGTCTTTGTAACTCCAGGGTGTCCACGGAGTGCCTGGTTCTCAGGAGACACTCAGGGAATGCTTGAGGAAATGAAGAAGATGATAATGTATTTCTGACATACACATAGACACGTAGACATGATGCGTATATTATGTATATATATTTATATATTCATTTCTGGCACATTTCTTCCCATAGAGCTATTATAATCTCTTAGGCTTGCAAAGCATGTCATAGTTTACCCGTGCTTTACCAAAAGCAATAGTACTAGTAATGATACCAGAAAACTGATAATAGTTTATTGAGTGCTTTATAGGCATTATTTCATTTCATTCTCCTGACCACCCGCTGAGGTAGATATTTTCTGTCTTACCAGGAGGAACCTGCCGCTGAGGAAATTCACATGCCTTGCTGTGGTCCCACAGCTAGCGAGTGGCAGAGCTGGCCCAACACTTTTTCCAGAACTAATTTGTAGAGTGAGTGATAGCCACGTAGGAACTCAGCATTGTATTTTATGAAGTTTTGAATTGGATTCGTGTCTTATTACCCAAAAAAGGCCAATATAAAACTCTGTGATGGCAAATAGATGAGCTGAATGATGAAAATAGACACATACCTGACACGTGAGTGGTTCAATACTTCTGACCACCAATCTGTCCAGCGGAATGGGCGGATCAGCTGCTGTACAGGAACCACCCTCTTTTATTACTGTTTGCAGCTCGGAAGTGAGTGAAGGACACAGTGAACCAGTGTCCGAGCCTCCAAGTTTCTGAAAGGAAAGAAGAAAATAATGCAGTAAATAGGAAGTAAATACTAGTGTATGTACCTAAAGTGCATCCTTAACCAAACTGATTTTTAGAAACAGTTGCTTGAATTCCAGCAAACTATTCTTTCTGGATCTTAAAAAGCATTTCCCTCCAATAAATAGTGATTTAAAGTTTTAAAGTACATAGTGTTCCTGATTCCCAAGTTGAATTGCCTGAATAAATAATGGGTGATGTCCACAACGGGGAGATATTGAAGTCTCCATCACGTCAGTGGGAAGGTGTTTATTTCCAGTATCTCTCTCTAGTACTATTGGGTGGATCAGAAAGGGGAGCCTCATTTGGGCCAGCGCTGTCCATGGAATCTAACACAAATCTAAATAGATTCCCTGCCTATAATTTGCAAATAATTGAATCATTTAAGATGCTGAATATAAGATGCTCAATTTTTTAAAAAAGTGTCAAAGATTATGATTCGCATGACATATAATATGCATCAAATAGCAAAGAGGATACAAAATAGCAAGAGGAATTTAAGGCAACGTTCCTTATTTGGGAATCAACTTGTGAAACATGAAACCAGCATATTACCTTATAATATGGTTACTATGGGCTGCCATTAATTCTCGTGCTCTGATTTGTGCCACCATTTGAAGGTGAAATGTGTTGGCATCACGGTTTTTGAAGGGGATGATGATTTTTCAGAGCTTGACTCGTTTCGACATGCTTGTCTGGGTAGCTTAAAATAGGAGGCCATCCAACTTTCAGAACTGTGACTCGTAATATTCTATGGCACCCGTTCCCTTCCCAACCACCGGTCAACTCTTCACGGATGGATTAATGGGTATCTATTTTATTGCTTAAAGATCCTTAAATTATTTAGCTCAACTAACCAACATATCATCTAGAAGCTTCAGTTATTAAAAGATGTGAAATATCTAGTTCATGATCTATCATTCTAGTCTATCTATCTAGTCATTCGGTAAAGAAGTGGAGTGAAAAACATTAGCTATCTCTGAGGACCTAAGACCCATGGCAGCTCCTCCTCCCCGTTCTGAGGGCAGGTGCCCGAGAGCCTTGGGGGAGTCCCCCCTCCTGCTACCACTCGCACATGTTCAGCGAGCACACCGTGAAGGGGGAGATCAGCCAGAAAGCCTTGACTGGACCACGAGACCCCATGACTTGATGTGTGGTGACAACCATGACGGTAACCATTAATACGAAGTAGTGGGGAAAATCCTTGTTCTCAGAAGAGATTTTGTGGCTTTAGCCCCCAGTCAACTCCTTTTGTGTGTAATGCCAGCTCTATACTAGTTGGACACTGAGAGCTCAGGGGTCCCAAGTCATCATTTCACGGGAAGGATGGGAGCTTTCGAATCAGAATGAGGTGTGGAGACCACCTCAGCACATGACAGCAGACAGTCTAGAGAGTCTCCATGGATGGCGGACAAAGGCCAACATGGACAACAGTAATCTGGTTTCATTTGCTTAGGCAGGCCAGGTGAAAAGTCCAGGCTTTTGGGACTTACAAGTATACAAACTAAGTCATTTTTTTTTTTTTAAGATTTTATTTATTTATTTGTTTATTTATTTGTCAGAGAGAGACAGAGAGAGAGCACGAGCAAGGGGGAGGGGCAGAGGGAGAAGGACTTGATCCCAGAACCCTGGGATCATGACGTGAGCCAAAGGCAGATGCTTAATCACCTGAACCACCCAGGCACCCCCAGACTGAGTCATTCTAAGAACATATACATTCTTTGACATCCTTAAGCAATGTAACTTGCTTTTGGCATTGTTTTTCAGTTCAGAGCTATAGGACTATAAAAAAAAGCCACTGTTTCATAATGCCTCCATTTTTTAGAGGGTGAAATCCAAACTGATGTATAACAATCTTTTATATGTTTAACACAACTTATTTAAAAATATTTTTAACCTTATTTAGCAGACTTATTTAGAAATAATATCATTTTACCTTTTTGTTGTGCTTAGTTTTCATATCTAAGAGGAAATCATCAAAGAGAAACAGGTAAACATGTAGGAATCTTGTGCTTTCTGAAGAAAAAAGAAAGTGAAATTGGGGCTGGAAATAGTAAGCAGAAGGTGTTTTTTAAATGAAAGAATCCCTTAGAAAACAAGACAGGGTGGGTGTCGGGGCACACCAGGCTTACACCTCAGGACGCTCCGATCACGTGGATCAGAAAACTGCATTACTGTTGAATTGATTTCTCCCTAAAGCAGAGATTTGATGTGAGCCCACGCTTCTGGCTCTAAAGACATTGTATTTGTGATGCATTTCATGTGGATCTAAGATAACTCGGGTGGTATTTGCAATGGTTTCAGCTAAGCCTAGGACACATCTATCGACTAATGGAACTTGCGGTGGTTTTGCCTTTTGACTCATCTGGGCGGTCACTGGTAAAGATACACGTGACTAGAGAAAAGGGCATTTTGTTATTGCAGTGAACTGAATTGTGTCTCCTGCCCCCTGAACTCCTATGTCGAAGCCCTAACCTCCAGGGGGGCTGTCTTAGCAGGAGGTAAGTAAGATTAAATGAAGGCGTGAGAGTGGAACCCTGATCCAGTAAGACTGGTGCCGCCGTAAGAGGATACACACGGGGGGACACTGAGAAGGAGGCCATCGGCAAGCTGGGAAGAGAGCCCTCACCAGAAACCTCATCAGCTGGCAGCTCGGTCATGGACTTGCAGTGTCCGGAACTATGAGAAATAAAAGTCTGTTCTTTAAGTGGCCCCATCTGTGGTATGTTATTCTGACAGCTCGCGCTGATTAAGACGGTCAGTAAAGTGATTTCTTTCCCGAGTTTTGCAGTGTGTCTGTACATGTTTAAATATTCGTCATGTAGCTTTATATTTACAAACTTTTCTGATATTACTTTTCATAGTTACTTAAGGCAAATGGGCTTTTATACTTCTCCCTAAGAAGCGGGTAGTAGTAGAAGAGAAATAGTAGTAGAATGAGGAACCCCGGGAAACAAACCGAGGGTTACAGAGGGAGGGGGCAGAGGGATGGGGTAACTGGGTGATGGGTCCTAAGGAGGGCACGTGTGGTGATGAGCCCTGGGTGTTATATACAACTAATGAATCATTGAACACTACATCAGAAAGTAATGATGTATTGTATGTTGGCTAACTGAACATCATAATAAAAAAAATAATGAGGAATCCCCTCCCTATTCTACTCTATCCCTTAGAAATTAGAAGAAGTGGTTAAATGGAAATGATTTCAGAAGAATAGGCAGTCCATTCTGAGGTGGATGTGACAGAAATTTAAAGTAAATATAAGAAAAATCAGTAAATTAATATTTTTCTAGAAGTTCCTTCTCATATACCATAACCCCAGGAAACTGTGTGGCTAAGGTTAAGTCAATAGATAAAATCATAAAGATTCATTTCTATTTCCTCCCCTCTTTTAAGTTTAGAGGAAAGAGTCCATATTTGCATGGCAGAAGGATCACATATTTTATTCAATCTTAAATTGTCCTTGAATATTTTTTTTTCATTGTATTCCATCACTGCTAGAAACTTTCCCGTTTGCAAATCTGGTGCGGCAAAGACTACTTGCTGGTTGCCCTTAAAAACCATTCACCCCTCCTTTGTAGTAATGGAATTTCTGAGTTTTAGTGGCTACATGTCCACCTTCCAACAAGTCCTCCGTCTCGCAGCTTCCCTTGTAGCTAAATATGACCAAGCGACTAAATCTGACCGATGAATATGAATGGAAGTGGGCAACTTCTGGGCCATATCCTTGAACAGCAGAGCTCTGATCTGTCCCCTCTTCCCTTTCCCACCCGCTAGCATGTAGACACCCTGTGACTCACCTTGGACTACGCGGAGAAAGCAATTTCCCAGGGACAGCGGAGCCAGTCTCCCGCCCATGCATCCATGACAAGCACCCCGATCCCACATGACGTGTGAATGCACATCTGACGTGGCTTTTCACCAAGAGATGGTCATGGGCATGTTTACCCAGCTTCCACATGACTTAACATGCTCACACCCGAACCTAAAATTGACTCCCTGATCCCACTCTCTCCCTCACCCTCAGTGTTGCTCAACCAACCTTTCAGGCACATAGATTAGAACACCTGAGGGCGTCTTCGACGCATTTCCTCTTTAGCCATTTTATCAGTCCTCAAGTCCTCCTGCCTTTGCCTTTGAAATGTCTCTCACATTTATTTTTTTCTATTTATGCACATGTCGAACATTTTAGGACAGGCCAGGGCGCCTCACGGTGTTGGGAAGTTGGTAGATAGGGGGAAGGGGCAAATCAAAATTTCTGATAATTCCAGGTGGAGGCCAATCAATTTTGGAGGGAAAGGCAGTTTGAATGCACAGTTTGTTTCACTTCATTACTTTGATTTGGTTTTGTCACAACGTATGATTATTTTTGAAGTGGTAACTAACATCAAAGAGAATTAAAATTGTCATCTTTTCAAATGGAAGTGGGCAGGACGTGGCCCCCAGGTTCAGAACAGTTGAGAAGCCCAGGCCCAGGCTCTTCTCACCTCACCCTGCTTCACTGAAGCGCTTCCGGCTGGTCTCTTGATCTTGGTCCCCTCCTCTGCGCCATTTTGTGCTTTGCTTCTGATAACTCTTTCTTCAACAGCATTTGAAACCTATCACATTCCTGTCCAAGAGCTCAATGACTTCTCGTTGCCAGCAGTTTCCTGGCTGGGTCCCTCAGCTTGGCTTCCAAAGCAGTGGCTATGATTCTGGAAGCCTCTCAGCTGAGGTGGCCTGGCGTGGGTCCGGTCTCTGCCGTTTAACATGCCAGGTGAACTTGAGCACCATGACAGAACCTCCTTGAGCCTCAGAGTCCTCATCTATACCATGGGATTAAACGTAACTTCTCTGCATAATTTACTGGAAGGAGAAAACGCATGAAGCAGCCCCTCGATGTAAATGCTGGGCAGGTCAATCGTTCCTAGTCGGCGGCTGCCAGGTGGGTATGGTGTCCCAACCCGACATCTTGTGCTATACCTAAAAGCCAGCGGGTCTCAGCAGTGTGTATTCCATAAGGCATTATCGCCCAGCACCGCCCCCCCGCCCCGCTGATCACACTACCGTGAACAGGCAACCCCATGTCCCACGAGGCTTCACGCATAGCGGGTGACCGATCAAGAGTCTGTGCAGAAATGAGTAAGTGAATGACTGCAAATCTTATTCCAGCCTGGCAGCCCTTTCTGATCATGATGGTATTTACTGAGCACTGACTCAGTGCCGGCCATTCTTCCCAGTGCCTATCCATCCATCAGCTCGTTGAATCCGCACGACAAAGGGAGGAAACTGCAGTGTGGCCGGACGGCTGTGAGGGGCCTACGGTCACACGGGCAGAGCAGGCTGGGCCAGGAAGTGAGCCTGGCACTCGCGGTGGGGGAAGCCTCACCCCCCGAACCACCATGCTGCTAGAACTTACATTCTTGGGTGGCTTCTGCCTCCAAGCCTTTCCTCCTGCTCTCCTCTTCATCTGGGATGCCGTCCCTCCCGTCCTTCCGGGGACTTCCATCCTTTCCACGCCCCCAAGCTCACCTGTAGCCCCATAGACCACACAAAGCCCTACTCAGGTCCTCCAGCTTCACAGACTGTCTGCTTTTCTGAGCTTACACTGAAGGTCTGCTCACTCTGGCAGGGCTTCCTGGCTAGAGGGAAAGGACTACGCAGAACAAGTCCTTTTATCCTCTGACGGGCCCTACCTAGACCAGGTGTGTTATGTAACGGGGTCCCAGTGCACACTGGCAGGATGGTCGCCCTGCCCGCTGGAGGAGTAAAGCCATGATGACAACAGGGGACTTCGAGTGTCTACTCTATTCCAGACCATGTGCTAAGCTCTTTGTGTCCATTATTTCATTTGATCAACAGCCTTCTGAAGTAGACATGGTTATCTCATTTCACAGAGAGGAAATGGAGGGTCTGTGGCTTGTTACGTAGTCTGTGTGAGTCCCTCGGAGGCTCTGATTCACAGCCCGCATGGCCTTGACCATAGAGAGGCAAATACAATTCCTCCCACACTTCCCTTCCCAATGACTGGACAAGTTACAAGGTAGCAAAGATGTTGAGTTTTTAAAGGAAGCGGTAATTTACCTGCAAGTGTTAATTTTTCTTCATAGAGAAGGTGTCTGTTGGTTGGTGACAAGATGTTTTCTGCCGTGTGTTCTTTAAAAATATGTTTCAGGCACTTGCAAAGCAAGGGAGAAAGTCACAGAGATATTGTTAGTGATGGAAAGAGGACATATTCCAGGAGCTGGGGCAATGCATTCTGTCTAGAAGGTTTGTGACATTTGGAAGATGGACATGGGAATGGGACAGAATGGAAAACCGCTCAGAAGGGCCATCCCCGAGAATGGCCGAGTAGGTCAGCCTCCCACATACAATGCCACGTGGATGAAGGCTTCGCTTCTTGCTCATAAAACCAGATTTCTTATTCAAGTGTACAGCTGGGGATTTCCTAAGATTAGTGTATTAATTTCCACCTAAATGCCAAACTTCCGGAAAAGGACGTGAGTCCTAATTGATCCTTTGTTTACCTCTGGAATGAAAAACTCTTTTATCCCTATCCCATAGTGGAGGCCACCCTCTAATCTCCTATAGATGTCTACATTTTTTGGAGATTGTCAAGCCACTTCCCTTTCCTTTCAAGATCCCCTGAAAAACAAGACACAATCAATATAGTCTTAAATGCATGTGACATTACAGCATAAAATTTAACCAAGATCCACAGTAATCATTTAGAGACACTGACTGCCCTTGGAGCCAAACCATATCTCAGGTCCATTTAACATATTGCTTGCTGTTTAAATGTCCTAGAAAAACTCATTTGAAATCAGCCTCTTGCAGAGAAAAATGAAGCTTAACTGATATAATGCAAATGTATCGTGCATTTTTATTTCAATAATACTAATAAAGCCTTTGGTAGCTTTATCTTATTCCCTAAACTGTACAGTCTTTAATTAGAGGGGAAACAAATCAGATGAACAAGGATAAACATATCTTTTTTGTACTAATCATAAAACCTTCATCCCCTTCATGATAAGAATGATTATTGCTTTTTGAGAAGAATTCATTTTCTCTTCTGAAGATTTGTATTAATTTTCCAACATTCTAAAATAACATATTACTACCGAGGTTTTGAAATAATTTTTGGAAATATGAGGGCAAGTCATAGACCCATAGAATCACATGGTGCATGGGATTCTTGAGAATTCGTCATCGCTAAGCTCACAGACTTACAGGAAGCCCACAGGAATCTTTTCCCTCAATGATGAGGATCCATATTTTATTGAGAAACCTTCAGAAGAGATGCTGTTGTCTTCCTCACAGACCTATCAAAATGAGTCATAATCTCCAAAGTGACTTTTAAAAACTCTCTCTCTAATTGTTTTTGTCTCGTCCATTAATAAACTCAATTCTAGTTCCTTGGATCATTTTAGATTTTGAACAAAAAATTTAAAAAGAGGAAAGTAACTCCCAACTGAATGGTCATTTGCTTCTGAACTTGCAAAAAAACCCAAAATTATTTCTGTACAGCTGATAATCAATTTGAGTTGTTCCCTTTGGATGCTTCCCAGGAAATCTTGGTTTATGGGCATATGTCATGGCTTTCTTTCTTTGAATTTAATTATACAAAGCTCCACAAATTAACTTAAGTCATCATAGGGCTTGCTTAGTTCCTATTCCCAAATTTCGGTTCTCAAGATTGCAATTGGCATCATTTTAGATTGGCCCTGGATTTCAGTGACCTAAAAAAAAAAAAAAGATGAATGGTGATTTATCCTCCGGAAAGGCTCCCCGTGGTGTTTGCCCCCATTTGCTTTGTGTGTGGGTTCAGTATGGACGTTAAACAAAGTGCCTTCGATCATCTGGGAAGTAGGTCTTTTCCTGCCTGAACTCACTTCTGAACGCCTTGGAGACAGAGCCACGTCCCGCACACCCTTGGTGTTAGGGTTCTCACAGGGTTGGCCAGGATGTGACTGGAGCCCATTGTTTTGTGTGCTTGATTTACAATGCACTCAAACTCGAATCCATGTTTCTGAGAGCCATGACCTCAAGTTAATGGAATTACCTTCTAGAATGGAAACCCCAGGGGTTCCCAGCAGCCACAGGGCCCTCCATCTCTTTGAGTAAGCTTACACTGGAGCTCTGGGCCACCTATCTGAGGGACTCACTGAGTGACTTCACCTTTTCCTTGATGGCACAGATCATGATTTTCTGTGCAGAGTCTCTACTCCGTTTCCAGATATTCTTTAGTAACAAGGGCTACCAAGTCAGCTCGGGCAGTGGAGCCACTCCCAGCTCAGGCAGGTGCAGCCGTCGCCCTGTTCGTTTGCTCACACCACTGCAGAAGACAGCGCAGACGTTATCAGAATATCGCTTCTCCTCCCAAGGCATTGAGAAGCCTGGACACAAGAAACTCTTAGAGATTTTGTTCAGTAATTACATGACATACCTGTGAGCTTGCTGGGATGGGTTATAAGCCATGGCCTACACTTTGGTTTTGAAAATTCCATAGTAAACCGTCTTTAGCAAGCATCTATCTACCAGTGTCAAATTCAGGGTTGGAAATGGGGTCCTTAAACATGGTTAAGAAGTATCATTGAATATTACAGACTGACATTGTTACTTTCCAATTAAAGAAATGAAAGAATCCTCGTTGGGCTGTCTTGCCTTCCTAGTAATGGTGACAAAGGCAGAGGTCATCAGCCTCCATGTGACACCACCACCCAATCCTCCTAAACAGGAAAATGTACCAAGATTTTGAGGCATAGGAAAGGTTTGAAATCTGTGAAGTCTCCTGGAGAATGCACGTCCATCAGCGGCAGTGATGAGATGTACGAATAGAAACACTCCAGCTTTGTTCACTCTTCCCACTTGAGTTTAGATTTGCCCATTCGCTTCTTCCTTCTCCCTGGCCCTTGGGGGAGATTTCTGGTTTCACCAGCTCAGCTCCCATCCTTATTGTGATTTACAGTTAGGAGAACTGAGAATGCACACTGAAGAGTGGAAGGGAAAGGAAGGACTTTTGCTCCTTGGGGCAGCTCCTGGAGTCTCTTTTGTTGCCGAGAATCAGGGAAAAGAAGAGAAAATGAAAACACAAGTCAAAGAGGCTAAATTGATCTCCATGATACAGAGCGGAGAGTGGGGAGGGGAGGGATAAAGACAAAGACAATTTTCGGGGCACCTGGATGGCTCAGTTGTTAAGCGTCTGCCTTCAGCTCAGGTCGTGATCCCTGCATTCGGGATTGAGCCCCACATCAGGCTCCCTGCTCAGCGGGAAGGCTGCTTCTCCCTCCCCCACCCCCCCAGCTTGTGTTCCCTCTCTCGCTGCCTCTCTCTCTGTAAAATAAATAAATAAAATCTTAAAAAAAAGAGATAAAGACAATTTTCAATAGAGAGAGATTGGATCAAGAGGCATTGCAGGGGGTGTGGGCCCTGGGGAGACAGGAAAGGAATCTTAGTAAGTACTGCTATGGGTTATACACTGGATTTCCATAAAAGGTATTTGAGAAACACAAGAAAACATGAGAATAGCTCTTCCATTTGTTTCATCAGCTGGATTGTTTCTTTGAATGTGACACTGTCTTGAAGGGAGGGGCCCTGGCCTTTGGTGACACAGGACGCATGGAACCAAGTCTCTGGCTACAATGCAGACAGGTGCCATCAAGAAGGGGGTGTGTTCTCTTCCTCTTCCCTTCTCCCACTTCCTCATACCTGAGTTGAGGTGTAAAAGAGTCCTACCCTTAACTAAATATTTTTCCTGCTGTAGGCTATCACCTCTTTTCCACTCTCATGCTCAGTCTAGGTCTAGGTTAAATCCTTTGTCTCATGGCCCTGAAGTGAGGACCGAGTGGACCAAGGCATGCGGTAGGGGCTGCCCTGCTTCCCCAAACGTAGCTGCGTCCATCTTCATGCCCAGATGTCAGCCCTTGCATTTTGGAGATCTGGATACAATGGGCTCATTGGCCCAGGGAAGTCCAAAGCCCTTCTGTAGATATCTACACACTTGCGGAGGGACACTGAGATACCAACGGCTTTCTCTGGCCCCTGGACTCCTGTTGGTATCCATACTGCTTCTTTCTTGAACAGCATGGGCCAAATGCCAAGTTAAGTTCCTTGGTTGGTTTCCTATGTTGGTTTCCACTGTAAACCCACTCATGCCAAACATTTTTGGAATTATGAATTATTATTTAACATTTATTTTACTGAAGATTTTGGATCGTGGAGAGGGGGTTAAATACACAGCCCACAGCCCCTGACCATTTTTCTGGTTCCATTCTCTTCTCTGAACAGAGAGCTCTTTCTCTTACCCCTGAACTTTCCCCCCTTTCTCTCCCAGCCTCATGCTTAGCAATTTGCGCTCGTCTTTCAGAGTTTGACCATGTCTGTGGGGTTCTCGTCCGCCCACACTAGCAGTTTTATCAAAGTTATTTCTTCTGAAAACATTCAGGGCTCATTCCTCACAGGATTCTGCCAGACACAACCATTTCCGCTTCCCCAAAGATAGATGGCAGGTCTTGAAAGTGAGCACATGGGTGTGGGCTGGCTGGAGCTCTAGGAGCCAGGCTTCAAGGCCTGCTGAGGGACCACCTACCCTTCTCTGTATCCCAGATTCCTCTTTTGGAAAATGGTGGAATGTACTAGGTCACTTCCAAGTTCTCATCCAGCTCAAAACGGCTGTGGTTCTCATCAAGGCTGGAAAGGGTGGAGAAGGAAGCAGGAACTGCAGGTGCAGAAAGGCTAGGGGTGGAACCAGTGGAAAGAAGAGGCATGCAGCGAGGTGGGGGGGCTTTCGTCTGTGGCCTTCATGGCCGATTCCCATGCTGACTCACTGGCAGCTGCTTTCCACCAGGGGTGCCTGGGAGCTCCAGTCACGGATTTCCTCAAAGCACAGCCCTGGGCCATTGCCCCAGATTCCCACGCTTCGGGGCACAGCTCGGGCTGCCAGCACCCACTGGTATTCAGGATGAGTAAAAAAACATCCGATACCCGCCCAGATAACAATCAGGCAAGAAGCATCAGTGGTAAACAATTCAGTCAAAGATTCAGGTAGGGATAATTGGAAGCTTTTAAAGTTTTGAAAGACCTCAAAAAAGAGAAGGAAGATATTTGACGATTCTGAAAGCAGCTGTAAGTTTTTCTTTCATCCCCCTATTGGCTTTATTTTTTTAGGTGCATTAGGGAAGGAAAGAAAGATGGGCCATCTCTGTCAAGAAAGATGGGCATAAAAGGCCTTTTCAGGGCTGAGTCTAGATCGATGGGGCCTGCTTTTGTTTTATAATAAGTATCCAATGTGTTTAGGGGAACAGTGAAAGGAATTCAGGGCCCCAGACAAAAACATGCTTGTTGTAAATCCGTCTTGGGGGGACACAGCACTGGGCTGGGCAGCCGGCATCTGTGGGATCTGGGGAAACCGTCCGCTCCCTGCGCCTCGCGGAGAACAAGAGCGTCTACCCTGTCAGGTTGCTGAAGGGTTTGGATGAGCTCGTCTACACGAAGTGCCCAGAACAGTGTCTGGCGTTTCTCGAACACAGTCTGGTAGGAAGAGCGCTCAGCCCTTGTTGAGCTGAAGCCCGCGAGCAGACCTCGCAGTCAGCGCCCCGTCTCTTTCCCTGCCTCGCCCGAGCTGCCTACGAAAGAGCAGAGAGAAGTCGACTCCCACCCGTGTTCGCCCGCGCAACACAGACGCGCTCCCGCAGGCCCAGCCCCCAGCTACGCGGCCACGTTCATCCCGGTGACGTCACCGCGCAGCTCCGGCCGCCGCAGCACGACCCAGACTCCCCTCTGCAGCCACGCTGTGCAGACAGGAGAAGAACGTGCTCAGACAGGGCTGGGTTCGAACCCCTCCTGCCTCCGCCCTGAACGACCGTACCTTCCAGCAAGTTGCCTAATTTGTCTAAGCTCCTGGAAACTGAGGGGCTCGTGTCAGATCCACAGGGGGCTTGTAGAGACAAAGACACCAGCAGGCAGTGCCGGGCCATCGCCAGGGCTCGAGAAGAGTCATCTTTTCACCTTTATTATTACCATTATGTATTATTATTATGTATTATATTTTTATTGTTATTATGTATTAGAATTATATTTTGTATGTCATTATTATGTATAATAATTATTATTTATAATTACATTATGTATTATTATGCATTATAATTATTCCATGTTATACGCATTATGTGCATAATCATATTTATTGTATATTTTCATAATATTATTAACTATCGGTGATGATGCTTTTGTTCTGCACGATGGGCCTGTGGAGGGCAGGCGCACCTCCCTTCCTCCAGAGCCGCCCCCTGATTCCTCAGCTTTGTCTCATGATGCTAACAGCTCCCCAACAAAGGGAAATTGACCCGAAGACTTAGAAATAGTTCTGGTATGAAGAGCATTGGATTTTTTTTTTCCCCCTGAAGACCTTTATCCAGGTTCTTTTTGGCCACCTACTGGCCATATGACCTTGTAAAGTCACAGAATCTTTCTGAGCCTCAGGGACATATGGGGACAACATAATCACCTTCATAGTGTGTGCTAAGGATTAAAAGAGATGTTTGAGCCAGTGCCTGGTAAAGCGCGATGCATCGTAAAAGTATTGTATATGATATTACAACCTCGCACCCCCTGGTTCTTTTCCCTAAGTAGCCCCGGTGCTGTACATATTTCACAACTATAAACCAGTTGATATGGGGGTTTCCACAGTTATTTGAAAGCAGTGGCTGAGCTTGGTTGAATTCACCTCTGCCTTAGCTTGGAAGGGAGAGCAGTGGACCTAGATCCTCTCCAGTTTGGGGGCCTGGCCAGGAGTCCAGTCCAGCTTCCAGGGAAAACTTTTGCAACAGCATTATTCATTCATTTGGGAATCTAATGAGCTTTCAGTTTGAGTAGCAAACTAAACCGGCTGAAAGGCCAAAGCTACAAAAATGGAGCCAAGTCTCTTCCCATAGATCATTCCTCTTTTCTCGGCCCGCCACACCCAGGCTTCCCGGCACCCCGGGCAAAGGCGCAGGGATTCACGGCGAAGTGTTTGGGAACCATGGCAGCCTTCCCTCCATGCCTCTGAGGTGATGCTCTGGCAGGGCCTTCTTGCCGCTGCAGGGAAGAGCTGGTTTTCTGGAACGGCTGGGACCATTTCCTCTGGATCCTACAGAAGGGCTCTGGTGTGACGCTGAAAAGGCACAGTTCAGACTAAAGAAACACCAAAAGTTGGCGGTGGGGGTCGAAGGAACTAGGGAAGTCAGGGAAAGTTCTTTCCAGTTTTTCTTATTAGCAAATGCTGAAGTGCCCCCAGCAGAAATTCCTAGTGGTTCTGAGGCTTTGGGACCCATAGTCGCCATGTTGTCCAACTCCAGGGGCAGCATTTACTTTGGGCCCCCATTCCCATGGACTACAGTGTAAATGGGGCTCCAGGCTTGTGTGCAATAGGATTTTCCTGGGACCAAATCCTACAAAAGCCAAACTTCTGGTCACAAACAAAACCTCGGTTCTTGTTCTATTTTCTCCTTACAACGTGCCAATTTTGTCCACAAACAAACCAGTGAACAAATCAAGCATTTTTAAGCCCTACCCAAATTTCAGGAAAGATGATCTAATGTTTCCAGATGTGCACCATTTAAAATTCCTAAGTGTGCAGTGGACCATGTATTTATGGGGAAAGCAGCTTTGTAGTTAAAATGTATTGTTGATCATTTATTTTTCTTCTTGCCCGTTTATTTGGGGTTTCATAATTCCTAGTACCTGTTATGTCCAAAGAGTCTTAGGGAAAAAATATAAAACAAAATGGTGCTTTCCTTAGAAATGAATTCCTGAGTCATCTCTTTGCCTCAGGCTCTCAAGATGAAAGACAGCAGCGAGGAATTCGGGCAACAGGTCTGGGGCTCTCACAGACTCCCCCTCGGAAGGCCTGCAGGAGGAGCAGAGAAGGACACTCATGGCACAGACATTCTCTTTCTCATCACCTTTACCATTAGCCCGGACAGCGGAAAAGGGAAAGTGCCCATTGTCAGCAGGAGCTGTGACGGTGTGGATGGAAGCAGGTCCTCACGATAAACATTTGTAAAACAAAAACGGTATTTCCATCATAAACAGGTAACTCCTCAAAAAACCAACCTCCCCCCCATCCCTCACACTTAAAGAAAGTTCTACTTGGGACATCTTAGTTTAATTCACCCTTTACTTCTGTTTATGCTTTGTTGAGTCCTACGCCCCTGCATGGGTCCTGACCACAAACATTGCCTTTGATTTCAGGGCTCGTGCTGGTTGGTGTTAAGCCGGGGATGGCAGTCCGTGATTAAAGTAGCAACATGGAACTCCTCATCAGATAGCCCCCCAAATTATCCATAAACTTAATTCTCCTGCTGGCTTCTAAAAATACAGCCTTAAATTTGGGGCGCCTCATTGCACCTGTAGAAAATCTGACGGAGAGCTCCATGTTGTAATTTTAACCTTGCCAAACTTTAATCTGGTCTTAAACCTGCTACAATGACTTCACATGTATAAGGCATCTCGAGTTTATTTTAGAAGAAGGCAGATGGCCAGTCCACGCGCACACGCTCGCGTACGCACACAACGGGCCATCGGCTCAGGCAAGCGGTTCTGGGAGGGACAGTTACTCTTCTCTTGTCGCCAATGCTTCTTCCTCCTTACTGACAGACACTCTTCAGGATTCCATAGCACCGACCAGGCTGCTGAACCTACGTGCTCCTTGATAGAGTTATTGATTAAAATAACGAGTAATGGGTCCCATCAAGGGTGAGGGAACGAGAGAAGGCAGGCCCACGTGCTTCCTGCTAGCATGACCACTACGGTGCGCAGAGAAAGCAGATCCAGGCTAAAAGGCCGCTAAAGGAAGGGACAGCAGTGAGGACAGAGATAACAAAAGCCCAGAAAATGATTTTGTGGTAAGACCTCAGAGGACAAGACGCCATGGGGAGAAAGGTCACGTTTCAGCTTCAGCAAGAAGTAATTTGAAAGACGATGATGCGAGTTTCTTGTCAAGCAGCGGGCTTTGATCTCTGGGCAGGAGGGACTTGGAGATAGCGAGCAGGCCTTCTCAGAGGGCACTGAGCTGCCTCACAAATGCCGTGTCCAAGAGGCATCTGTTAAGACCATGAAGAGTCAGGCTTGGAAATCCAGTTCCACGACCCACTAGCTCTGTGACCTTGGCCGATGACCTGACCTCTCCGAGCCTCCTTCTCCTCAGTGACTGTCACAGATGGCTCACGTGTGAGTAACACGTGCCCCAGGCTTCCCCCGGGGAGCTTCTTCGGAGGCGCCTTGGTGTTCCTGTTCATCCAGCTCCCCTTCCTGGGGAGGATTACGGGTCCCCACTCCACTGAGGGTGAGCTTGGCCATGGGACTTTCTTAGACCTTTGAAGTGTGAACAGCCATGCCAGGGGTTGCCTCAGGCAGAAGCTTGAAGAGTCAGAGAGACCTGCGCTCTGCCCTGATCTCTTCTGTCTTTGCCATGAAGACCCGTAACGTTCCAGGTGGTGGCTGCCCCCTCAGCATGGGTCCCAGCGAGGACACCAAGCCACGGAGATTTGGGGGTTGTTATTGTGGTACAAAAACGAATTTAACCTGATTGATATAGGACCACTTAAATTTAGGAAAAGCTTTTATAACTCATCTTTGCCCATTTGTAACATAATATGAAGCATTCCCATGTGGGTTATAGTATAGACTTTGAGGAAAGAGTCTATTAACGCCCCGTGCTTTAGCAGGCTGCAAGCGTGTGTTCTTATGCTATGGTCTGAATATTTGTGTCCCCTCAAATTCATATGTTAAACACTAACCCCTAGTGTGACAGTATTCAGAGGTGGGCCCTTGGGAGACTAGGTCATGAGGATGGAGGCCTTGTGAATGGGGTCAGTGCCTTTATAAAAGATGCCCCAGAGAGATGTCTGGCTCCTGCTGCCATGTGAGGATACAATGTTAAGGGGACCAGAAGAGGACCTTCACCTGACCGTGCTGGCACCCTAATCTGACTTCCACCTTCTGGAACGATGAGGAATACATTTCTGTTGTGTAAAAGCTGCCCACTCGGTGATGTTAGAGCAGCCTGAGACGAATGCAACGTACGTGTTTTGATGAGAAGTTGACGTTTCTCCAGACTATTTACTAAAAACTGAATTTAAATATATTCTGAAGGATTGAGAGCTCCTGAGATTTTATCTAATTCCCAACACTACATTCTTTCCCTTGTTTTTCAAAGCATTTCTTATTCAAGTCTGTTTTCAAAGTTTACCAAAGGTCTCCTTACTTTCACCTAATTTCATGCTTGTTTCACCTTGTTAAATACTCCTTCGTCTCTCTCCTTGCGCGCCGTTGCCTCCCAAAGAATTTCCTGTCTGTAATTACCTCGCCATCTGCCCTAACCTAGAAGCTTTCTTTCATAATATCTCTGCTCCTTTCTCCCCTGCATTTATCTCAATTTGATAACATCAGCAGCACCACGATCGAATCAATTTCTCCCCCACTGGACTGAAAACTCCCCCAAACTAGGGGCTGTGTCTAATTTTGCAAATTAGCCCATACAGGGTCTCAGCCCCACACCTAAGCACTTAGTAAGTGTTCAATAAATCTCCATCTATGGTTTTTGTGGTTTTTTTGAATGGCTTGTAAAAATTAAAATCTTGCTCCATGAGGATAGGGACTGGGTGTAAGAGGTCAAAGTAAAAAAATGGGGGAGGAGGTCTAAATATTTACTCACGAAATAAATAGTATTTATCTCAGCAGAGGTGTAGGTTTTCCTCGCTGCTTCTCCTTCCATACAGAAGTCCTATTAACGGCGTTGATAGATGTAAAGCTTTATTTTGTTCCTTTCTGAGAGCCTGGCACTTTGTTAGAAGAATAACTGAACCATGTAATTAACCTACACAAACTGTTGCCATGAATATTGCTTTCAGTTGAAGTAATTTTAAAAAACAGACTTGGAAAGGGTGTTTCCATGCGTGCAGAATTTTGTGTTCATAAAACCCACACAGGAGAGGGGACAGTGGCAAACAGAAGCTGCAAGTTATTTTGGAAAATGTTGACTGGCAGAGGAAAGGATGTCTCCTTCGTGGGAGGGTGCTCGCGGAACTTTCTCAGGCACAAGAGCCCACGCACACAAATCAGACAGCCGTCAACAACTCCCCCGGGGAGGAGGGTGATTCTGTGGCACGGAGCTGGGACATCCCAGGATTTTACCGTTGTGAGCATGGAAATGAAATCCATCAGGAGGGAGGTCTCCGAAGAACCGTTTACAAACCCAAAGCTTGTCGAAGGTCCAGGGAGAAAGAAAGCAAGGGCAGGCACCCTTCCGAGGGTGAGGAATCAAAAACTATTCTTAGAGAGGTTTTCCACTTCGAACTTATCTCCTGGCAAAATTCAAAGACCTCTTTTTCTCCACTCTCCAATATATATGTTCTTATAAGTGTTTCTTACAGATAAATTCTTATTGGCATCTCTCTTCCTTTTTAGAAGAAAGATATTAATTTATAAAATATGCGAGAAAGGGACATTTACTTGAAAATAAATATTTATGATGATGATGGAGATCTTAAAAATGTGTTTAACTTTTTTTTTTTTAATATTCAGCATTATTGATTGAGGAAATTCATGTATTCCACATTACTTCCTGAGTCCTCCCAGGCACTAGGCACAGTTTTAGGTCCTCAGGATACAGCAGTGAACCAGATGGGTTCCTGAGTAGATTCTAGAAGTTGTTTCAGGGCTCGTATTCTAGAAAAAAAATATAGAATGCTTCACAAGTTTGTGCGTCATCTTTGTGCAGGGGCCAGGCTAATCTCCTCTGTATGGTTCTAGTTTTAGTACGTGTGTTACGGAAGCAAACGCTATGTTTAGTTTCTTAAAAGGCCTCGGAAGATGGAAAATGCAATCTCTCAGAAAGATGTCAGTGGACACTTAGATTTCCGGCTCATTAACCCGAACTCCTGATCAAGAGATTATATGGGGATAGAATATAGAATACAAGCCACAGGACTAGAATAAGCGTAGATTTTTATGAATTCTGGTGAATTTGAAAACCCAGCTATTGGAATCTTCCCAGTATAACTCACCTGACTTAACTCCTCTAGGTTTGCAAAAAGTTTCCATACACCCACATGCAGGAGATACTCAGGAGTTTGTAGGTATTTTAATGTATTCATGAAGATCTTTCCAAAAAATGCACATTACTTTCTATTTTCCAATTTTGAAACTTGCCCTTTGCAAGAACATTAAACATAAACCTCCTGAGTATAACTTTACAAGACAATGTAGAAATCAGTGTTTTCAAGGTTTAAGAATTTTACTAAATACAAATGATGACATTTAAGCCCCATAAGACCTATGGGAAATGAGCCGTTCTGTACGAAGTTGCTGTTGCTTGCGTGAGCCCTCACAACATTCCTGTTGAACGTAAGCTGTTCAAATGGGCCTTCTCGGCTTCCCGGGGCCAAAGAAATCTCAAAGGTTCTCTTCCTGCCAATGGCACTAACTTGAGACCAAAACAACATTCATAATGAGTTCTCATGTACTCCTTCCTCTGCCAAAGACCCAAATATCTTGTACATTCAGGAAATTAAAAATAAAGAACTAATGAGTTAATATCTGATACCTGGGAAGATGTTTAGATTTGGGTAAAGACATTAAATATTGACGAAACATTAAGGGAATCTTTTTGTGTTTCTTCCTTGATCTGATGCTTTTATACAACAGGAAAACTGCAGCAAGTCAAGAAGGAATATAATTCTCACACATAACCTGCCCGCATTCTATAAACTAGAGATCAATTTATTGAAACAGGCCTACTTTGTAGAAATATGCTGAAGCATTCAAAGGGACCAATTATTTCAAGGAGTTTAGGTATGAAAAAGCTGGACTGTAGACCACCATCTTCTCCAGTTTCCATTCCATGTGTTAATGCAGTGAATGTTTCTTGAACTTGCATCGGAAGCACCTGGAGACCTTGTTAAATCAGAGATTAGTGCCAACCCTCCAAATTTCTGACTCGTAAGTTTCTGATGGGGTCTGAGATTTTTTTTCTTTTTCGAGAAGGCTCCATGCCCAGCGTGGAGCCCAATGCAGGGCTTGCACTCATGACCCAAGATAAAGACCTGAGCTGAGAGCAAGAGTTGAATGCCTAACTGACTGAACCGCTGAGATGCCCTGTGAATATGCATTTCTCATAAGTTCCCAAGTGATTCTGATGCCACTGGTCTACGAACCCCACTGTGAGAACCACTGACTTAGAGCTTCCCCAAATCCCATGTACAGGCGTCCCTCATTTTCTTGCACTTCACAGATACACCAGTGTTTACAAATGGAAGGTTTGTGGCAACCCTGTGTCGAGCAAGCCTATTGGTACCATTTTGCAGTGGCGTTGACTCACTTCACGTCTCTGTGCCACATTTTCACAGTTCTCATATTTCAGATGTTGCTGTTTCCCAGAGTCCGTAGTCTCTCATGGTCTGGGAAACAAACTGAGGGCTTCAGAGGGG
Source organism: Ursus maritimus (assembly GCF_017311325.1). Taxonomy (NCBI): domain Eukaryota; kingdom Metazoa; phylum Chordata; class Mammalia; order Carnivora; family Ursidae; genus Ursus; species Ursus maritimus. The sequence continues at coordinate 30,134,834 of NW_024424564.1, read as the reverse complement.
AGGGGGGTGGGGGATTGCGATAGGCCAATGATGGGTAGTAAGGAGGGCACGGATTGCATGGTGCACTGGGTGTTATATGCAAACAACGAATCATGGAACATTACATCAAAAACTAAGGATGTACTGTATGGTGACTAACATAACATAATAAAAAATTATTATAAAAAAATTTAAAAAAATTCTGCTTCTGTTTGTCTGGGCAAGGGAGGTAGTATAGGTCAGGGGTCAGTGCTCCATGGTGAATGTCTATTGGCTACCACCCAGCTCCAGTCCTCCCCTTCCCTGACATCTTCTGCTTTTCACCTCAGTATCTACTCTTCCCCATGCCTTCCATGCGCCGTGTACCGAGGTGTCCTCACTCCTGGGCGTGGGCCTTGAGGGCCTTAAACCGACGAGCACTTTCCTTCCTTATCGGAGTAGTCGGCTCAGGAGAGGGCTTGTGACTGAAGCCGGCGCAATCAGCAGGAACAGCATGACGTTGGCTATGAATGCTGAGAAGAGATCCTCCCTCTCTCTCTCTCTCTCTCTCTCTCGCTCTCCCTGGCCTCAAGGACAGCAGCCATCCTGACTACAACGGAAGCCCACCACAGGATCAGGCTGATGCCATTAAGGCAGGGATAAGAGATGGAAAACTATTCTTGTCTTGGTTTTGAGTCCTTTGATCCAACCAAACTTGAACTCTCCCACCTGTGGACTTTACAGCCACATGGGCCACTAAAATCCTGTGTTACTTAAACTCATTTTCTGTATCCTAATACATATCATCTCTAATTCTCAATTTCCTGAGTGTCTTCGTGGTTTAAATTTTGCTGGTAAAGTACGTAACGTTGTGACTGACACAATCAATATTACTTACAGAAGATACTGACGCGTGCGTAGATTTCAAAGAGAAACGGATCTGATCAGCACAGCGAAGAGATGTTACAAGAGAGCCAGAGAGGGTGTTGCCATCCCTCTTTTATGGCTCAGCACAGGGATTGTTAAATGCCAGCCTGTGGGATCAGCCAAGCCTGCTACCCAAATAATGTTTTATTGTAATACAGCAATGCATATTATTTCTCTCTCTCTCTCTCTTTTTTTCCTACAAATTACCTATAGCTTTTTTGGCACTGCAGCAAAAGAGCTGTGTAGTTGCAATGCGGACCACATAGCCTGCTAATCCTAAAATATTTACTGTCTGGACCCCTCCGGAAATGTCTGCCAACCTCTGGTTTAGGAAATGGAGGACTAGAGGGGTGCCTGGGTGGCTCAGTCGTTAAGCGTCTGCCTTCAGCTCAGGGCGTGATCCCGGAGTCCTGGGATCGAGCCCCACATCAGGCTTCTCCGCTGGGAGCCTGCTTCTTCCTCTCCCACTCCCCCTGCTTGTGTTCTCTCCCTCGCTGGCTGTCTCTCTCTCTGTCAAATGGATAAATAAAATCTTAAAAAAAAAAAAAAGGAAATGGAGAACTAGACTCTCTCAAGGTCAAAGTCAGAGACAGATCCAGAGCTTGAACCCAAGTGTCCCAACACAGTGTATTTCCTGTGAAGGGAGTAGCTAGAGGACAAAAGCCTTATGGGCAGAAGCAGCCCTGTGGGATGTGGGTCCTCCCCTCTGCAGTCTTGGAAGGCAGCTGCTCCCTTCCCATCTTCGCCCTATGGTTCTTCTGTAAGGAATCCTCTGCTCGGAGTTGCCCTCCATTAGGGTTGCAGCCGCGCCGCCTCAGGGCACCATCTCCCGGAGGGCAGCACGAACACACTGTAATCCAACCCCACTGCAGGATGTGTGAGTGGTTGCCTCCGACATCGGTGACTGCCGCCCGACGGTGATAAGAAGCATTTGCGGGGCGCCTGGGGGGCTCAGTCGGTGAAGCGTCTGCCTTCAGCTCAGGTCATGATCCCAGGGTCTCGGGATCAAGCCCCGCAGCAGGGAACCTGCTTCTCCCCCTCCCTCTGCCTGCCCCTCTCCCTGCTCATACTCTCTCTCTTTGTCAAATAAATAAAAACTAAAAAAAAAAAAAGAGAGAGAGAGAAAAGAAAGAAAAGAAGAAGCATTTGCTTGGCATTGTCCATGAGGGAACGGGAGTTCCGAAAGAAGGAGGTGATCAAAGGTGGGACGGGTGCTTTGTGGGTGGTCGTGAGCTCCCTGGCCCTTGTGGTATGCAAGCACGGGAGGAGAATAAGGCAGAAGAGATTTCAGACATCAGCTGGGGAGCCGGACTAGTTGACTTAAAAGATCTCACCAAACCTGAGAGGCCATGTTTTAAAAAAAGAAAGAAGAGACAACAAAGTAACAAACAAAAATAAACAATAAATACAATTTTCTTAAGACCCCCTGAAAGAAGGGACCCTCCTCTCAACCCTTTTTTTTTTAGCATGGTGGGGGAAATGAGTCCCCAGAGAACCAAATTAATATTTTCCATCTGCTGCAAAACTGAAAGCCAGCATTACCATCTCAAGAACTAATAAATAGTCCAAGAAATCAGTGCATTCACTTGCAAAGAGTTCCCACAGGGCCTCTTGCTGCTTTCGTTAAGTCTAATTGGTCGGTGGAAAGTTTTTGATGTGTTTCCATGACTGCCTTCCAGGTTTATCCTGGACATGGGAGAAAAGAGAGAACAAAACTTTTCCACCTCGGTGAGCTGACCTGCAGTATTGCAGGAACGGGCGATTTCCAGAACCATGTTTCCCAGTGCAGGCCCTTGGCATCGCTCTTGGTAGTGGCCGCTGCAGCTGCTGAAAGCATAGAACTTACATCCAGGTTAGACGTGAGGGACGCTAGTTCCTCCCGACGCAAGGCCTGGGCTGCACAGCACACCGACAGGGCTTCTTGTTTCAAATGAGAAAAAATCCAAATCGGTGTTGTTTTGAATTATGCTTCAGAAGTTCATGAGCCCTTTTCCGTTTATTGAAAAAAACAAAAAAAAAACCAACAACCCACAAAACCTCAAAGAAGCCCAAACCCAGAACTGGGCAGTCTGATCCAGGTTCCCCTGGTGATGCCTGTTGAAATGAACTATTGAAGAACCATGAAAGAAGAGTTTTAACGTTTAAAGAGACCTTTAGAAGGTGTCTTATGGAAATAGACCCAGACAGGTGACTAACGGTAACAGCTTTCGACATTTGTACTGGGCTTTCTGGTCTAGAGTGCTCTTCTAGCCATCAGCTTTGTTGAGATAAAATCGCTTCCCTGGGCTTCGGTGTGCCTGCGAGAGAGCGGCCTGTGTTCTGCCCAGCCTCGGGGCTGTCTCCTGCCCTCTGCTGGTATTAGGAACAAGGCAATCACCTGATGACTTCAAATAATGACGACCACGACAATCAGAGGAAGCCCTGACATGGCAGCAACGAGTTCTGAGCTACCTGAAGGCCGTGGAGCTCGCGGGCTCTGAAGTCTGTCATCTTCACGGGGGACAGGCAGCTTTCCAGACAGGATAGGCACTTGGGTTTGTCTTTGCCCTGCTTAAAGAAAAAGGACTTTCAAGCATGAATCCTTTAAAGACACAACTTTAGTAGCCTCAGAATCTTCCATTCATTCCCTAATATGCATGGGAACAGACTGCACGTCTTGTCTATGAGCCACTAACAGTTGAAAAGGCATTTCTGAGCCAGGGTCTGACCCACAGAACCACAGAATGTCAGACCCGGAGGACAGAAGCCAGTGAGGATGTCTAGTCCAAATATCTTGTTTTACTTGTGAGAAGACTAAAATCCAAGGCTCAGGACAGTCATAGAGCAAACATAAACTTCAGTCTAGCACCTGCCCTGCGGGTGATGGAATCTCCTTCTCAGTCCTAACTTCTCCAAATACTGGATCACAGTCCCTTAGCATCAAGGTGCCTCAGATGTGTTAGCTCAACTCCATTTACCAGATGGCCAAATAAAGCCCAGACTGTTAAAGGCACTGCCCAACATGATAATTCTCTGCTACAGAATACCAGAATATTCTAGAGACTCTAGTTTCCTTAGAATGGAACCGCCCACTTATCTTTGTTATAGTTTTTATTTTCAATAATACTAGCTTTAAAAATCTGATTACAAGGGTCGTTGCAGAAAATTTGAGCAACAACAAAAAAAAACACGCAAAATCAAAGTTATCTGTAATCTCTATGCCCCGATAACTGCTGAAAACCTTTTTCTGATCGTATTTACAAGTAATTTTAATGGTGTCATATTAATATATCCTTTTGTAACTTGGTTTTTAAACTTCATATGTTTGACCTTTTTACTTTTTTTTTTGACTCATTCAGTATTCTGTTGCAAAATCATGAATTGCCCACTCAAAGAGTTCATTTTACCAATGAAACCGGGAAGAAACTCTCATAACAATGTGGAAGGCTTTCTAAAGTCAACTTGGCTGTGTTTCAAATAAGTGTTTATCACAGATTATTTTTCAACTTGTTCTATAGCCTCAGGCATGAGGCATGGTGCTTGATGGTGGATCTAAGCAATTTGGTGGAAGTTACTCAACTCGATGGGTTGTGAGCAAGAGAAGGCACGGGTTATCTGCTCCTGTGGTTACACGGCTCCCCATGTATCTGGAAGGAGACCTGTAATAGTTCTAGGATGTGCTCAAGGGCAGTGGCTGGTTTTTCTGGTAGGGTTATGGCACTGAGAAAGAAATCTGTTAGAGGCTCATTAGCTTCCACAGTAGCAAAGGAATCTTACAGCCAGCTGGAGAACTCCTACAGCAATTGGGACATATGCCTTTTGTTGATGTCTGAAACCATAGCGACTGCATGTTGTGGAAATTAAAAAAATCAGCAGTCAGTTGGAAAATAAAGAAACCGAGACAATAGAAGCAGTGTTGGGGCTGTGGGAAAGTGGGCGCCAGCCCTCTATCTTGAGGGGCACTCACTGTTACTTTCCATGGGTTTGACCAACCTCCTGACCAAAGCGCCAGGTGGACATACCAGTGATGAGGGAGGGGACAGTCCTTCCAGAGGTCACATTAACTCTTTAGAGTAAGAGACCTATTGTTGGGGGTCTTGTTGCTTCTGCTATGGTGGCATTGGCTAGGAGAGGCCATGAGAAGCATTTGAAGTGTATTTGAAAGGAGAGAGAGGACAAAGAAAAGGAATAAGCCAAGGTTAGTTCTGGGGTCTCAAACTTAATAACTAAGAGGTAGATGGGATGGCATTTGGGGCCGTGGAACTGGAGCACAATGACATAGGTGGATGTATACATTTTGGAGAAGTGGGTAAAGATGGCATTGAATTGGTGAGAACAAGCAAGATTTTTGAGAGCTTGATGAGAAAAAGGAAAGAAGCGTGTCCGGGTCTGGTCGTGGAGCCCCACGACCTTGCAGGAGCAGGGCAATGTCAGGATGGAAACAGACTCAGAGCCAGACTCTCTGGGACTGCTGGTGGCCAGTCCCCACCTTACCATTTAAGAGCGATGTGACCTCAAGCAAGGTGTTCAAGCTCTCTGAACCTCGGCTGACCCATTTGCAAAAGGGGGATGGTAATGTTACCATGTTGGCTGTTGTGATCATTAACGGATTCACATGTGTAAACTGGGACGGACAGACCCGGGAACGCGTGTAGCAGAATCCATACCTGGTGGCTGGAAACACTACATAGGGGTTTGCTTTTATTGCTAATGTTGTTACTGACTGGTTGGGAAGAAATGGAGAGAAGAAAGGACGGGAAGAAAGAACAAATCTGTAACAGATGGGGAAATACGTTACGACGTAGCAGTGTGCTTATTCGATTCCTGCGGATTGTCATTTCTAGAGATATGAGTTCCTTGATCAATTAGGCTCAAGAGATGAACGAGAAAGTAGACTGGTTGATTTTCAAGGGAGGAAATACTATATCCTTCTGAAAACGAGGCTTGGGAAGAAACAAATCTCCCTTCATTTCGGAGAACATTTGCTGAAACGTTTTGTCATTTCACTAATTATTCTCTTTGTGGCTCTCCACCGCTGCCTACCCACGTCCAACCCTGTGCAAGCCATTTCGCACATTTTTTTCCTAATTTACATGTCAGTCCAACCTTCTCAGTTGTGAGTTGGTGATGGGCATCTTGGTGTGTTAGCTCTCCAGCCCAGTGCTTGGCACGTACAGTCACCCAGCACACGTGGGGCGTGTTGTTTCTTTAGGGGGAAAATAGATCTATTAAATCTAAAAATAGATTGGTCCTCTTAGAGGAGTGCCCTTGTGGGAGGACCCCTTCCTTACGTAGGTTTCTCCCTTCTGACAGCACGTTCTATCTCCCCAGCAGCTCTTAGAGCTTCCCTGCTCTGGAGGAGAGCTGGTGGGAGATACCCCCTCTCCTGGGACCTCGGACCTGACTGGTAACTGGCCCTGCCTCCATTTGTATGAGGAAGGAGCCCAGGAAAGGCAGTCTCAGATCTGCCAGGAAAACAGTCAAATCGTGTCCCTGAAGAGGGACAACATGAAAGTGACTGAAGAGCAACAGCCCTGGTGACAGATTTTTACCAGTAGTTTCTGATTTGAACCTTGTAATGTTTAGGCTGTGTTCCTACGAACTGAATGTTTGTGTCCTCTCAAAATTCATCTATTAAAGCCCTAACCCCCAAAGGTGATGGTATTTGGAGAGGGGGCCTCTGGGAAGTAATTAGGTTTAGATGAGGTCATGGCGGTAGGGCCCCCACGATGGGCTCTGGGCCCTTATAAGAAGAGGAAGACACAGCAGTGTGCTCTCTCTCAGCCATGTGAGGATGCAGCGAGAAGGTGGCCACCTACAAGCCAGGAAGAGAGCCCTCGTCATAACCCGACGATGCTGGCACCCTGCTCTTGGACTTGCCAGCCCCCAGAACGGTGAGAGGTGAGTATTTGTTGTTCGGGCCACCCAGTCTGTGGTAGCTTGTTATAGCAGTCCAAGCTGACGAAGACACCCCGACAAATTTTTTATGATTGAGAGAATTATGTGAAAGTCACTCATACATTGAGTTATGAGAACAGGTAGTTTTCCAAATCCTAACTACAATCATACTGCCAATCATATGGCCAGTCACCGACTGAGTGTCTGTCACACGCCCAGCTCTGAGGTAAGCTCCACAAACATTATTTGATTTACTCATCATGAACACCTTCTGAGGCTACCACTATTGCCATCCCCTCTTTACAGGGAAGGACCTGACGCTGAGGGAGGATAATTCATTTAGCCAAGGTCACAGAGCACTAATTGGAACTACATAGCCTGGAACCTCAGAGGGCTTTGGATTTAGCCACAGGACTTAAAAAAAATATCAGTGTGTGTGTGTCCACAGATGACAAAGTGATTGGAGGCCATGTGGGCAGATTTTTTAAAAAAAATATTTTATTTATTTATTTATTTTGGGGGGGTGGGGAGAGAGCACAAGCAAGGGGAGGGGCGGAGGCAGAGGGAGAAGCAGGCTCCCGGCTGAGTGGAGAGCCCGACACGGGGCTTGATCCCAGGACCCCGAGATCATGAACTGAGCTGAGGGCAACCACTTAACCGACTGAGCCACCCAGGTGTCCCCAGATTTTTTTAAATTTTTATTTATTTATTTATTTTTTAAAGATTTTATTTATTTATTTGACAGAGATAGAGACAGCCAGTGAGAGAGGGAACACAAGCAGGGGGAGTGGGAGAAGAAGAAGCAGGCTCATAGCGGAGGAGCCTGATGTGGGGCTCGATCCCATAACGCCGGGATCACGCCCTGAGCTGAAGGCAGACGCTTAACCGCTGTGCCACCCAGGCGCCCCTCCCAGATTTTTTTTAATAGAATGAGGCATAGCCACGACCCATAAGGCCCTACTGCTCTGCTGGCTGCAGGTGTAAAGATATGATGAAATGTGCCTGAAGGAAAGGCTGGATGGCGGCCAACCCTTGTCCTCTGTAGTAAAGAATCAGGGATCATTGATTTCGATTTATAACTCTTCAATAATTGATGGAACCAAGAATGAATTTTAAAAACCTACTGGGACTCATCCAGCTGGCTTTCCCAGAAATAGATGTGTATTTGTGGAATTTGCTTCTATAATATCTCATTAATTTTTCAGTGTTCACCACGTGCACGGTGCTGATCGCAAACCGGGGCATACTCTTGTGCAAGCCTGCTTCAACGAGTGAGCCGTTTCCTGGGCTGCGTCAGGTTATAAATTCGGGTTGTAAAGCATTGCAATATTAGGATTGCTTGTTTTTTGGCAGAGCTCGTTAGCCACTGGCAATTAGCACATTTCGCTGCACAAAATGGCATCATTTGGCATGTTCTGGAGCCGCTAGCATGGATGGGCGGCTATCATTTAAACGCCACGTGCCATCTGCTATCACGCAAAGATAAAGTCGGATGAAGGGGCGCTTCAGCCATCTCTTAGTTTCTTAGCTACGAGAGGCTTAATTAAAACAAAAATGACAGTGCGCAACACTCACCACTCCGCTCTTGGAGAAAGGCCATCTTGGCTTTTGGGTTTCTGCGGAGTGAAATTAAAGAAAATATATTAGTACTTCAGGGAACTGGTGACAGATCATTACAGTACTTTACAAAGCCTGCTTCTCAAATGAGCCCAGCAGAATTTATCCTGCTTTAATTCTCCTTTTGAGAGTCACAGGATGAATATCTATATTTATGCAGATGAACAAATGAAGCAACGTCGCAACCTAAAAGTTGGCATCCTGTTGCTACCTTGAGGTGATGTTGTCCTGCTTTTTAACTAGAGCATTGTTTAGCTTCCTTTCCCCTATCAATTAAAGAGAGATTTATAAAATGTAATAAAAACATCCAGTAATTCCTTTAAGACAGAGTGTCACGTGTGCGGAGTGTTACCGCAAGCCACGGCAGCCCACGGACTTCAGTGGCCTGACCTGATACGTGGAGACTGCATTGACCCGATAATCCCCAGGTGTGCTAGGAAGACCCCCGAAATGGGGGACCATCCATACATGTTACCCATCTTTATTCGGGGGCATTTGTCCCTATTGGCCATCATCCAAAATAGTCCTTAGGAGTTTCTTGAAGTTGCAAAGAAAGTCATGATCCAGTAACACGTTTTTGTGATTATCGGGAAGTAGAGATTAGATGCTGTTCTCTGGAGTTTTCATGTCATCTGCATCAACTTGTAAAGTTACTCAGAAAAACCTGGGAATTGTCTCTGAGGTTTCGATGAAACGGTCTCATGGCTCAAGATACAAAATGGACGTCTTCTGGGTCTGTCTCCTTTCTGTGAAGTTCGTCAGGCGCCTCTGCATAATGCTTGCATCAGATGAAAGCAATTACCCAAGCAGCATTTACTACAAAGGATGCGCTTGAGGGACTTTTCCTCCTGGAACCCTGAGAGGCAACTGTTGAGCTGATTATCTCGCTCGTTCTGACCACTTTACTGATCTTTTTAAAGGGGAGAGTAGGTGGAATCTCCCTGAGGACAAATCAGCTTCAAAACTCTTAGCCCTCAAACGCCTGATGGTAAATGTTTATGTCCAATCTGAACGGCAATCATTGGGGTCTCTGGTCTTAGCAATTTCTCTTCGCTTTTCTAACTTCGGGGATAATTTTAGGGCCTTGGGAAAGATTCACAAGTATTCAGAAGGAGATTTCAAGTCTTTCTTGAGTCCACAATCTTATTATCTGTATTAAATATTAAGTTTTGCAGGACTGGAATCTCTATTTCAACATCTTTAGGTGACACATTCGCACATCATAGCCTGAGAAGCGCTGCGAGCACCGTGATGTTGGGATTTAGGGGCTCTGTTCCAAACCCCTCGAGAAGGCGGTAGAGGGAGGTATGGTGGAGGACGCTGTGTGTCTTTTACTATGTGGGATTTACTATGATGCTAGGCACACAGCAAAGAACAACGAGTATGATTTCGAAGCACCGTGCATGGTGCAGACTTGCCTGGGCGCCTTCCCGACAGAGATGCAGGCAGAGCCAGGTCCTGCTCAGGGCTGACGTCCCAGGGGAAGGGGATCTCGCACCTGCTCTCCTGCAGGCTCCTCCAGAGCAGGGCCGCCGTAAGGGCTGGGTGGGAGATAGAACTAGGATTTCGTTCCTTAGCACGGGGCTTCACGAACTTGAGCTGTCACCAGAATCACTTGGAGGGCTTGTTAAAAAACCAGATTGCTGTTCTAAGGGTTCCGCCCCTAAAGTTTCTAATTTAAAAGGTCTGGGCTGGGCCCTAGAATCTGCATTTCTGACAATTTCCCCGGTTAGTACGGGAGCTCCTGCGCTGGGACCACCAGCCTTTGGGAAACACGACTCCAGGTGTTAACCTATTTAGAGCCTTTGCTCTAAACACATGCTAACTAACTTCCATTAAGGGGATGCTGTGTTCAGAACTAGCTCTCATTTCTAGGGGCCTGTCCTTGAGTAGATCATGTAACCCCTCTTGGTTGGTTCGTTTGGGTTATTCCGTCCTATGAGACAGTAGGTGTTGGTTTGGGCTATTGTATCATGTAAGGCAGTAGAGGTGAAACGGATCCCCTGAGAGTGAGGAGCAAACAAATGTTAGTTGTGATTTATTCACTCGTGGCTTCCGGGCTCCATACCCAGAAGCTGGGGTTGCACTTGCAGTGGGGGGCTGATGCAAGCCGGGGTGGGGGGTGGGGGGGCTAGCGGTCAAAAGCCTGGACTCCGTTTGTCTGATTTGAACCAGTTGAAACCACGGCTAGGTCATGTCTTTCTGAGCCTCACTTTCTCCCTCTTGCGGATGAGGAATGAACTTGGTGGTTTTCCAGCGGGGATGCCTGGGGTCCTGGGCTTCCAGGAACACCTTGAAGGTGAACCTGTGGGCCCCTCGCCCCGCTTTCCAGCAATGCAGTCCACCTGGACTGGATTTCCAAACTGGGATGCTTTTGTAAAAACGACTCCGCTAAAAACAAAACCAGTTTAAAAACTGTCAAGAAGGGGGCTCCTGGGTGGCTCAGTGGGTTGAGCATCTGACTCTTGATTTTGGCTCAGGTCATGACCTTGGGGTGGGATCCAGCCGAGTCTGAGTCACGCGCAGCAGGGATTCTGCTTCTCTCCTTCTCCCTCTCCCTCTGCCCCTCCCTCTGCTCTCTCTCTCAAATAAATAAATCTTAAAAAAAAAAAAAGTCTTAAAAAAAATCTACCAGAAGGATAATCTTTAGCTTTCAAAGTCCTCCCTCAGATCATGGAGGATGTATCCAGAAGAACAGTCTTTTTTTTCACAACCGAGGTGAAGGTGCGGAAGATTTCGCCTTCAGACAGAACATTCTGCCCCATGATGGTGCCTGTCACTGGTGGGCCTGCTCTAGGCCCTAGACCCCCAGTAAATTATTTGACAAGAGGAGATTTGAGAGAACGTCTCTGTAAGTTAGTGCCCAATTCCAAGACTGGCATCCAGCTGGCCCCTGTAATTCACGGCGGGTGCCTGTCCGGATGGGTGAGGCATCGGTTCAAGGGGTTAGGGCACGTGTTTTACTAGTTATGAAATATTTTGGAAACCTCCTCCCCTACTCATTGCAGTGGCTATCCCGTAGCAGGCACATGATGACACGAGGCTGGGCAAACGGGACCTGAATTCAGGAGAAGTGGGTGGTGCCCGGAATGGGCCGCTCCATCGGACACCAGGGGACCCCGGGAACAGCTCAAGCCCAGGGAAGGTGAGCACTGCAGAGCTCCCGTGCCCTCAGCTCGAAGGAGCAGGCTGAGAGCCCGCACGCGGAGAAGGTCATCACCTAGACCGCCTGTGGGCATCTGGAAGCATCCGCCAGCAGCCTGATTATGCCTGCTTTCTTAAAAGGACTTGCAGGCCACTCCAGGCGCCAGGCCCAGGAGGGCTGTGATGACACCCCCCGCCCCCAACAGGCACTCAACACCTTTGGAACTTTACTGACCCCTCATGATTTTGACTAACCCACAAACAGGGGGCTCACCTGGAAATGCCAACACAGACATACCCGAAGTGTTCTGACTCAGGAGGATGCGAGGAGAAGGCCCTCGAGGGCAAGCTACGCGCAGGGAGGCGCACTGCTGCAGGGGTGAGGGGCTCCTCGGCCGCCGGCAGCCCTCGCCCTCTGAGCTGTCCACCACGGATGCGTGAGCCAGTCCCTCCGGCTTCAGACTGTTCAGTGGCTCTCCATCTCCCACCACACAAACATGGTTTTAAAGTATACACAAATGCCTCTTGTGATCCGACCCGTTTATCTGCCTGATATTCCTTACTTTGCAATTTCTTTTCTGGGAACAGGGAATGGATCATCATTTGGGCACAAAACGGCACGCACTTGGGTGGCCGAGCTGGCATGCTGCGCCCTCTTCCTGTGCTCCCTAAGCCTGTCTCACGCCTCATCTTGGGAGATTTAGGGCCATGGACGATCTGTTAAGTAATTTAAAAGGGAAAATTCTTAGATAAAGTTTGGCTGATATTTATTTAATTATGTCTTCCCTTGAATTTTAAAACCTGTTTTGATTTGCCCTTTCTCTGCTCTTCTCTCTCTGTGATTGTCCCCGGAAAGCTTGCGTGTGATGCTGCAGACACTGCTAGCTGCTGACCCCACGTGAGCTCTCCCCATCTTTGTCGCTGTGAAGACCCTGCTTTGCTGGGGCGGCACGTGTGGAATGACCGTGCTGACGTGCTCTGCCTGCAGCTGGCAGAGGCCATGTGACTCAAGTATGGCGATGAGATTGAAACTGGACTTGCAGGATGTGGCTTCTGGAAACACTTTTTCGAAGGGGACAGAGTTGGCTAGCTTCTTCCTTTTTGATCTTTGCCCTTCCTGTTATCTGGAATGTGGCTTGATATCCGAAAGTCTACCAGTGGTCTTGCAAAGATAACAGCGGAACAGGAAAACAGAAGGAGCCTGGCAGGTTGCCGACATCTCTTCTGGCCTGGGCTCTGGTTACATTATAAGAGCGCCTATCGGGCGCCTGCATGGTTCTGTTGGTTAAGCGACCTACTCCTGATTTTGGCTCAGGTCATGATCTCAGGGTCATGAGATCGAGCCCCGCATTGGGCTCTGCGCTGAGCATAGAGCCTGCTTAATAGTCTTTCTCTCTTTCTCTCCCTCTGCCCCTCCCTGCCAGCCTCCCTTGTTCTCTCTCTGTCTCTCTCTCTCAAAAAAAATAAAAAACCTTTACTCATTTAGGTCATTCTAGTTGAATTCTGTTACCTGCAGGCAAATGCTATCCTCACTGACACAGATCTCCCAATCCTGCACTTTCTTCTCCAAGAACAAGGTCATTTTTTGGCATTCTGACATCCTGTGACTTTTTTTTTTTTTTTACCACCTATTTATGATAAAGTTTCATAATAAGATCACCGGAGTTACAAATTCCTATAATTCTCCCCTTCTTGCTATTTGCCAACCCAATGCTTGTGGTGGATATGAGGATAGAGGAGGGCTGAATTAGGTAGGAACTGGTAAAGTTACAGTAATTTGAATGAGAAATATATTCTAATTTCTTTGGGTATAGAATAATGAAACTGATACATAATAAATGAACAGTCTGCAAATCCAGCCAGGAATTTTCAAAGTGCTATTCAAAAACCATTAGGTAACATAGAATACTGGGAGCCGTACAAGGGGACCCTGAAAAGAAATATTAGCAGCTTCCCTATCAAATGTATCCTTCTCTCGGTAGTGACCCTACAAGCATATAGTGAGAGGGTTAGTATTTAAGGGGATAGATGAGCCTGAATTGGATGGGGATTGGAAAAATTACAACAATATGAGTGAAATGAAATGTAACCTAATTGGACTTTGGGGAAAAGGTTTACCCTTGAGCTTGAACTCTAGATGTTTCACAATCTGGTAAGTATTAGGCATTTGGTAGTTTCCTGAGATCCTATAAGCTATCTTCATATTCCCTGGAGACCTCAGAGAGGGTACAACTATTGGCGGAATAGAAGGACTGGTCTTCCCTGGCCACGTCTAGGCTGGCTTATCTCCGTGCTTCTGTAGTTTTCTGTGATGGTGAAGAATGTGGCGTCAAATTGTCTGGATTTTGATCTCAGCTGTGATTGAGCAAGTGAATAACCTCTCTGGGGCTGATGTTGCCATTTGTGAAATGTAGACAATAATGATATTTACCTATTGTGTGAGAACAATTGAAGTTAGTCAATATAAAGCACTGAGATCTGTATCTGGAACTTAGTAAGCTGTCAATAAATGCTATTATGTTGATTATTGAATTTGCTATGATATAATGTTCTATTTATGTGTCTGTTTATTCCACGAGATTGCCCAGCTCCTTCAGCGCAAGGAACGTGTCTTATCTCTTGGTGTGGTGGGTGCTCACTTAGTATTTAGTCCGCTGTTCTTGATGCACACGAATGAATGACAGGTTGCTCTGCTATTGTCCTCCCTTACGGGCAGTATCTTCCTTCACAAGGTATCTTACTTTGCAGATTTATGTCTTATCTCCCCCCTTACCCTCAGCTCCTAGCTCCTGTTCTAAATCCCTCTGTTTAGTAATAACATAACTCAATAAACATTTGTTGAGTAGATGAAACCATAACCAAACCCTCGCACACCCAGAGTCATCATTGCCAATTCCTGCCACGAACTCCTGCGGAACGTGTACCCCAGTGACAGCAAGCTGCTCTCTGCTCTTTAAATGTGCCCTGGACTTCACGTCTCCACATGTTGGCTCGGGTAGTTCCCATCTGCCTGCCTGTCTCCACTTTGCCTGGCAAACACACATTCATCTCTAAATTCCAGCTTGGACCCTCTTCCTCCAGAAGTCGGCTCTGATCCATTCGGGAAGCTCCATCTCTCTCTCTCCATCCGTCTTCCACCCCCACCTTGTCTTTCTACTCTATAATGATTTTGTTGAAGACTCATACTGTGTCTTATATATTATAGAACCAAAGCACCTCGCCTAGCTCTTGACACAGAGCAGGTATTCGAATAAGCTTCTTAAAGGAGTAGGCAAGTTGACCTACAGAATGATACACAAACAGTCCTCAAACAAATGTGCTTTTCCATTCAAGTCATAAATAAATACTCATAAGCATTTACAATAGCAAAGTGCAGTATCAGTCCCTCCCCCTCATTAGAGGTGGTTAAATTACTCTATCCATTTCCCCTTTTCCAGGACACCTTCTGACATAAGGCATCCATTTGGGAGCACGTAGGCCAGGTTTTGGAGTTCAATTTGCGTGTATGGAGTAGAGGGAAGACAACTGGCTGGCACAGGGTTTGAGCCTTGACCTTGGATTTGTTGCCTTAGTGTTCAAAACCCAGTGATGCTCATTCTGGAAAGGTGGGCATGCGTAACAGGAAGGGCGTAACAGATTCTCTGTGGACATGACATTTTTATGTTCATAAGAAGAAGATATGGATTAATAAAAATATCCAGAATCACAGTTGTAATGACATGAAGACCTAGGAAAACAATAAGACAGAACATCTGCATAGAGTAACACGAAGAGACCTGAATTGGTAGAGATGACCTGTCCCTGCATCCCCCGTGCCTGGCGGTGGCCTAGATTTCTGGGCACTCGGTAAAGGACCCCATGTCTATGTCAGCCAGGCTCGTTCAGAGCATTGGACTAATGACATTGATGCAAATGGTTGCACTGAGTTCCGAAAGACTTTGAATTTAGGTCTCGTGGTGGGAGGGGGAGTTGGTGGTTCCAGACTGGTGTCTTATTTTTGCTATTCCAAATAGAATTGCTTCTTATGAAACCGTGGCCTGCATGCAGGCTCATTGTGTCTAGTTCTGGTCTGATCACTTGCTGGCAGCAATTACTGTGGTAAATTCAGAATTTTTTATTTCCCTCCCCTAAACAAGATGGTGTGTGCGGGGGGTAGCGGAATCCTGTGCGGCAGGTGGGGAGAGAAGTTTTTGATACCTCATTTCCTCAGAGGGAGTTTCAGCTAGGAGATGGACTAACTATAAATGCAAAAATGTTTGGGGTGTGGCTGGCAACTCACTGTCTCTGTGTAAATACAGTATAAGTTTATGCTGCCTTTATTTGCTTGGAAAAGCACAACTAAAGAACCATCCGTGGGAAATGCATTTTTCCTCCCTTGCTTGTTTGTTCGATGCTTGGCTGTTCTAGTTATTTGCTTCAGGACAATATTCTGGGCCCAGGAGGTTGTATAACTGGATACCTGACCCAGACTTTGTAGCCCTCTTGGGCTTGCTGGCCTCCCCTCTCCCCTCCTCCCTCTCTACCCTCCCCCCCATTCAGAAACCCAAACCCAAACACACTAACCCTGAGTTGTGTTACCTCAGGTTAGTCATATCCAAAGGGACTAGCCCCATAGTTGCTAGAATAATCTTGTCTCCTTTCTGGTATCAGAATGTCTCCTTATTTTGTCCTCTGCTGAAGATCCAAAGGTCCATGGTGTGGGCTGGGACAGCAACAATTTAGAGAATCCGGAGAATTCTCCCCTCACTGCTGAGCGGGCCACACACCCGTTGTCAACATACAACAATGAGCTTGCTCTTCCATGTTGGTGCCAGAAGGGTTTTTGGCTGGTGGACATGTGTCCCCCACATGGACCTCAAATGCATACACGTGGTAAGGAATAGATTGGTGTTGGTAAATCGTTCATTCTAATTTACAATCAGCTGGCACTTACTGAGCACCTAAGTACTTTCACATCATTATCATATAGATTTTACAAGCACCTTACAAAGTGGAGATCACTGTTCTCATAGTAGAGCCAAGAAAACTGCAGCTTAGAGGGATAGATAAGCAACTTGTTCAAGGTTACTTTGCTAGTGAACGATGGAGCCAGAATTCCAAGTTTGAGTACGCAAGTCTGACTCTAATAAGACTTGTAAATAGGGAGAAAAGATGCTACAAACCATGTAAGAGCACTAAGTTTGTTTTTTTAAATTGATATCATGATGGTTACTACTTTGGGTAGAAGAGGAAGTGGAGTGGGTTGAATGGAAGTTTCTGGAAAGATAGGTTCATGTCCTAAACCCTAGAAACTGTGCATGGGATCTTATCTGGATAAAGTCTTTGCAGATATCATTAAATGGAAGAGCTCGAGATGAGTTTATTCTGGATTATCTGGGTACACCCTACATCCATTGACACGTGGACTATTAAGAGATGGGTAGAAAAGAGACAGAGAGGAAAGAAGGTTGCCCGAGGATAGAAGCAGAGATGGAATGCAGCCACAGTGAAGGAAGACCTTGAGGAAGCAAGGGAAGGTCCTCCCCTAGAACCTTGGAAGGAGCGCAGCTCTGCCAGTTCCTTGATTCTGGATTCCGGCCCTTCCAGGACTGTGAGAGCGTACATCTCTGCTGTTTTGAGCCCCTGGTTGCTGGTGGTTTGTTATAGCGGCCATCGGAAACTAATGAAGGGCCAGTACAAGTGAGTGGCAGGGGCACTTCACTTACAACCCCGATTCCCAACTCTGACCTTCATGACGTTTGACCTTCGCACTTCCCTTCCCTGGTCCTCAATTTCCTTATATGGAAAACAAACTGTGGCGAGACCCCTTCTGTCTCTGGTGATCTATGGATCAAGGATTTAGGAGCACTGCTCTCAATTTCCCTGCCAGTGGCCAGTGGGTGGGGACAGTAATTATACGGTGACCTTTATCTTGGCAGAACTGTTTGAAGATGAATAATTAAAGCTCCTCCTTTAGAAATATGACTAAGGCATCATTTGCATTTTGTGCAGTGGGCTTAGAGCAAGGACTGTTGGCTTTCAATTCCCGGGTGCAAATTTTAAAGGAAAATAATGAAAAATGCTAAAGATTATGGGGGTTAGCACCTGTCCTATAGCGATATGTGTGTCTTAATGGAGTAAAAGTCTTACTGAAGGTATTATAATTTGGGTAAGGCGTAATCTAATTCTTCTTCCTGCTATGAACGTTGCCCACTGGTTTCTTATCAGGCAAGCTCATGAGGCCTCATTCCTCAGACAGGGTAGTCCTTGTCTGATCGTAAAATTCATGGCAAATATACCTTTTCCAGCTGGTAGCTTTCCAGCAATTGTGTGATTAGAAAAGGTAGGTATTCTATTTTAAGAACCACGGTGTTTTATTCTCTGTGAGAGATACAGTGTGGTTTGGAATGCTTGCTTGTAACTCTGGGATGATTATACAAGAAGAGCAAACTCAGAATCAGCAACAGTCTTAAAAAAAAATCCCCTTCTAAAATAACCAACAGAGAAATGGCAACCGTGCCAATTACGGAACTGTAGCTCTCTCGGTGAAATCTGGGATATATTTTTCCATTATGAGTCTCAGAAGATTATTGGGAACTTTCTTTTGCATGTGTGACTGTAATTTCCAGTTCAACTTTCTGCCAAATGTCACATTTTCTAGAATCCAACTGAGAAGGCAGAAAGCACGGGGAGCCTGTCGCTCACCGCCCAGGGTCTGCTACACAAGGGCCCCTTCGTGAAAGCAAGGCAACGAACAGCAGGCTCATCCCTGACGAGTCAGTGTCAGCACAGAACAGAGACAGCTTACGGAGTCTCGTCCTCATGGGGGACACCAGATGCTGTGACGCCCAGAGCTCAGTCATGTGCTTTGGGCCCCAGGGCAGCTGCTGGTACCTGTCACTGCCTACTCTCACCATCTTCTTAGACGACTGTCTTTGCTGGACGAGAGACACAATGCTGCCCAGGGGATGAAGCAACATTGGTGCAAATCCCCACTAACCCAAGGTGCATTGAAGAGATGAACACAAATCAGATTGGGAAGATGGGGAAGGTTGAAAGGAGCTGAAGGGAGACACATACATAGTTGGAGGAGAAAATATATAAAACGAAAAGGGGATCAAACACTTTCCCCTACCAGGCTGGTCCTAACCTCACAAACGGACCAATTGACTTCACTTTTTTTTTCCTTTCTTCAACTTGTATTGAACGCCTACCATGTGCCAGGCTGTGTTCCAGGCACTAAGGATAGAGGGATGAACGGAACAGACAGGAGCCCTGCTTCCGCGGAGCGTCTGTTCTAGGGGAGCTGATGCCCGGGGGGAAGAGTCACACACGGTTCCCGCCGTGAAAGGTAGCTGCCAGGCCACCTCCGCCTTCCAGCCATGCCTGGCTCGGTCTCCCTGAGACCACAGCCTCCTCTTCTACTAATTAACAGCACGCTGTCTGTCCTATTTCAAGGCAAAAAAGTTGTAACTATGTGAGGTGATAGATATTAAACTTATTGCAGTGATCTTTTTGCAATATATACATACATATATCAAATCATTGTATTATACACCTTAAATTTACACCACGTTCTGTGTCAATTATATCTCAATAACATTGGGAGAAAGAAAGTAAGCAATACAGTAAAATATGGTGCTATGGAGCGTGAAACGTTTCGAAAAAGCTAAAAACAAAACAAAACAAAACAACCCAACAACCAATATGCCATCTATTAGTCTCTAGTTAATACCTGCCTAACAAGCTTTTAGGCGCTGCAGGAGCGGGGACAGTGTGTGCTCCCTCTCTGACGTCACCCAGCATTTAGAGATAGTGCTAGGTGTGCCACAGGTTTTAAATAAATCAAAGTCTGTGGAGGATATAATATTGTATTGACTCTAATGTTCAGACACCTCAGATGAGCTGCATGCATGGATCTTTTCACTCTGGATCAGAATATCGTAGAAAGAAGAAGTCGGTGACTCGCGTACAGGAAGTGCGTAATGAATGAATGAGTACCTGGCTTTCTTCAAAAAAAACAAGCTAGTATTGAGTTGTTCTATTTACCACATCAGAAGCCTATTAGATGGGTACTATTTGCATCCCCATTTCACAGAGGAAGACTTGGAGGTTTCGAGCTGTTAAGAACTACTCCTGAGACCACGTTGCCAGAGAGAAGGAGAGAGAGGGCTCAAGCCCAGGGAGCTGGATTCCAGGAGCTCCTAACACATGCTCGGCTACTTCAGGTACCGCTCGGGGGATGTCTTACTAGCATTCAACGTTTTTGTCTCATTCCTTCTTCTAAAGAGACTTGCAAATACTTTTCGTTTGGTTTTCATGCTAATGTTACCCCATTTGCTAATTTGAATCTATTTCGCTTTTTTCCTATATTTCAGAGGAGGCTAGTCCTTGTTCTCCTAGATGTGGGATGTACATTTCCCTTTTCAGCTTCAGGGGAGACTGAGCAATGAAGGGAGACAGACAGCTTTCTGTTGTAGATTTTAAGGGAGTGCAGGTAAGGTCTCCCTACCCGCAAAATCTCCCCCGCTTGCTTCCTGATGTTTAAAATCCCACCAACGCAGCTTCATTGTTTGGTTTTCAAGTCATGTCCTCTGTCAAAATGATGGTGACTAACATAACATAATAAAAAATTATTATATTAAAAAATGCAAATAAACCAGGGATTGTAAGCCATGCAGCCTGCCAGCCTGCCCATCTTCCTTCTTCCACCCATCTTTTCCTTTAATAAATATTTTTAGAGATAGACTCTAGCTGTGTAATGGGTTCTAGAAGTTTAAAGATATATAAGTGGTCTCTGCCTTCAGGAAGGTCTTGACCCCGGAAGCAGAAGAATGTAAAAGAAATGCAGTAGTGTTTCAGATATAAAGCTCAGGGATAGCTAAAACGGAGGAATACATTGCTCTAATTGGAAAGATGAGCACAGACATTCCTTGAGCCTAAAGCCCTTCACACTTTAGTAAGAATGAACTATAAAGATCTTTTTCCAGAAGGCATATTTTAGAGTATTATAGAGGATATTTAGAATATTATAGAGGAAGAGAGGGAATGACAGCAAGAAAAACAGTTCACCATGAAAACCCTGGAATCCAGGTCATAACACTAAGCTGATTTCAGAACTGAGAGTAGATTGGGCCCTCCTCGCTTACAGGCACCTGCCCCATTGTCAGGCCACGTGTTAAAACACCCTAATAAAAGAATCGGTATTTTTGCCAATGGGTTCATGTCTACTCTATAAGGTGAAAAAGTTGTTGCGTTGTTGTGAGTGGCTGGTAGGCACAGAGGCAAGCACTTCTCCACTGGGCATACTAGGGGTCAGCAAACTTCTTCTATCACCTGCAGGACAGTTAATATTTGAGGCTTTGTGGGCCCCACGGTCTTGTAAGGACTGTGGTGTGGCTCAGCCACAGGCGAGTAAAAGCCCCCAAGGCCGGGATGTGAATGAATGGGTGTGGCTGCATTCCAATGAAACTATTCACAAAAACAGACAGTGGGCTGAAGTCCATAGCACGGAGTTTGCTAGCTCCTGGTTTCTACCCTTTAATAGACAGATTAAAAGCCTCCATTAAGGAAGTGTAAGATTTAAATAAAGCTTCAATACATTTTTTGAGGGGCGGCCCCCATCGCCTGGTTGGACAGCAGGGTCTCCTGCAGCGCCCATTCCCAATGTTAGATGACTGCACGGCCTGGCCTGGTATGGAGCCACCGGAAGGAAGCAGCCCTTCCAGCAAACAGCGGCAGAAAATCTGTGGCGCGTGAAGAAGGAGGAGGGAGGGCGCAGAAGGCTGGCAGACAGTCTGCAAAACGAAAAAGCAACCGACAGAATGGGAGAAGATATTTGCAAATGTCTTATCAGATAAAGGGCTAGTATCCAAAATCTATGAAGAACTTACCGTAATCAACACTCAAAGCACAAAAAATCCAGTCAAGAAATGGGCAGAAGACATGAACAGACATTTCTCCCAAGAAGACACACAGATGGCCAACAGACACATGAAAAAATGCTCCACATCACTCGGAACCAGGGAAATACAAATAAAAACCACAATGATACCACCTTACACCAGTCAGAATGGCTAGAATTAACAAGTCAGGAAATGACAGATGTGGGCGAGGACATGGAGAAAGGGGAAGCCTCTTGCACTGCTGGTGGGAATGCAAGCTGGTGCAGCCACTCTGGAAAACAGTATGGAGGGTCCCCGAAAAGTTAAAAATAGAGCTACCCTACGACCCAGCAATTGCACTACTAGGTATTTACCCAAAGGATACAAAATACTGATTCGAAGGGACACACGCACCCCGATATCTATAGGAGCTTATCAACAATAGCCAAATTGTGGAAAGAGCCCAGATGTCCATCAACAGAAGAATGGATAAAGAAGATGTGGTCCATATATCCCACGGAATATTACTCAGCCATCAGAAAGGATAAAATCTTGCCATTTGCAGCGACATGGATGGAACTAGAGGGTATTATGCTGAGCAAAATAAGTCAGTCAGAGAAAGACAAATACCATATGATTTATGGTATTCCTCACATGTGGAATTTAAGAAACAAAACAGATGAACATAGTGGAAGGGAAGGAAAAATAAGATGAAAACAGAGAGGGAGGCAAACCATAGGAGGCGCTGAACTCTAGGAAACAAACTGAGGGTTGCTGGAGGGAGGGGGGAAGGGATGATTGGGTGATGGGCATTAAGGAGGGCCCTTGATATAGTGAGCACTGGCTCTAAATTGCAACTGATGAATCACTACCTCTGCAGGGGGAAAAAAAGGCAGGCAGACAGGATCTTTGCGCTGCAGAAGCTTAGCTGGTTACCAAAGATTCATGCTTAAAGAAGTATAGAATGAGTGGTCTGTGATTGGTGAAAAACTGCTTCTTTTTAGTGGTAATATACAAATGTTTATTTAGCATATTAATTCATAGATTATAGTTACTTAGGCCTTCATTTATTCATTCACAAACATTGCTTATTTCATGCCAAGTCTTGCACTGAGTCCTGGAGAAACAATATTGAATAAATCAGGGTCATCGCCAGACACCAAGATGTCCAAATTACCTCCAGTCTAATTCCCTGTTGTGATTTTGGGTAACCTTCCACTATTTGATAATATGTGATTATGATATATTGAACTCCGCAGAATTTTTTAAACCCTCAAGCCCTTGGACCAAGTTGTTCCTTTGAATTTACCAAGACTAGTTCTGTTATAGTCTTACAAAGATCCTGCCTGTCAGTTACGATTACCCACATGCCATCTTGTGCAAATGGCTTGAGGCATCCCATCACTTACACCGTATGTCTGCTAACTCCATCTTAAAATCAGAGCTGGACACAGACCTCACCTGTTCTAGGAAGCATTGCTTTATTAGAAACTCTCAGATACCTATCTCCATCCCTGATGGCTTCTCTAATCAACTACGTGCTCAGAATCTCCACTCCAATGATCCATAGGTCCTCAAATTTAATATGCCCAAACTTCAAGTCAAGACTTATCCCCCGCCTACCCTCCTTCCCCTCCCTCGCCCTCCTGCACAAGGCTACCTAGATCAGTGAACGGAACTATTTGCCACCCAGTGAGGCCGGCCCAAAGCTTGGAGGTCATATTTGACACCTTCCTTCCCCTCACCGCTGTCTATGCACAAAGTTTAGGTGATTCTATCTCCTAAATACCTCTGCAACTGAGATACTTTTTCTACCACCAGTGCGTTCATCAGAGCCTAACTAGTAACATCTCATATCGGGACACTAATTGTTCTGCCGGAGTCCGCTCTCACCTAATGGTCATGTCCACCCTGTCTCCATCTGACCATATCCGTCCATTCAGTGGTTTCAAACTGCTTTCAGGATAAGGAGCAAAATCCCTGAGCACCCTTCTAGAGATCTGCTCCAACCATCCACGCCATCTTTCTCCGAGACCACTCTCTTTTTCCCTTTTTCTGACACAGCTGAATTAGGTATCTTTTTGGAGCTTCATTCTGGTCTGCACGTGTAGATTTGCATTCATGATTCCATTCTCCATCAACTTTTGCATCCACACCCTTTGCCGGTAACACCTCCGTGCTCTCCCACTGTTGGTGGCGCAGAATTTCCTGCCCCAGGGTTCAGTCATGCGACCTGCTCTGGCCAAAAGAACCAGGCGAGATACTGACCCCAGCCTTGCATGCTTCCTCGTCCTCTTGAACCCCTCTCTTCACCACAGCAAGAGCATGCCCAGGGCAGCCCTTTGTCTCCATGAAAAGGATGAAGAACCCTGGGAGTGGAACTACCCAGCTGAGACCACCCTCCATCAACTCACACCCAGCAGACACACGGACATTTACGAAACAATAGCTGGTTGTTGCTTTAAGCCACTGAGGTGTGGGGCGGTTTGTCCTGTAGCAATAGCTCATTGATAGGCTAACACAGTAATTTGCCTTTTCCTGTGGCTTTGTTAATAGCCCCAGCCTTTGTTTACGCCTTTAGGTGGGCTGGGGTTAAAATCAACAAAGACTGCGTCTTCCACCAGTCTCATTCTTCCTCCTCTGAACCGCAAACTTGTGCTTGAGGATTCCTGAGAATTTCTCTGTGACTTTCCAAATGAACCTAGGGCCTTCCTGCTGATCCTGCNAATGGGGTGGATGAAACCGAGCTTGGACCTTCCCCTTGCTGCCTCAGAGTCTCTTCATCCCTGGGAAGGATGGCAGATCCGCTACCATAACCTGCGGACCGAGCTGAACACTCAGGGCTGGTTTCAGGAGTGACGCCCTCTACCCGCTTCCCCAGTAAAGGCACCGTCTGGCAGAAGCGGCTGTTAAAGGTCGTCCTAGATTTAAAGCAGCGTCTTGCTCTTTTTTATCCTTGTCCTCTGAAGTTCTCTTTGCAAATCTGTTGAATGTTTCTGGCCTTTATATTTTCTCGACCCGACAAAACCAATTCCCAAGTGGATGGTAATGAAGCCATGGGGCCAAGTCACTGGTAATTCAGAATGGAAACCGTGACCCTGTGTGGCTGTCGTACTTCGTCCCCCAAAGTCTGCAGCGAAATGCTGTGCTCTTCAAGGAGACTCTTGAAATGAAGACTCTCCCCCATAAATGTTACGTGACTCGGGGGCTACAGACCAAGGCGCCCCGATGAGCATGCCGTCAGGCTTGCTGTGTCAGAACAGACACAGGGCTGGGAAAGTGAGTAATGAACGGTTTTCGTGGCATGAGAGCAGATAAAGACAAACACACCTGGACAGACGCAATGCTTCTCTCGGAAATCAATTCTAAAAATAGATGTTTTAGTTTTGCTCAAATCTACCCCAAATTCCCAAGCAGACATCTGGAAAGGAGAGGCAGTTAAGTTTCTTAGCTGAGATGTTTTGGATATTTCCTTTTTGGTGGTGTGGGGGAGGGGAGAGAAGATTAGAAATTTGAACACTCTGTCCCTTCTCTGCTTTTAGAATAGCCGTGCCAGGTTGTCTTCAAACGGCCTGGATTTGCAAGAGGCCACCTTTGCTACCAGGCTAGCAGCCTGACAGACCGTCCCCAAGCTGACCTTCTCTAGAAGAAGTGAGGTAGACTTCCCAAACTATTGTACCCTTTTACTTGGGAGCCGACATGTCCTGAAAAGTATGTGTCCCCTCAGTAGCGACTTCCTGTGCTGTCTCCCATCATAGGACGCCCTGGCCTTTGGGGTAATACGGCAACCCAGAGACCTGTTTTGCTTTGCAGCCCATGAGTGAGCACAGGAGGCTTGGAGCTGTGTCACCTGAGGACCAGGGGGCCATGTGGCAGGGCTGGGCGGTGGAAGAGAGGCCTGAGGAAGCGACCCCTCACTGATGGGCTGAGGCACAGGATGGGGTTCAAATGAGTCAGCTGTGTGGAGGGCCCTTTCGGGGTCTGGAGGCAAACTTGAGTGGAGTCTCCAGGGCAATAGAGAGCGTGAAGAATTCTTACGGCTTCCAGGTAGACTCTTGGAAAAGTAACATGGAGAGCCTGCAGGCTCTTTCCAGCTTCCAGGCTCCTTCCCGGTGGGCATTTCCAAGGTCTCTTGCTGAGACAGCGAGTGTGAAGTCCCACAGCCATTGCCCCTTAATCTCCTCAACGTGTGAGAGGCAGAGACGCGTCCCAGGGACTTGCTGGTCAAAGTGGAGAAGGCTTCCCTGGTTCTCACAGGGCTTCTTTGACAGACTCCTCAGGGGGAGCTGAGGAGCGGCCCCGTAATCTTGGGTCTGCGCCTCCGGGCAGGATGGCTCCATCTTCCCTCTGCAGTTAAGAGGCCCCATTGCTGGAATCTTCCAGGGGACATTGTCGGACTTGGCTGTTCTCTGAACCATACTGGGATTGTTCAGTTTCTGAACTCCAGGGCTGCTTTCCCTCTGGTCTGCCTTTGTCCTTTCCCAGAGGACAGTTCCCTGCGGGTTGCTGCATCTTTAAGGACGGAGAGTGGAGTGTGCATTCTGTTGCAAATGAGGGAGACTGACCTGAGAAAAAAGGCATATAAAATTTCACATGAAAACCTCTAATCCGTCGAGGGAAATAGGTAGAGACCACTTATCATTAGCGTCCTTTATGTTTTGCAGACAATTAACATAAGTGATTTCAGCCTTCCCATCTGAATAGCTGTTATGTTGAAATTTGTTTACTGTTTACTTATTATGCCTTCCAGGTTGAAACAAACAATGTTTTATTTATTTATTTATTTATTTATTTATTTATTTATTTATAAAAAAATTTTTATTATGTTATGTTAGTCACCATACTGTACGTCCTTAGTTTTTGATGTAGTGTTTCATGGTTCATTGTTTGTGTATAACAAACAATGTTTTAAAAACGTTAGTGATGGGGCACTTGGGCAGCCAGGCAGTTAGGTGTCCAACTGTTGGGTTTCAGCTCAGGTCATGATCATGGGGTCTTGGGACTGAGCCCGAAGTTGGGCTCTGCGCTCATTGCTTATCGGTGAGTCTGCTTGGGATTCTCTCTCTCCTTCTGCCCCTCCCCCCTCTCATGTGTGGCCACTTGCTCGCTCTTCTCTCTCTCTCTCAAATAAATAAATCTTTACTAAAAAAAAACCCAAAAAAGCCAAAAAAAACCAAAAAACCCTTAGTGACATAACAAGAATTTTTGGAAGCCACAAAGCTTATTGCCTTTTGATTATTACATTTTTTTTTTTTAAAGATTTTATTTACTTACTCAAAGAGAGGGGGGACAGAGACAGAAGGAGAAGCAGTCTCCCCGCAGAGCAGGGAGCCCTATGTAGGATTTCATCTCAGGACCCCGGGATCACAACCTGAGCCACCTGGGTGCCCTGATTGTTCCTGAAGACTGAAATATACATTAACGTTTTCTTACATTATGTATGTATGTATGTATGTATGTATGTATTTGTTATGGTGTTTTGGTGTATTCCAGGGAAATAAGGATATAAGGAGAAGAAGAACAAAGCCCCTTCCCTCAAGGTTTCAATTACAGAATGAGATTGTTTCAAAGATATTGCTGTAAAGTATTTTGCAAAAGACATTCTAGATTTTACCCATCCTCGTGCTTTGGAAAAAATAACTTGCAAATTGAAAAAGAAAAACCCAGATGTCATCCAAATGCCCTACTTCTCGTGATTAGAAGTGTTTTCTAGGATTCACTCATGCAGGACTGCCTCTCAGTTAAGCCCTTCTCATGCTCGAGGTCAGCCGATTCTACCATTTGAGAACTTGATCCGTGGCAACACGGACATGACTTATTACAACTCCGTTGTTTTGTAGTTTCCCCTGTGAAGAAAGTAGTCTTGTGTAGAAAAGCATTGATCCTTACCCGTCCTGCCAGCTCTTGCATCGGTGTTAACTCTTAATTATTTACGGACCCGGTGTGCGGCTGTGGATCACAGAGCATAACCGTCCTCCCTCGCCACGGGCACCGTGGAAAGCGCTTTCAGACTGTGGCTGGTTTACAGATGAAACAGCAGTAGTTGACCGTATATGCTGAGATCTCGGGTAATAACTTCAGCAAGTCTGTAACTCTAAAGCAAAACTCAGCGATCTGAAATGCTTTGGGAATGAATGCATTCGGAGAGCCACATTTTAAGGAGAGCTAATAATTTCTCTTTTAGGGCTATATGATTTTCATAGCTGATAACACTCACTAGACCTATTTCTACAGTGCGCTATCTACTCCCTCAACTTGGTAACAGAGAATACTGCACAGCAGTAAATCTTTTCTTGATGACCTGGCCTCCTTACGTTGATTATCACTCAGAGGAATAGTTGATATGCAGTGATCGTTACTGTGTGTTTACTCCAGTTTTATGGAGAATACAATAATTGTTTCAGATTTTTATAGCATATGAGAATTCACCCCACACTAAATGGCCTCCCACTGATGTAGTCCCGAATTTTTTTTTTTTTATTATTTATTTATGTGACAGAGAGACAGCCAGCGAGAGAGGGAACACAGCAGGGGAGTGGGAGAGGAAGAAGCAGGCTCCCAGCGGAGGAGCCTGATGTGGGGCTCGATCCCGGAATGCCGGGATCACGCCCTGAGTTGAAGGCAGACGCTTTAACGACTGCGCTACCCACGCGCCCCGTAGTCCCGAATTTTTATTCATTATTTCTCATGGCTGTTTGGGTGCTTGCCTATGGCGGCCACTCTGCTCTTTGTTTCTTCCAGTCTGTTTTAGGCAAAGAAGTCCAACAACCCTACGGAGAGAGGATTCATAGACTCTTAGGTTTACTCTCATCGATAAAGGGTAGGAGTGCAATGTTATGACATTTGTCATGACAATACTGTGACATTGATTTTGGGGGACTCTGTGTTCTCTTGTATTTACTCCCTGGTTCTCATCTGGCTTAAGGCCAAATGAAACGAATACATACCAGAATTTAAACTAGAGAGTTGTTCAAGGAGCTTCTTAGATATGAATTAAAGTCAATTCAACTCTTACTTACAAAAGAAATCTACAATTCTTAATACTGGGTTGCTTTAATATTTTGAGCTGCGGTCTCAAGTGTTACGAAACTTCATTTGTAGAATAAAAATGCATGCTATGCCCTTATTTTGGGGGTGAGGGAAGAGCTAAGAAACTCACATTCTCGTTAAGATGGGGCTGAACTGATTTTGCTTCTAGATCGATACTTTCTGGCTGCTGCTTTAAAGGCTGAGACCAGCTTTGCTGGAGACAAGGAAGAGGCGCATTCTGACCTTTGATGAAAACAGAGATACCAGGTCTCTTTTCAGGGCCGGGACTGGAGGGGCCAGGTCCTCACTCTCCCAAGAGAAAAAGGGCCGAGTTGAAGACGGGAGTTACATGTGCTTTCACACATACATGCCCAGGAAATGGAGTTATTTTCTCCTTGACAGCCACGTCCAAGTTCTAGGCAGCAACACCATTAAAGGAATTGAGTATGAATGCATAGGTACTTTCAAGGAGAGTTCTATCAGAATGCTTAGTACTTGGGTTTCCCTGGGGTTCTTGTGACTTCTTTTTCCTTTGAGGTGTTAGGACACTGCTTTGGATTTCCTTTCCAGTCGTAGTGGCCAGTAGGAAGTCATTATGTCCAATAGGACTTAAGGGTCACTAAATATTATTGATTGGCCAATGTCTCGAATACTGGAACTGAAGTAGCAGTAACTGCTGGCCTGACTCTGCAGAACTAGAGAAATTTTACGTACAGCGGGTCTCTGGGAGGCAGTTTGCAGAGAAGGGAGAGCCCAGCCTCTGGAGTCAGCCACTTGCTGGCTGTCCCCATCTCACCACCAGCTAGCCTGTGCTCTCTGGAAGTCTCTAGGCTGTGTTTATGGAAGGACATTGGAGTACCTCTCTGGAAGTCTCTAGGCTGTGTTTATGGAAGGACATTGGAGTACCTCCCTCCCCCTGGGGGTAGTGGGGGGCATTAAACGATAACACCCAGGTTCCGGGGGGCCCTCCCTAAATGATTACCCCCACGGATCTCATAAGGAGTCAAAAGTTCACCGAAAAGGTAAGGCAAACTCATCTCCTGTATGTTCTCTAAAAGACAAACTCAGTAAGTGATCATTCGATGATTTATCAGCCTTTGACCTCCCAAGCAAACGCCACCCACATGGCTGGGGAAGCTATCTCCATGTCCTTGAGATTAAAACCACATAGATTAATGTTTCACCCATTCTTCTCAGACCTGGAGAGACCGGCAAGACAGACCCGAGAGCAGCTGGTAGCAACAGGATCTAGACAAACAGAAAGTGTGAGAGGGAAACCCAGCGGCCCCGAAGTTACCTTTAACACCCGAGGGATGGTCTGCATCACCCAGGGGGTCCTGACAAGGGAGTCAGCAGATCCGGGGGGAGCTGCCGGGCGAAGGTTTGGAAGGACAGGTTCCAACCTGTGACAGTGGACTGTCCCGGCCAAGGGCAGGCGAACTTGAGGGAACTGACCTCTCCCCTCCTTAGAGATTTTCTAGGTATTTGTTTATGAAAAAGCCTAAAGGGAACAAAGTTCAGAATCTAAGACTGCCTAAGAAAAACGATTTGTTTTTGTTGAACAATGGATGATCCAATTCAGAAATGATGCAGATGTGGCTTCTTACTTACCTTCAGGTGATCAAGAGCAATCACTGCCAGTTCTGCCAGGCGGTTCTAGTCCGTTGGTTTTCTCTATAAAGTTGTGAGAATCATACCTTTCAACCTGACTTTGCTCATGTCTTAAAACATTTTGTGTGGATCTCTTTAATCAACGGGCTGTTTCGATAAGGAGGAATAATCATTATAATAGAGGAAATGATCATTACACTTGGGAACAAATTTGTGAGCATCAATTTTCAGATAATTAAAATGGGATTGGAAAAACATTTGTATCTACCAGCATTCTCATTTGAGCAGTCCCCAAGAATGTAGGCCAGACTAAGAAATATTTCTGCAGAATCTCTATAAAAACAAATTCAGGCAAACTCTAAGTCCAGTTTACTGAAGTTTTCATTGCTTAGAATCTTTACAGGTACTTATTATTATTATTTTTTAGTTTAAATTCAATTAGCCAACATATAGTACATCATTAGTTTTGATGTAATGTTCAATGATTCTTTAGTTGGGCATAACCAGTGCTCATCACATCACGTGCCCTTCTTAATACCCATCACCCTGTTACCCCATCCCCCCACCCACCTCCCTTCTGTAACCCTCAGTTTTTTCCAGGAGTCCAGAGTTTCTCATGGTTTGTCTCCCTCTCTGATTTCTTCCCCTTCAGTTTTCCCTCCCTTTTCTTATTATCCTCTGCACTATTCCTTATATTCCACATATGAGCGAAACCATATGGCAATTGTCTTTCTCTGATTGACTTATTTCACTTAGCATAATCTCCTCCAGTTCCATGCGTGTCGATGTAAATGATAAGTATTCATCCTTTCTGATGGCTGAGTAATATCCCATTGTATGTATGGACCACATCTTCTTTATCCAGTCATCTGTCAGTGGACATCTCGGCTCCTTCCACAGTTTGGCTATTGGGGATATTGCTGCTATGAACATTGGGGTGCAGCTGCCCCTTCTTTTCACTACATCTGTATCTTTGGGGTAGATACTACTGGGTCGTAGGGTAGCTCTATTTTTAACTTCTTGAGGAACCTCCGTACTGTTTTCCAGAGTGGCTATACCGGTTTGCATTCCCACCAGCAGTGTAAGAGGGTTCCCCTTTCTCTGCATCCTCACCAACATTCGTCATTTCCTGCCTTGTTAATTTTAGCCACCCAGGGACACTAGTGTTTCTGGAGAAGCTGGCTTTCAGAGTCTTTCTATTTCTCTTTGGGATACCAAATATACATGTGCTTACAGGGGCGGTTTCTGTAGGTGAGTGGTTCTCAGAGTGGGTTCCCTGGATCAGCAGCGTCAGCATCACTTAGGAACTTGTTTGAAAGGTAAATTCTTACCCTTCCCCCACCTCCTGAACTGGGAACGCTGGGGTGGGGCTGGAAGTCTGGGTTTTAACATGCCCTCCTGGGAGATTCTTACGTTTGTTAGAAATTTGAGAACTGTTGCCTTAGGGGAAAACGGGTCTTATGTATACGTCTTGCTCTTATTATAACCTTACTATTAGTCTCGAATCTTCTCACTTTGGCCTGATTGGAACATCATTTACTTAGAACTTTGGAAAATGACTTGACCTCCTTCCTTTATAACCATTACCACCGCCCCCCCCCAAACCAAAACTGCGGTATCAAGAGCCAGTATAAAATGGTCTGAAACGAACTGTTTCATTTTAGCAAGAAAGAAAAATGAATAGAGTATCTTAGCTTTTGGTTCATGGCACGAAGGTCGTACTTTCTCTACTAGTCTCCTCATGTGTGCGTGACTGAAAAACTGTCTCTCCCGGGAGATATGATAATGAAATATTTGATCCCCATTCCCAAATTTCCAACCTCTGGCTGTAACTTAAATAAGTAAATTAAGAGTCTACAGAAAGGCCACAAAGTTATTACCAGGCAAAAAATAAATAAATAAATAAATAAATAAATAAATAAATAAATAAATACAAAGTAGCGCAACCTCTCAGGAGAAGGGCAACAGGGAGGAATTTGGGATGGGGAGCGGACATCCTGCAGGACAGGCAATGCCTAGGTGGGGTTCTCCTTCAAGACCCCCCGGGGCGATTGCCTTGAAAACGAACGGGGCCCTTTCTGTCTCCCTACGGCACAGGAAGATTCTGTCCAATTCCAGGGGGCATCTTTCGGCATGCTTCCTTCATTCTTACAATCTGTAGGCTATTTTACTGGGCTCTGTAGTTACTCGATTTGCTCCTCCTTTGAGGGAAATATCTACTTGCTGGCCATGGATTTATGGCCATGGAAGAGTTGAACTAGGTTCTGATAACGCGTGGGTTTATGCCACAATATCTCAAATAGAATTTGTTTTGAAGGAAGAAAGGACGTACAGTTAAATCATCAGATTGCTTGCTCGCTGGTTTTGAAGACTAAGGCACGGAGAAGGATTTAGAGCCACAGCTGCACTCGGAGCCAACCCTCAGGCTTTGTGCCTTTGCAGAAATACGGGGCAGAATAGCTCCCCACGTGCTCAGTCCTCTGGTTGCTGAGACTTCTCACCAGGAACAAAGACAGAGGCCTTCCCACTTGCAGCCCTAGTGCTATATACAGGCTGAGATGAGAAGGTCCTACGCACTGGGCTTCCCAATGAGTTCCCAGTGCCCTTCTCCATTGTGAGTCTCAGGACAGTGCCCACCTCACCATATTGAGTTGGGGTTTTAGTAGACACTTTTTTTTTTTTTACAAGCCTCTCTGGATCTGTGCCCTATGACCCTTTCCAAAGACTTGTGATTTCCATTTAGGTTTTCTGAGTTTCTATCATGCTTATTCCATGACCAATTTGAAAAGTGGAGCACATGACCTCGGCTAAGCCAAATATGCGTACTAACCCCCTTCACCCCACAACCGGCTCAAGGATTGTTCAGGAGATGGGCACGTGAGCTAAGCCTGTCCAATCAATGGGACTCTCAGGAGTTTTGCTGAGATGCTGGGACAGAGACTCTCTCTTCTGATGGATGTGAAAGGGGAGGCATGCAGCACGGGGAACTGTTGCCAGCCATCTTGAGACCTGGGGCTGCAGGAGCTCGTCTTAGGGTATATGCAACACCAAAGCAGAGGGTGCTCTTAGAAACAAAACAAAACTGGGCTTTAGTGACATCATTGGGTAGCTGAATCTGTCCTCACTGGATTCCACAGACATTTCTCTATATTTATGTTTTCCCAAGTTGTTAAAGTTCCTTTATTGTCAGTTAAGCCACGTGGAGTTATGTTGTCTTTGTTTGGATACAAATGGATCTTCGTGGGTATAGAGGTATCAGCTGGGGGTCTGTTAATTCCTCTCCCTAATTTCCAGAACTTGTTCTCAGGAAGAGGGCTGCTTTCATCGTCATTCTTATTTTATTTATTTTATTTTTATCCAGAATTTCTTAAACTGTATCTAGAGAATTAAATCCTGCAGATTTCTGCTCTGTAGATGGTACCAGCCCTTGATTTCCATGGTTATGCAGATGTTTTCCAGCGTGAATAATTTTTTGGTCTTTGTATTGGTTTTCTGTTACTGCATAATAAATTGCCATCAATTTAGTGGCTCGAAACAACACATATTTATTATCTTACAGTTAACTGTGGGTCGGAAGTCTGAGTACAGCTTATCTGAATCTTCTCACTGTCTCACAAAGGTACAGCCAAGGTGATTTCTGGAGTTCATGGTCTTCTGATCTCATGTGGTTGTTGAAAGAAATCAGGGGGCACCTGGGTGGCTCAGTTGGTTAAGCATCTGGCTCTTGATTTCGACTCAGGTCATGATCTCCAGGTGGTGAGATTGAGCCCTGTGTTGGGCACTGCACTCAGAAC
The DNA here is from genome assembly GCF_017311325.1 of Ursus maritimus. NCBI lineage: Eukaryota > Metazoa > Chordata > Mammalia > Carnivora > Ursidae > Ursus > Ursus maritimus. The sequence goes on along the minus strand of NW_024424564.1, from coordinate 30,101,014 downwards.
GGAGTCTGTCTGAGATTCTCTCCCTCCCCTCCCGCCCCTCCCCCTACTCACTCTTTCTCTAAAATAAATAAATAAAATCTTAAAAAAAAAAAAGAATTCAGTTCCTTGTAACAGTAGAAGCCACCCACAGTTCCCTGCCACATGCTCCTTTCTGCAGGAAAGGAGCAGTTCCTTCTTCAAGGCTAGCAGGACAGTCCTCCCCTCCAGTCTGGTAAGTCAGGTGAGGTGGAGTCTTGTAGAATTGTTGTAACACAAGCACAGTGGTGACCTTCCGTTACCCTTGCCACATGCTGGAGATCAGGAGCAAATCATGGGTCCAACCCACTTTCTTAGGGAGCGGGATAATCAAGAGTGTGACTTGACTGTGGGGGGCACACTGGGCTGTGTCTACCACAGACTTTTCAATAGTACTTTCATGTTTTTGGAATTGGTGTGTAGGTATCCTAGGTATGTCCCCAACCTCTTGCACCATATCTTTCTTTTACTCTTTCACAGCAGATTGGTCTGAAGGATGATTTCAGTGTTTCTGAGGGATAGAAGCCGGTGTGGAGAAGTGGAAATAAACCCGAGCAATCACACATCAGAGAAACCCACGAAATAAGCACAACTACGGTTTCACAGTTCCCTACTCCTTCTGGCCCTGGCGTCGTACCAGCCCATCGGTGTTTGCCAGCACCCAACAGAGGCTCTGTGGGGTCTGTTTCTTCCGTGGAATTGTAGTGTGGGCTGCTTTGAATCTGACTTTGACATTCAACAGGGGCTTACAGTAACACAGACTTACGTGAATGAATTTCTTCTGATGTTGAGTAAACCAGCAGCAAATCGCCTACGTTGGAAAGAGTGGAGGTGAGATTTCGGTGTGACATTCATTTCTGACCGGTGCTGGAGTCCTGAGCTCCTGCTGCCTGACCGGGCACATTCCATCCAGCTCGACTCAACCAGTGCTTAGAGACGACATTTTCTAAGGGACTGAGTTTGCCCCCCTCGTCAGAATTCTGGCTGTGAAAAAGTTAACGACTGCGTAATAAGCCTAGAAATGAGTTTTAAAAGCCCAATAGGGGGGAAAAACGAGTCTGTGAATTTTATTTTTAAATGCAGCAAAGCTAGACCAGATAATTGGGTTGAAAATTATCCTGTTTTCGGTTTTTCGTGGTGATTTAGGAACCATTTTAAGATTTCATCCACTTCTTTATGTTCTCCGTCCCCGAGTCATAATTCTAGTGTGATTATGTCAAAATTATCTCCGCAGTAGCCAACTGTGGTGGTACAAACAGGGAATTAAGACTTCAGGAGGTGAGTAAGCAGAAGCAGCGGGAGCTCTAGAAACGGAGAGGCGTAAACTACTGATCTTCTGCAAATGTTCCTGAGGCCAGCAAAGGAAGCAGGGGGTGGAGAGAAAAACGTGGTTTGTTACATAAACCAGAATCATTTCTAAATGGGAAGACGGTGGATCCCATTTTTCTCCAATGACACTCATGAATCTTTCTCAAGCAAAGGGGCTTTGTGAGATGGGTCATATCACCGTCGCGGTCTACATGGGAGGACGTATTTTTCAAAATGCAGCGTGTGTGTACTAGTCGTGATAAAACCTGCAGCCATTATGTAAAAATAAAGCCATCTTTAAACTTTTATGATGGAAGCACTTTACCTGATTTTATTTTTTATTTTCTTGGCCTGCAGGGATATTTCTCAGGTTATTGTTCAAGTGATTATTATAATCAGAAACTGATTCGTGCATGGAATAGTGGGGTGAGTGCATTTACTGGGGAATGGTCAGTGCACAAGGCTGATTATAATACATTAGAAAGCTAAGTGATCCCTTGTAATTACTTGGTTTTATTTCTTATTTCTCTTAGCAGAGATCACTGTATTTGGGGGCGATCCATTTTGTTTTACCCTAGGACTGCCCTTTGTGCATCGTTGAAAACTCATCTCACAGGGCCAAATTAACTCAGGAAAGATTCCAGGGGTCTACGTGGCACTGTCTGGAAAAACAATGCTTTATATTCTTATTTTCTGCTCTTCACACATAAGGAGAATTTTTTTTATATGTATGGAGTATACTTTAATTTTAACACGGCACCTAACACAGATTTTCCTGTTCTCTTTTTGGGCAAGATGGGGCCGTGTGTGGGCAAAACCGGAGTTCAGATAGAATAAGGAGGAGCGGTTGTACCCTGAAAAAACTCAGGATGGGAAGTGTGGAGAGCAGCCTCTCCTGAAGGGCCGCACGTTTCTGTGTCAACAACATGCTCATAAGTGTTTGCAGGATGGATTAGGAGTCCTGCTTGTCAGGTTTGCGGATGCCCCAGGCTGGGCAGCGGGGCCCACAAAATGGATGACGGTCAACAAGACACAAGACAACCGTCCTCACTGATCGAAATAAGGACAGAAATCCAAGAAGATGGTATATGACTGGGATACACACTGAAAAGATCTAAGTTTTCTTTATTATATTTTTAGACATTAAAAATGTTTAAAAATCATACAAAAAAGGAAATAAGAGTTTCTCATGTACTCACTTTCTAACAGCAGCATTTCGGTGTGTTTTATAGATTTTCGAAAAGCGTGTGTGTGTGTGTGTGTGTTCATACACGTACTTATATTTATATATGTTGGATGCGTATAAGTAATACAGAAACATGTTGCCCCGTGAAAATATATTATAGATAAAGGTAAGTCCTGCTATAGTCTGCATGTGTCCCCCCCCATTCATATGTTGAATCCTAACCATCAAATATGATGGTATTAGGAGGTGAGGACTCAGGGAAGCGATGAGGTCATGACCCTTATGGATGGGATTAGTACCATTTTCTCCCTCTGCTACCGCTAGCACTACTCATACCAACACTCTGCACCTGGATGTGTGAGTGTTCTGCGTGCTGACCAGGTGTCTGACATCAGTGCAGTTCTGACACGACCCACCTGAAATGAGCAGCAGATCCCACAAGTCAAGAGCTCAGTCCCACAAGACCATCCGCACTTCAGACACTAAGACAAGTCCTAGGTGGTTCCCTGTGTTTCTGGTCAGTTGGCTATAAATCGAGGTTTCCACAACCCTTGGGTTCTTGGGTTCTGTAATTTGCTAGAACAGGTCAGAGAACCCAGGGAGACAGTAACTTACATTTACCGGTGTATTATATAATAAGAATATGATAATACAAGAACGGCCAGATGAAGAATACAAAGGGTGAGGTCTGGAAGGGTCCTGAACATGGGAGCTTCTGTCCCCGTGCAGTTGGGGTACATCACTTTCCTGGCACAGACGTGTACTGACCAACCTGGAAGCTCTCCAAACCTCTAATTTAGGGATTTCTGTGGAGGCGTCGCCATGTAGGCATGAGAGATTATTACTCAAGATCTGGCCCTTCTTCCCTCCTCAGAGGATAGACGATGGAGTTGAACATTCCAGGCTGCTAATTATGGCCGCTCTTTCTGATGACCAGCCCCACCTGGGAGCTATTCAGGAGCCCACCAAGAGTTACCTCATTAGAACAAAAGACATCCTTATTACCGAAGAAATTCCGAGGGATTTAGGAGTTCTTTGTCAGGAACCTGGGTCAAAGACCAAATGTTAGAACAAAAGACTCTCCAAACACCCCTATTGCTTAGGAAATTACAAGGGTTTTAGGAGCTGTGTGTCGGGAACCAGGGGCAGAAACCAGTATATATATTCTTATTATTTCACACATTTAAACACCATTGTGCAGACGTTAAAAAATATAATCATGACTCTGTTGGTATCACTGGCACCTAATGACATTGCTAGCAGGACATTGCTGGATGAGAGTGGTTTTCCTCTACCCCTTTTTCTGGTGGTCGTATCCTTTTTCTTTTGGTTGGAGGGGGGCTGTTTTTTCCCTTCTTCTGCTCAACACAGAACAAAGACCGGTCAGTCAGAGCAATTTATCACTCTGGCTACATGCGATTGGTTAGTAGTTGACCAGCATTACAATCCAGGTCAGTCAAGACTCTTGCTGGGGTTCAAAGAAGCAGGTGCTGCTTGATCTTCAGTCATATGCCATGAAGGTGGCATCAACTGGGTTTTCCTCTTGGCCACATTTGCTACCACTTGCGACCACCCTCTCCAAAGTGAAGTCAACTCATGAAAACTAAAATGTACGGATACGTGAAACCAGTTCTAATCTCTTACATTTCCCGGCTGGGTCATAAATTCTCCCGTTTAAAGCCCAGGCTAGCTAGGTTTCTATCACAGATATCCAGAAGAGTCCCAAGTAATACAGAAGGAAGGTTTAGTCAATAGAAATGGAGATATTTAGCTTGTGTAAGAGACAACTGGGAGTATATGAGAACTCCCTTTCTGCACTTAAACAACTGTTGTGTGGTAAGAGTCTTACTCTGAATACCTTTGTACCAGAATTAGGGTGTAACTCGGAGAGAGGCAGATTTTGCTCTGGACCATGCACATGTCAGTCACAACGACAACAATAACAAGATAAAACCAGTTTATTGTTCATGTGCTATGTTTTAGGTATTGTTCCAAACCTTTTCTCAAAAACTCCACAAGGAAGGCAGTATTATGTCCTTGTTTTATAAATGTAGAAGTTCACGTTCCAAGAAGTGGAGGACATTGTCCAAATGTCACTCAGCTCTCAGCTAAGGAATGGCAGAGCTATGATTCAAAGATAAGTCTATCTGACTGCTGTTTTTCTTCATCATTGTGTTATAAACATTTGTTACAAGAAGGCCATCAGAAGTTGCAAGTCAGAGGCATAATGATGGCACCTTTTTATGTAACAAACCTAGTCACGCTGAAATGCAGATGATTATAATGACCGTTCACTACCGTATACGCTTATTGAAAACTATATTTGGGAAGACCAGATGATAAAGTCTTGATATTTATCAGGACAGATCCTTCATATTATTTACTTCTGGGATTATTTCAAGAGAACTCTTGCTGTTCTCCCGAATGATTCGGTCTCAAAGTGTTTAAGGCCCAATATTGAAGCATCAATATGATGTTCATCCCATTTTTTTCATCAGCAGAACTAAGTATTTTTGAGTTTGTTGAACGACATACAAGTAATTTTAATTCAGTAGCTCCATAGAGGAAGGCCAGCTTTGCCAAGTTTGGCTAAGTTTTGGCTCTAACTATCCTCTCCTGATGTTAGCATTGCCCAGAGATTAGGGAAATGGAAGCATCCTCCACTCATTTTGCCTACATGTTTTCCTCGGTTCTGAATGTGGTTTTGCTTCACTGTTTTTCAGACACAATTGTCTCATTAGAAGGTCTGTGGCTGTGCTATCCTGGCTCATTATATCTATTTTTTTCTCATATTTTATTTTTTAGCTTCTCGATGCCCTTGGTCAAAACTCCCACGCGTACTTCCTTCCTTTCCCGTGGTTTCTGCCTGCAGCAAAATCAGTCTCAGAAATTTCCAACTGGCTGAGAACAAAGAGAAAGACACAGAAAATATGGATGGTGACAATAGCTGCTCTTTCTGGCACAGGCTTCTCAGGGGAATTAACTTCTGAGGCCCCACTGATAGCAGAGAATCAAAACCTGGGAGGAAGGTACAGAGTCCCCAGTCAAAAACGCCTTCATTTTGCAGTCATGGAAAGAAAGCCCAGTGAGATTAAACAATTTTCCCGAGATGATTTAGCTTCTGGTATGTTGCTGGCATTAAAACCCGGGAATCCTGACTCTTGGGTCAGCGGTCTCACTGAAGCCCATCACTGGCCAAGCCCTTGTTGTAAAGCCCCTCAGAGCATTGAAGAGGGTGACACCACCATGCATGTATTATGACTTGTTCCTTCATCAAGTAGCATTTCTGGAATCCTCATTTCTACCTTTTTCAGGTAAACCAAGACCTCTAAGGACCTTATAACCACTCTCCGTGATACCAAAGAACTTAATGGCAAAACTTACTCTGGTAGCTTTGTCTTTGACCATTTTTTAAGAGTTTTCTTTCCCGGGTGGCTCAATGGGTTAAGCATCTGCCTTCAGCTCAGGTCATGATCTCAGGGTCCTGGGATCAAGCCCCATGTTGGGCTCTCTGCTTAGCAGGGAGTCTGCTTCTCCCTCTCCATCTGTGTTTTCTCTCTCTCAAATAAATAAAATCTTTAAAAAAAATAGAATTTTCTATCCTGTGGAGGTCTGAGCACCAAAAGAGGGGTCATCCTCATCAGAATTGAAGAACTGTCTTAGTGTGTGGTCTTGCGTAAGTCCACAGCACCTGTCGAGCTAGTGGGACACGGTGACTTTGGGTTTGTGAGAAGCAAAATGAATATATGGTCATAAATATCTCTATTTTAGGGATTTATGTATTAGATCTTTATTATTAATATCTATTTATTTTAGGGGCACCTGGGTGGCTCAGTCGTTAAGTGTCTGCCTTCAGCTCAGATCGTGATCCCAGCGTTCTGGGATCGAGCCCCGCATCGGGCTCCCTGCTCGACGGGTGGCCTGCTTCTCCCTCTCCCACTCCCCCTGCTTGTGTTCCCTCTCTTGCTGCCTCTCTGTCAAATAAATAAATAAAATCTTTTAAAAAATCCATTTATTTTATAGATTTCTTTGATCATTTCTTTTTTTTTTTTAATATTTTATTTATTTATTTGACAGAGAGAGAGAGAGAGAGCAGCAGAGGGAGAGGGAGAAGCAGACTCCCTGCTGATCAGGGAGCCCAATGTGGGACTCGATCCCACGACCTTGGGATCATGACCTGAGCTGAGGCAGACGCTTAACTGACTGAGTCACTCAGGTGCCCCTCTTTGATCATTTTCAGTTTGGCCGTGCTCCCCCGTTTTTGTCATTACCTCTGCGACAAGGTTCCAGTAAGCTTACCATTGATTGTTCTGCATCTACATTTGGTTCATTAGCCACAGTACTTCCCGATCACATTGTGCTCCTAAAATATACCAGTAAAAGCCTATTTGAAAGCATGTTTAGTTTATACTTTGCCTATCTGCCTTACCGTTTTCATTATGCTCCAGTGTGATGAAAGAGTTCTGTAGTGGAAGTCGAGTAAATACCAATTTACTACTTCAGTCTAGCAAGCATTTAAATATTAACAATAGCGATAATAACAATAGCAACAGCAACAGTCATGGAGTTGGTACTTTGTGCCAGGATTCAGAGGCAGAATGATAAATAAGACACAGTTGTTGCTAATTTGCAGGCTCCTTGAGGGCCCATCTGGCCCCGTTTATCTTAGTGTTCCTCCCTGCCCTTGGCCCAGGTCCCGTGTGCGGCAGCCTCACGGTTTGGCCAAGCACAGAGGAGGTAGAAGGGCTTTCCGACATAACCTGGGGTTGAGTATGGACAGGAGGAAGGAGGTGGGCATGACGTGGTGGCCGGACAGGAGGAAGGAGGTGGGCATGACGTGGTGGCTGGACAGAAGGGTTTGCTGAGCAGGAAAGCTGAACAGAGCTGGGGTCAGCCATCTCTCGTCATTGGCACGGCCAGGATGAGGCTGCACCTTAAAGGGATGTATGTGGGGATCCTGGTTCCCCGGGAAAGGACAGTAGGAGAGACCCCAACAGGGCACAACGCCCTAGCCTCCCAGAGTAAGAAGAGTATGATGATGATAATGATGATGATAGTATTTCATGTGTGCTGGACACTTTCTTTTTTTTTTTTTTTAAGATTTTATTTATTTATTCAACGGAGATAGAGACAGCCAGCGAGAGAGGGAACACAAGCAGGGGGAGTGGGAGAGGAAGAAGCAGGCTCCCAGTGGAGAAGCCTGATGTGGGGCTCGATCCCAGGACTCCGGGATCACGCCCGAGCGGAAGGCAGACGCTTAACCGCTGTGCCACCCAGGCGCCCCTGCTGGACACTGTCTATACATTATCTCTCCGAGTCTGTTTGACAGAGGCTACAATTGTGTCTTGTCCTCATGAAAAAGACCTGCTCACCGTCACATGGCTGGTAAAGAGCAGACCTAGGTCTAATCTCAAATCCGTCTAACTCTATGTACAAATCATTTGCGTACAAATAGATGACATTCCCTCCTATGTATTCTGCCTTCCGACACCTTCACAACTGGCTGCTCCTGGTCGAAGTCCATTCACGGTTAGGCCTGTCACAGGGGTGAGATTCTTGCTCTATTCCAAATTGGGGGAAATCTTAATCAGGAGAGCATCACAACAGTTGACGGACAACAGTGGCAGACATGAGAGAGTGCTTGCCGTCTGGTCGTCACAGGTAAGGAGCTTCCTAAAGAATGTGGAGAGATCTTGAACCTGAACTCTGGTCTTCTTTCATTCTTCACGCACATTTTTTAAAAAAGATTTTATTTATTTATCTGACACAGAGACAGTGAGAGAGGGAACACAAGCAGGGGGAGTGGGAGAGGGAGAGGGAGAGGGAGAGGGAGAAGCAGACTTCCCGCTGAGCAGGGAGCCCGACTCGGGGCTCGATCCCAAGACCCTGGGATCATGACCTGAGCTGAACACAGACGCTTAATGACTGAGCCACCCAGGCGCCCCCTTCATGCATGTTTCTTTGCCATGGTGGAAAGTTACTTCTGTGCTGATAAATGATCTTCTCTATTTCTCCTCTGTATACTGAGATTGTAAAATAATTTCCTGCTCAAAAATAGCTTCCCACTTCCTATAGAATGAAACTGAGATCTCTTCAAACCCTTCCCCATTCTGGCTCCTGAGGGCCTTCCCCGTCTTTTTCCCCATTTGTCTCCCTTTGATCCCGGGTCCTGGAACAAGCATCTTTCCCGGGTATAACATGCCTCATCTTTGCTTATGCTGTGCCTCTCCCTGGGATGCCCTTTTGCAATCCAAACTCCTCACTTCAGATTTCAGTGTCTGTAGCTGGAAGTGATCCTTTCCTTTCTATCTAAAAATTTTGTTTTATCTTCTTAAGCCTCTCAGATCAGCCTTGGTACAATACAGTTGTAGCAAGGTATTTAGTGGATTATTTGAACAGCTGGCCCTGGAGTAACTCTTCAGGAGGACAAACACTGATGTACTGCTAGGGTACTTGCAGGAAGAGGTGGTGTTGCCTTCTACGGGAGCCCAGAGAACAAAGGAGATGGTTATACTCCTACGAAGGAGACAATGAGATGAATGCCTCGTGCTTTTGAAAAGATGAATGCAAGGAGAGAGAGGACAGAGAAGACAGAGGGGCATGTGTGTGCAGGTAGTAAGAAGACAGCCAGCTAAGCACTGTGGCTGGGTGTCCCCAGGGGGAAGTGGCCCAAATTCCGGATGCTTGGTTGGCTAGAAGGCATCTTAAGAACAGAGAAACCTAATGTCCAACTGGAACCGGCAGGTTGATGGAATGCACCACCAGATGCTCACCTCAGCTTTGTGAACCTTCAGTGAATTCTACTATCACCAGATGTTTTTTGGTGTGTGGTTGTGACCATGACCGTCTGTCTATTGCCGCGTGGGACCGAAGTGAGCCAGCGTGGGCAGCAAAGCCAGAGCCTGCAAGTGACCACACCCACTGGAACTGGCAGAAATCTTGGGATCGGCGTTGAACCTTGGAAAGTGGCTCAAGCCAACCCCATTTAGGTCACAGCAGCTAGTGATTCATATACTTGTCTTATTTTATTTCCTAAATGACATCCTCCTGGAAGGCAAAGCTCATATACCTTTTGTTCATCTAAAAGAACTTACGATGCAGTATTAGCAATGATGCCAACATAATGAGAGCAAGGATCCCATGGCGTCCTTGGAGACACTGTAAATACAGGAGAAGCCATTTACTGTGCCCCTTTTACTTAATGAGAGAAAGAGGCAGGAACTCAGCAGTGAAAAGACCTCGATTTGATTTCCAAGTTTTCTATTTCCTAGCTATGTAACTTGAGGCATTTTTTTCTATGAATCTCTGATTTCCCATCTGCAAAATGGAAAAACACTACCTCTAATTCCTTGCTTGTTGTGAAAATCAAATTTAGTTGTTCTCTCAACAAGTTTTTATTGAGTGCCTTCCATGTGCAGAGGAATGGCAGAGCTGGTGGCTGACGAAACCCGTGCAGCCCCCAGTCCGGCCCCCGGCTCTGTCCCGGCCCCCGGCTCGGTCCCGGCCCCTGGCTTCGGTAGCTGTGCGTGAGCCAGCGGGACATGTGGCCACACTGCGGCGCCTCGTCGTGCATGGGAACCTGGCTGCCTGTTTCTCCATCTTATTTGCAAGGATGGCTCTAATGAGACTGAAATTGCATGAGGTGGAAGCATGATGAGGAAAGGGTCAATCTGGCGACAGCTTTGTACACAGTGCTTGTTTTCTGGAATGTGCAAATGTGATCCCTAAAGCATGAAAGTCAATGCCCCCTTTGCCTTATGAATCTGGGGATTACACCTGTTTTCTCCTCTGGGGAAGTTAATGTGCTATCCTTCGCATAAGAGAGTGTCCAGCTTTGGAAAATCGTTTGAATTTCAGGAGACCTTAAGCATCACCATAGTAATCAATTACTCCCTGAGACCTAAATTCTTATTGCTGTTCAATATTAATTGGGAAAAATATAGTTACTTTGGGGGAAGAGATTGAGCGTGTGCGTACGCGTGTGTGCGTGCGTATGAGAACAGGAGTATCCTATTGTTTATTCACAGTGGTCGTCACCCTCTGACCCGCCGTGGGAGACCAGTGCGTCGCCTTATTTAGAGCAGGGTTAATGGCAGAGGGTCATTATTCTCTCTTGTCCAGCGCCAAATGTGGTCATGAGCTTTTCAGAGTTTGAGAGTCAAGTTTGAACAAATGGGAGAGAGAAGGATTATTCATCTGCAAAAAATATTTCTTTGTATGAAGACAATAAAATTCATGGAGAGGCGGTTATAATGGGAAAGTAACAGATGCTGAAAATAAGTCTTAATGATTAACTATCTGACTAACTAACTAACTAACTAATAACTAACTAACTATGAGATTCCCCTTAATGATGTCTGTTTTCATATTCGGTTAGGAGATAAATTGTTACGTATGATGCAAATCTGCTCCATTGCTACTTAGTAGAGAAAAGGGAGTTTCATTCCTTTTTTGCTACAGCTCTTACCATTTAGCACAAAGACTCTGCAGTTTCTTTGTGGATAAAGGCAGGTCTCTATTAAGTGTACAGTACATCTTAATGCAATCCTGTTCATCCATTCATACAATCGAGCTGACAGTTGGTGTCAATATATAAGGAAAATATGCCACGTATATTCTTACTTATAGATAGATTTAAAGAAGAACAGAAACACACATGATCAAGATACTTAATAATTTAGGAGAGGTCCTCGGATAGGAAGTTGATGACCTGAGACATGATTTGCTCTTCTAGAAGAGTCAGGTGCTGGGCTGGAAAGGGGGGGAGGCGGGGGCATCTAAGGGCAATGAAAGCTTTTTATACTTGAAATCACAAGTGTTCAGCTCATCAAACCCCTTACTCACCACCATGTCAGGGAGTCCCAAAAGTTCTACTGTTCCCCACAGGTAATTATAGGGAGAAAAGCATTAAAAAGTGAATCTGTTAGAAGAATTTGGGGTCAGCGTGTCTTGCTCAACCATGGATTTGTCTCCCAGTTGTAGATCAAATTATCCCACAGCTTAGTGACTTAAAACAAATGTTTCTTGGGGCACCTGGGTGGCTCAGTCGGCTGAGCAAGTGACTCTTGATGTCAGCTCAGGTCGTGATCTCGGGCTAGAGAGAGAGAGCCTGCCTTAGGCTCTGCGCTCAGCGGGGAGTCTGCTGGAGATTCTCTCTCCCTCTGCCCCTCCCGAACCCCGCTTGCATGTGTGCTCTCTCTTTCTCAAATAAATAAATATATCTTAAGCACACAAGCACATGCTTATCCTCTCGCAGTTTCTGTGGGTCAAAGCCCCAGGGGCAGCCTAGCGGGGAATCTCTGACTCAGGCCTCTCAAGAGGCTGCAAGTGAAGTGTCAGCCAGGCTGTGGTCACCTTGGGGCGCGGTGGAAGAGGGTCTGCTTCCACCCTCCCTCGCACGGTTGCTGGTGGCCTCAACTCCTTCCTGGCTGTTGGCTAGAGATAGCAGTTCCTGCTAAGTGGCCCTTTCCCTAGGGCAGCTCACAACACCGCAGCTGGCTTCACTTGGAGTGAACCGGGACGGGGCGGGGGTGGGTGGGTGATAGTCAGTCTTTTTGTAACCTAATCTTGGATGTGGCACCTCACCGCTTCTGCTGTATTTCTTTCTCAGCAGTGAGTTGCTAGGTCCAGCGCATGCTCAAGCGGAGGGGATTACCCCAGGGCAGGTGTGCCAGGAGGTGGTGTTCAGTGGGGGCCAGCTCAGAGGCTGACAGTCTGTGGATGCACCTGTTGCTTAAGGTGATGAAGTGGGGAATTGGGCTCCCCCAGTCACATGGCAGGGGAGCTCAGGGAGGGAACAGCGCCCAGATGGGCTCCTGCTTTGTGGGCCCCTCACTGTATTGGCCTCTGAGACATCGCACATGAAGCAAACATGGGGTTTACATCCAGCTACCCCAAGTAATGCCTCCAGCCCTTGGCTCTTGTTCCAACTCTGAAGGCCACGTCCTTGGGGTGGGGGACAGCTGACATCGCAGGTGGTCAGGCTTTGTCGCCGGAAGCAGCTGGGAAACCAGCCACGCAGCTTTGCAAAGTCCCCTAACACGGGCCCGAGCCACTGAAGGGCTTTCGTGGCCCCTGGGAGTCAGAAGCACTGACTTGCACATAACTTTATCTTACAGTTGGTAATTGCAGACAGAAAGTATTTCTTTTAGAACTGACTAATTCTTAAGGAGATCAGACCTTTGGATTTACTTAATAACACCATCATAAGGCAGCAGAGCAAAGAAGCTGAAGATGGTGTCCTGGGTCAGAGCTGAATGTGAGTGCCGGCCTATTAACTGGGTAAATCTCAAGTCAGTTAATCTCTCAAAGTCCCCTGTAAAATGGGGGCTGGCATCAGCATTGCCCTCCCGGAGTTGATGTGAGCTCTGTCCTCGGTGATCAGCTATGTAACCGGTTAGCCCTCTTGCTGTGGTTCGAATGCTGATGATGTCTGTGAAAAATGCATATTCTACACCTCATGGTTTGGTAGAGGGACTTGGATTTTTACCCCAGTCCCCAGAAATAAAAAGACCAGGAAGAAGATACACTTCCTCCCTTCTAGAAGAGGAGGGTGGGTTGTCTGACTAGAGATGGGGGGTAGGAAACCGAGCACGCTCAGCTCCCTCTGCAGACAGAGTATTTTTTCCACTTGCTTGTTGCTCTACTGAAAGCTCGTCTAGGCAGATTCTGTCCTGTTAGTGGGGGGCTGTACTGGTCTGGGGGGTAAATTCTTCACAGATGGGGATTTTCAGGAAGCCCAATGTCCCATTCTTCCGTCCAGCTGTTACCAGCAATAAACCTGCTAGTTTGATCTTTATCTATCTGCATTTTGCAATTAATTTCACACAGATAGTAGTGTCACTTCTCAACCCCCGTCACCCCCCACAAGTATCATTAATCTTGATCAGTGAGCTGCGAGGAGAACCAGCCCAGGTAGTCGTGAAGGTAAGCATGAAGGTGACAACGTCCATCTATTAGGAACAAACGCCATCTTTTTCTGTTCCTCAGGAGACCTCTTGTCCCTTTCTGGGGCGATTCGGGCCAGCTTTGGGGATGAGATGATCTGTGGTGCTTTTCTCCGGTTCTGTGTGGAGTGCATAGAGCGGGTCTGACTCCCGAAGGCGGATGGTGTTACTGCAAGCCTGGGGGACTTCCCCGCAGAGCGCCCCTCCTCCCAGGCCTGGGGGAGAGCGGCTGAGCTGGGAGGGGGCGCCTGACTGCTTGGAGCTGGGCTCCAGGAGGAGTCTCTGCCGGGCAGGTGGCCAAAGGGATTTTAGTACCTGATCATTAAATCTTCTCGCTCCCGGTTCTCAAATAAAAGTCCTTTGCATATTGAATCATCTCATCATCTGTGAGCAAGCTGTCATTTCACTCCTGCTTTGTGGAAAAACATTTTCTAAAATTAGCCATTCAAGTTTGTCATAATTATAATTACAGCATCCCCCGAAAGCCACACCTGACGGGGGCAGGGGGTGCTACAGAGAGCTTTTGCTGATGGCTCAAAAATGCCACAGCCTCCCCCCCCCCCCCCCAGCCAGCCCCCTTCAAAAAGAAAAAAATAAAACAGGAAAGGAAAATAAAATCAGCGAAATTAATTGCTAAGAATTTAAGATTATCGTTGGGTAGCTTCATTACGTCTTTGTTAAAACCACATGGAAAAGTATTTTCACCTGTGAAAGGGCCACTAACTCCAGAGGGACTTTATGAGGAAAACACGAGATAAGGTACACGAAGCCCTTAGTGTCGAGCACCTCTAGCAAGTTCTCCATAGACAGCAACTCAGAGTAAAAGTAACGGTAATGGCCATCCTCGTACTGCGGGCAGGACCATCACTTACAACCGCTGCGAGGGAAGCAGGCTGCTGAGGGCCGCGGGGACGGTCGGTGAGTCGGTCTGCCCTGAAGGAGCCCTCTGCCCCGCCAACGGCACCACACCCGGGGGGCCCGGATGCTAGCGTCCGCCTAATCGGGCTTTCCTACAGCGGTGTTCCAGGGAACAGTGTTTGAGGAGATGACCGTAGATGGCTTGAAGAAAAAAACAGAGTTCCATGGTCAGCTTTGTGAAAATCTGCATCTTAACTGCTCCCTCTCGCTAGAGATTCACCATGCATGTCCGATTTTATAGCCTTTGAGAAGTCTCATAAGAAGGGAAGTGGATTCCCTTTGCTTAATGCCATTTTCTGGACTAGCACAGACCGCCCCCCCCCATTCTCCATGCTCTTGCCAGAGACACTGCTTCAAAAGACAAATATGCCACCGGGTTCCTGCTCAGAGCCCTTCAGTGACTCCCACTTGCTCTCAGGATGAGGTGAAATCTCTTCAACATGGCGCACGAGGCTTGGCCCTGGTGGCCCGGCCCTCAGTTTTCTAGCTGCCACCTCACTCCACAGTGTTCTTTGCTCTCTGGGCTGTCACTCCCTGGCCACCTGAACCTGATGTGGCCCTTCTTGCCACAGGACTTTTAGCCAAGCTTCCCTCAGTGTAGAGAATTCCCTTGCCCCCCCCCCCAGTCACCTGTTACCCCTCCTCAGCTTCCTTCTGCTCTTTTGTCACTTTCTTAGGTTTCCAGCCTCCACTGTGCTGGTCCTGCACAGCGCTCATGGCAAGTGTGCTCACCCTTGGGTTATTTGCTTATGGTGCCATCTCCCAATGATGGAAGAGCCCTCAGGGAACCATGCCTCCAAAATCCGAGTCCTTTTGGGGAATCACATGGGCTTCCTGGAGGGCCTGCATATCAGCTGGGGTGGACCAGTGAAATACCGTCTCTGTTGTTTTTGTTTTGTTTATTGTTATGAAGACTCAATATTTCCTCTTGGAAAACACTGAAGTTCAGAGTAGAATGTGGGGAGGGTCCTATGAAAGCTATATAAAAGATAGGGCTCTGCACATCCATTGGAAAGACATAACTGGAAGCAATCGTGACAACCCACATTTGTTATTTTCCATCTTTTGTTTCTTATTTTTTGTCTGGCTTGGGGCACTGCTTTCTCCTTTGATGACTGGCAGTCATATCCAATACTTCAGCAAGAAGCCACATCACTAAACAGCAAGATGGTTTTCTCACAGAGTTGCCAATACGAAAACTTGCCCTGCTCTTCGTCTCCCTGTCTCACCCTCCCTCCTTACAGTCCTGAGTTAGACCTCGTACATCTGCACGGCTCACCTCCTCCACAGTTTCCAGAGTCTCCCCAAAGAAGGAGAAATGTGTGGCATACTGAGAAGGTCATAATCATCTTCATAATGATGTGGTTGAGGTTTTCTGGCTAAATGTCTTCGGGCTCTGTTTGTGGCCTGGCCAGGGCTTACGGCACCACAGTGCCCTTTGCAAGACCAATGTTGCAAGTTCTCCTAAAATCTCCTTGGGGTTTTCAGCTTTGCAAAAGAGGTTAGATCCAGTGGAGAACTGCCAGTAGGGATGGGAATGGAGTGCCAGCCCAAGCGCCAAGAGCTGGAGACTAGAGTCTCTGATTTCTATCCAAGGAATGGGGCTCAGAATCACCCCACAGTGGTAAGAGTTCCATTTAAAAGAGCCATCAGAAGGAATATGCCATTCGAGCCAAAGGTCAAAGCTAATTTTGATATAAAAAACACACTCTTCCAGGAATTGTTTGTCTTCTGGAGTTAAAAAAAAAAAAAAGTCCCTATGTGTTAAAGGACATCTTTTTCCTGCCCTCTATTTTCCCTTTCCAAATTTTTATTTGGACTACTTGTTTCTGACTTAGACTCAGATCATGTTGACAAAACCAGAAGACAACAGAGCCTTCTGAGCTCCAACTGGCTGTAAAATCTCTTCCAAGCTCAACAATTCTTTACATTGACCAAGGGAATCCACCGATCAGTATCCTCTAGCTCCGCGGTCAATGGAAAAAGAAGGGAGGGCCTTTACTTCCTTCTTTCACCATAGTTCGAGTGACTGTGGGGAAAATACAGACGCTAATCTGAGCCAAGTTAAGTTGATTTGGTAGATTCAGGGGGCAGGGACATGTGATTTCCTTTGCAGCCACATCTTCCTTGAACTCACTCTCATCCATCAGCAGCTGTCAACTGCATGCTGGCTGCGAGTTAATTTCAGCCTTGCTGTTACTTTCTAAAACCTATCAATTCTTCTGACACTTAATACTTGCATGATGGTGTGGCATCCAAGGTCAAGGCTCATCAATATCCTAAAATATCCCACCAGGGGGTCATTAATAATAATGAAAATAATAATAGAATAGTACTAAAATATTCACTTGCCTTTAGTCTGGTTTCTTTTAGGCTCTTTTAATCTCGTTCATCATTGAAGACCCATTAACGTATGTTAATCCAACATGAGTTGGGAGCCAACTTATTATATTTGCCAGAGACCTGGCATTGCTGTCCAGGGATGGGATTCTAATGATGGCACGACTTCAGGTAAATCCTTTCATTACCATGTGCTTGAGTTTCCTCATCAATATTAGGAGACATATACCCACTACACAGGTATTAAAGATAAACAGGAGTCCAGCAAGTACAACATATTACATATAAACACATTGGATTATTGCTGTCCTTTCTTGTTTAATTTTGATGAGTTTTTCAAATGTAAAAATTCATTCCAATATCAAACACAAGCAGAGGCATGTTCTTACAGCAGGGGAGGAAGCACGCAAAAATGCAGGTCTCTCAGCCTTGAGGGTGGGGCCGGTGCTGATGGTCATTGATGATTGACAGAAAAGCCAGCACCCAAAGGGACCCCTTTTGGATGGAAGGTTAGCTACGATCTATCTCCAACTCTCCCCTTACATTCCTTTTTGTGATGATATTTAGTACATCTTAACAATCATTATGTCAACAGATTTGCTTAAAAATGTTGGCAAAGGTATCAATTTGGAGAAAGTGTTCAAAGACCATCCTTTCCCTCCAGCCTTGTCACTACAGTCAAGTCCCTGCCTCTGGGTCATATGTAAACAGAGGGTCAGCCTGGGAAAGGATGACAATGAAGAGGCAGTGCCCCTCAGCCAACTAGGAAGGCCACGACACAAAATGACATGTAACCACAGATAGCAAAATTGACCAGTCTAGGAGTTTCCAGCTAGCAGATGGTTTCACGGTTCAAGTCTATTTTGTGGGGAGAGAAAATAGAAATCTAGGGATGGAAGGGGGATGGTAGAGGATTGACCATCTGGCTTTAATAGGAAAAACAAGAGCCTGGGCATGCCTGTGAAGTCCTCCTCTGTGAGGGGGGACTGGACAGGAGGGAGAGGGGGAGCCAGTGATCTGAGAGCCTCATAGACAAGGTGGGATGGAAAATTTTGCCTCTATAGTTATTATTATCCTTTGATTGATATTTTGGCCATGTTTGATGAGTTTTGTAGAGCAATTAAAGTTTTCAGAATCACACATTTGATCATTGAAATCCCAAGTAAACAGCATTATTTGAGACCCACAAATCTAGTGTTCTGCTTCAGTCCATCAGCTCATTTGCAAGTGCCTGATTCTATAGACACTAAAGAGGTTTTGCAAATGCCAATATTGTCCCAACAATGGTGTCTCCTAGCTAGAATTGAGACAAAGCTTACTGCTTGGTGTAACAAGTCTATGTTGATTCCATTTCCCATGTGCCCTGTTCATGTTCTTTAATGAAAAGCAAATGAATGAGGATTTGGTTTTTTTTTGCAACTATAAAGGTGACAACTATTTAAAGTCTTAAAATCCCTTAATTTATGTGAGGATATAATGAATGCAAATTTAGATGGAAGGGGAGGGAATTGAATGTTATGCTATGTAGGGATAACACTCCTATTAATAAAATGATAGTGACTACTGATGTTCTGGGAGTCGTCAAATGTATTTACCCTCTAGCTCATTCTTGAGAAATTTCATGAGTTCTTTTGTTAGTTTTTCCCTCCTCACAGAGCTGGATGATTAAAAGTTTAGTGTGCTAATTTTCAGGGCTCCCTGAGCTATGTTTCATTTATTCTCACTCCATTCTCATGGGTCATGTGAATAAACTATATATAAAATATACACATTGGTCAATATGAGAAGACAAACATTATGAATCTCCCACATTTGGAAAGAAACAATGACACGATGGCTCAAACTAGCAATCTCTGTGGATGCAGGAGCAATATGGCCACTACCATGTGACACGAGGAGTTAATGGTCACTATTTAAGGAACACTGTCTGCTGGCCAAGCTCTCTGATGGGCACATTTCCCACCTTGGCAAGGTAAATATTATTCCCCTCTGCTTCTCATTTTACAGATAGGGAAACTGAGGCCCAGAGAGACTGTGAAGTCATTGTTGCAAGGGCACACAGCACGTGGCCAATGCAAATTTATAGCAGGTCTGAATCCAAACACCTTGTTCTTTTCACCATCCATTTGCCTCTCAGGAGAGGGGATACTGAGAATGCAGATACTCTTAACAACTCCCTTCATTCAATAGATTATAGCCACAGGCCCATATGATAGGCCTTGTGAGTTTTGTGTGATAGAGATCTTGAACCAGTATTACTTTCAAGAAAAGAAACTCATTTTTGGAAAAAAACCCCGAAATCCTAAAATGACTTCTGGTGCTACTGGTCTTGTAAATAGAGTAGGCACACCACGCTGAGAAGTACAGCTGTGGAATTCCGGGGCTCACCAAAGATTCAGAGAGCAGACATTAAGGTGCTCCAACAGCATACTCTCAACTTCTCTCCAAGCTTTATAATGTTATAGATAGTACGACATCAACAGGAGAATCCATTCCGCTTTCCTAGTTCCTATTTTATAGAACACTTTCCCATGAATTAGCTCACTTCATCCTCAAATATGCACTCAGAAGCAAAGATCTAATAAAGACAAGCTTTAATGATTCGCCATTTAGAGGTACAGAGGGTTTCAGTGACTTGCTCTGAGTCCCACAGATGGTAGGCAATGGAGGCAAGGCCATCTGCCCATGTTTTATAAGGGCAGATTCAATGCTTTCTTGGGACCTCCGTGCCTCCCACCACTGCAGTTCCCCAGGGCAACTGTCCTTTGGCTGTGCCCATGGTGTACGATGATTTTTCAAAGCCCGCAGGAAAAGTGTTTGCTTCTCCCCTTCATCTTCTGTGAAAGAAGCACAGCAGTAGCCACAACAAAGCCCCAAGATGGGGATTTTGTTACATTTCCAACATTTGGAATTGATAATTACGTGAAATCAATTAATGGTGTAAGTATCCTGTTTTTACTAAAAGTATATAAAATATTTTCAGAACAAATGAGGACATAATTACTTTTTTTCTGAACAATCTTTTTTAAAAAAATTATTTATTTATTTGAGAGAGAGAGAGAGAGCCTGCCCTCGAGAGGAGGGGAGGGGCAGGGAGAGAGGGAGAGAGAGAATCTCAAGCAGACCCCCGCTGAGTGTGGAGTCCGACGTGGGGCTCCAACTCACCACCCTGCGATCATGACCTGAGCTGAAATCAAGAGTTAGATGCTCAATCCACTGAGCTGCCCAGGTGCCCCATTCTGCGTAATCTTAAAGAAGTGTTCTAGTTTCAGCTCTTCCTTGGGCTCGATTTTGACACATATATTTTGTTCTGGGGAAACATCAGGCATTTTATAGCCTTTTTCTTTTCTTTTCTTTCTTTTTTTTTTTTAAAGATTTTATTTATTTATTTAACAGAGAGAGAGACAGCCAGCGAGAGGGGGAACACAAGCAGAGGGAGTGGGAGAGGAAGAAGCAGGCTCCCAGCGGAGGACCATGATGTGGGGCTCGATCCCAGAACGCCGGGATCACGCCCTGAGCGTGAAGGCAGACGCTTAACCGCTGTGCCACCCAGGCGCCCCTATAGCCTTTTTCAAAAGGACTCTAAGGAATTAGGGTAACTTTGGACACTTTTCTCAATTTTAGTTCCCAATATTTGTGGTAAACATTTTTAAAAATGGCTCTTTTTTCCTAAAACCTTTGTTATGAGTTTCTTCAAACTTACTAGCCAGTTCTTGTTTGTTACTCTAGGTAATGTCATTTAGAAATTCTTCACTGAAATATTTAGTCTTGTGATTTGTTTCCTGTTAGACATTTACAACCTAAAACTACTGCAGGTAGTTGACAGCATAATTTTCTGGATTTCCTTAATTATTAATCTGGATTTTCAATGCAAAAAGGAAATGAATAAAAAAAAAATACAACATTCTCTGTGTATGCGTGTGTGTGTGCGTGCGCACACGTCTGTGTTCAGCTCTCTAAACTTAGAATATTTGCCGAGATCAAAGTTGTTGACTTTGATTTCTGACCTTGGTTTTCATTTGGAAACACCGTATGTACTATTTAGCGACCAAACTTTACATGATGTAATTCCTGCTATTTTAATTTGTCTTGGGTTCTATAATCGCTTTGAAAACCTCTGATACACAATCTCTTCGCAGTGAATCTTCTCTGCTAATTTTCTTCTTATAGCTTAAATATGTGGAAATACGGCTCACACGAGTTCTACTTCTTTTTGAAGCAACAAATCAATGGGGTCCTGCATCCGCCTCTCCATCTGGAAACTTCAGATACTTTTCCAGCTCCTCCATGTCTCATTGGCCTCATCCCGTCAGTAGCCAAATCTTGCAAATTCTAATTGACAAATTGCTCTCGTTTCTTTCCCGACTGACAAAGACTTTATCTTCCACCCTTGCCTGCAGTATTTCTATCACCTTCCTCTCTGGACTTCAGGTGTCTGGTGTCATCTCCCTCCAAATCACTGCTATACTTCTCCAGATTGCCTACCCTTACACATAAAACAAAAAGAACAGCCACAAGAACCAAAATGGACAAAGAGCCCCACATTCGTTTACTTTCTGAATCAAAAGTCTCCATGATCTATGTAGGGCAAGGGTGGAAGATAAAGCTGTACGCTAGGCCAAGTGGTGAGGACGGACTTTAGTCGGTCTATATTACCACCACAGGGAAAAGAGTTCATTGTGAACTGAACTCCATTTTGATTTGAACAGAGGTGACTGGGTGTTTTAAGGGGAGAATGAAAGAAGAGGGAGGGAGTGGTGAGGCTCGGTAGAGTCAGGGATGTGAAAAATTACAAAAAGGGGAAGGGGGTTGGTCTGTGTGAAACCCGTCTGGTTTTGTGGATTGGCATTTATTGGAGTTTGGCTCCTCCCCTCCACGGAAGCTGAGGGACAGGGAGGGGCTCTACCTTCAGGTGTTGGCTGGAACAAACATTCTCTCGGCAGCCTTGAGTTTCCTTAGGCGGGCACTTTAAGAGGGGCTAGAGTCATCCTAGGGGTGCGGCCTTGAGCTGTTAAGAGATTATGTGAGTGTTTCTTCAAGTTTTCATAGGCCCAATAGAGGCCTGGCTGGGAAGAGGCCTCCAAGGAGCCTGGATAGAGTTTGGTCAAGGAGGAAGTCTACGTGAAAACGAATTCACAGTCTTGAGCTTGGTAGGTAAGACCCAGTGTACCTAGACGTCCTTACATCTTTGCTGTTGTTTACTGAGCCGGTGGCCTTTGTGTTCCAAACACATTAATTTTCTCCTTCCAATGCACGTAGTCTCTCAGATCTATACTCTTGTCTGCACTGACTCCTCTTCCTCAATGTCCGTCCTTCTGCAGAGGAAAGTGAAATCACCCTTCTGAGAAGTTCTTCCAGCTCTGTGCCATGCATGCATTGTCCTCTGGGTTCTTAGAGCACAACCCACTCCACCTTGTCCTGTTTCCTCTATGTTTACATGTATGTCCTTCCACCCACAAAACTGAGTGTGGAGAGGAAGGGACCATGTTATTTCAGCTTTTCCTAAAGGTTGGTGTTTTGCATATCACTGCTGCAGTTTTTGTCATATGGGACCCACTGGAAACTACGATGTTCTGCCGAATGGCCGGAAGTGAATGTCATGATATGCAGGAAAAGTCAGTATCTATGTTATGCTTGCTGGCTACATTTGTAAGCAATGTGATGCCTGAGCATTCTGGAGACAAGCAAAACAAAACAAAACAACAGAAAACAGCAGACAGAATAAGGCAGAGCTGGAATGGAACCTGATAGAAACAAGATAGGAAAAGAGAGCGTGAGAGAAACGCCTCAGCATGGTGGAGACTTGGACCCAGTTGTGCCTAATGTAGCCCTTCTGCCTTCCCAGGCCTAAAATCCAGCCGTGCAGAAATTGCAATATGTTCACCAAAACCCACTTCTTCTTCCTCTAGTTCATGCAGGGAGAGGGAGAAGCAGACTGCCCACTGAGCAGGGAGCCCAAGGCAGGGCTCGATCCCAGGACTCTGGGATCATGACCTGTGCCAAGGGCAGACGCCCAATGAATTGAGCCAGCCAGGCCCTCCTGGGCCAGTGGTTTTATTACATGGTCTATTCCAGTCAGTGATTGCTTTCTTTACAGGTACTTGGAAAAATCCCAGAAATAATCTTAAGAAACTCTTTCCAGGTGAAATATTTTTAAAAGCTATTTTGGAAATGTTCAAACATATGGAAAGGCAGAGAGGATAGTATAACAAACTGCCAAGTGGTCATTATTAACCTTCAAACATTATTATTATAATATTTTCCCATTTTGTCTCTTCTATTCCCTGCCTTCCCCATCTTTGCTCTGCTGGAACATGTTAAAGCAAATTCCAAGAATAATTCTATTTTACCCTTAAATATTTCTATGCGTATGTATGTATGTATATATGTGTGTGTATATATATATATATGCTATATGTTATATATACACGTATATGTGTGTATATATGTATATATGTATATCCCTAAGAGAGAAGGACGTTTTTTCTTTAACCTGAGCGCAATGCCATTCTCGCATCTCACAACATTGGCTATATCCTCCTCAGTACTCACTCCGCTTTAATTTTCCCCATTTATCTTAGTAATGTTCTTTTACAGTCGATTTCAATCAGCATCTGAAAGAGAAAAGTTCCACACATTTACATTTTGCTGTGTGTGCCTTCTGAGATTTCTCTAATCTAGAAGGGACTGTAACAGTTTTAGCCATGAAATCACCACAAAACTCAGTGGCTTAAATAAACACTTTTATTTAGCATAAGATTTTGTTGTTTGGCAATTCAGGCTGTGCTTAGGTGTGATCGGGCCTGGGTCAGCAGAAGTCTGGCTGGAGTGAGGGGAGGGGCTCACCTGGGTTGGTCTTCCCTCCATGCAGACTCTTATCCCCCAGGAGGCTAACCTGCGTTTGTTCATATGGTGCCGGGTTCCCTAAGTGGGAACTCCTACAAGGCCTCTTGAAGCCTAGTCTTGCACCACACATGCCCTCATTGGCCAAAGAAGTTACGAGGCCAGCTCACATTCAAGAGCTAGAAGTAAACCTCACCTGTTGATGGGAGGAGTTGCGAAGTCAAATTGCAAAGGACATGGCTGTCCAAGAGGGGGACTTCTTTGTGGTTAGTTAGCAATCTACTTAGAGTTACCTTCCATTTATTCCAGGGCAAATATGGTTGAACTTCCATTACCCCTATTACCTGTCAAACAAAGTATATTTCCTAACGTTTATATTTTCAGTTTAAACTAACTATTCTTAAACTAGAAATGGATCACTTACAAAGTTTTAAGATCCAGTGGATCAAGAGCCATGTCTTTTTGTTTCTGTGTAAAATTTTATCTTAAGTTTCTTCAGCTAGCAAATTCAACGTATGAATGTGTTTATTTCAACCACACCTTTATAATGTCTGAAATAAATTCCTGTAGATATACAACGAGAGCATAATAGAAGGTTTTGAATTTTAATTTTAGCATGTGAGTAGCAGATTTTTTTCTCCCTCCTTCCAGACAGTTACCAAATGCATGAGAACCATCAAGAAGGGAATTCTATTTCTCTGGTCCAAGGCGATAATTTTCAATAAGAGACAAAGAAAGCTATTTATTGAAGCTATCTATAGGCCAAGGATCTAATTGCATGTGGTGGGAACATTTCTGCCAAATGCTTTGTAATAAAGAAAAAATGATCACCTGTTAAAGACCTTGCCAGGTCAGCTTAATTTGGTGGTAAACAGAGGTGACGAGAAGGTTGATAAAACAACAGTAAATCTTTACTGAATATATAGCTTTAATTGTCTGGCTTTAAACTTACAGGCTTTGCTTGTGATGTGCTGGGAGCCAGCTTGGACCAGCTTGTGAGAGCCAACGGTGCTCACGTCTTTCTAATTCCATGTTCAGAAAAGTCACATTGGTTGCTTGAAATTGGCCTGAGTGGGAGGATTTACACCATGGTAATTGGCAAACGCTACAGATCAGGGCCTCTTTTTTGACAGACAGTGGTCAAACATTTAGAACATATCACTGGCCTTTACCCACGTAACAAATGACAGGTACCCCTGTCTAAGAATATTCAGAGAAAGTTTCTTTCGTGATGGAGGACAGCCATAATAGAGGTGAGGAGGGCTCCCCTCGGTATCTTTTCCATCAACCTGTGTCTCCAGATTGCTGGCAGCCCGGTTGGATATGAGCAAAGAAGGAGCACATTTGAGAAATGAAAAGAAGCAGGGGTAAGAAAGAAGACACAGGAAGTATGGCTGGTCCTTGCCTACCCTAGTGACTTGGACCTTTGTCAGACTCAAGGTAGACATACTCTTTAGCTTGACTCAAAGTGTTTAATATCATCTGAGCATGTTAGCAAGGAAGGCAGAAATTTTAGCACTCTTTCTATAGTAGCGAATGCTGTCATTTAGCTCCACGTGAGTCCCTTACCTGCCAAAGCATTTCCCATCTGCTAGACAGAGATGGGACACCTGTTCCTCCCACAGTACGAGTGGTTTCGGTTAATGCCATGTTACCTCTCGCTGTAACATAGAAAATGGAACAGAATGAGATTATTGAGAAGGGTCAGAGCTCTCTGTGGAGAAGAGGTGGAAGTCATCAGAGACGATCCTGTTATTGAAAGCGTAGTTCGTGGGCCAGCAGTATTGGCATGACCTGGAACTTGTCCGAAATGCAAGAATCCCAGGTCCTTCAGATCTACTGCATCAGAATCGGCATTTTAACAAGATCCCATGTGATCTTTTTGCACATTGTAAGTCTGGGAGTGATCTCAGTGGTGGTTTATTCATGGGAGCAGAGACATACTCATATGCTAGAGTATGCATTTAAATCTTATTTCTAGCTCTTCCCCTCCACCCCCACCTTTGTTTCTCCACTTTTAGATTCCCATTTAAGCTTCATGCTCACCAAATTGCTTGGTCTTTCCAGAAACAACATATATATAATCATCACAGAAGAAAAATGCATATTGATATACCTAAAATAGTGGCATGCTTACCTTGGGAAAATGGGAAAGGTGAGTGTGAACTCCTCATTCATAATAGCAGAAATCAATGGATCAGGTAAAAAATGTAAAATCAACAAATAGCAATATCGACATATTACTAAGAGATATGAAAGCAATGACCAGGATTAAAGAAAATAGCAAAGTGATTTAAAGTAGTTGGCTTTGGGAATGTGTTAAAATTCTGTTTGGACTATTTGTTTTATAAAATGTGTATATATAAATTATTTTGATATCAATTAAAGACGTCATACAATCTTGTATTTTGTGCATTCCACTCATTTCCATTTTATGCAAATCGCCTCAGATCCTTTCTGAGAAAAAGATGGAATATAAGCCAGCAAACAAACAAAACCAGAATCTTCCCCAGGGAGAGCAAGCCACCTATCATGATGGCTAAAATAGGAAACCCAGTGGTTTGTGCAAGGAAAAAGATGTCAAGTATGGTCACTTGGAGAGGAAATGAGCTGATCATACTAGTGATGACCATCTGTTGGTGAACTTCTATTTGAAGGCTGAGAAGAGGAAATGTGGGGATTGGAGGAGAGATGGATGAGCCATGCAAGGTTGTGGCAGAATCATATCCACGGGAAAAGTCTGTGTTCCAAGGAGAGGAAATTTTTTTCAGAGAGATTTCCCCTGGTGCTTTATCTGCCAGAGATGAGAGACTGGTTTATGCTGGAAGAAGCAAAAACATGAAATTTGGGAAGGTGAACCACAGAATAAGAATGGACTTTAAAATTGTTTAGGGCAGGGACGCCTGGGTGGCTCAGTTGCTAAGCATCAGGGCGTGATCCCGGCATTATGGGATCGAGCCCCACATCAGGCTCCTCCACTGGGAGTCTGCTTCTTCCTCTCCCACTCCCCCTGCTTGTGTTCCCTCTCTCACTGGCTGTCTCTCTCTCCATTAAATAAATAAAAAATATTTAAAAATAAAATAAAATAAAATTGTTTAGGGCAATAGTTATCAAACCTCATTTTAGCTGTTGAATTTTCTTCCCCCTCACATACTCTGAACTCTGATGCATCAAACCAGAAGCAGACAGAACTGCCGAGGTCAAAGGTGAGGGTGGAAGGTCTGTGGCCGGCCTGCTCCCTCAAAACTCCATCTTGCCTTCAAGCTGCTCTGAGCTCTGGGGAACACAATGGAAATTAAATGTGGCAGCTCACAAACAGCCCTCATTTTACTAACGGCTGGGAGACCCATGTGATTTGCTCACGGTCATATATGAGGTCAATGGCAGAGCTTAATCTTGCCCTCGCTTGCCTGGACTCTGAGGCCAGCGCTCTTTCCAATTGACTTCACTCCTGCATGACTGGCCGAGGGGACGTCAGCTCCAATAGACTAAAGTCTGCGGACCCGGGTTGGTTCAGCTTCTCCCTTGTTGCAGAATGCCTGGCATGCAGTAGGACCTCGGGTGATATTTGTTGAATCAATGAAATATACAGTGTCATAAGTTGGCTTAACTCCTTGATGCTTTTAGGGAGTGAAATGGAGTTGAAGGATGTGAGGAGTTAATTCATCTTGTAAGATTCTCTGTCCAGCAAGAGAGGTTCGTTCCTTGAGGATAAATGATTTACTATTTTAATCCCCGGAAGCCTTACACGATCCTTCCACTAGCCCTCTCCAGTCTGGTTGGTACTCCTCCGCCGGAGAGTTTTCCACTGTTCGGGATTAAGATCTTTGAATAGCCCAGAATGCAGGCCATTTTCTAGACCAGCTCTTTCATAAGCTTTATTTCTATGGGGATCGACATTGGCTGTGGAGATCCATGAGTCGGAAATTTGTCACAGACCCACAGTGGGCCTGAAGGCAACCCAGCAGTGGCTTCTCTCAGAAAGGTCTTTATTCAGTTGAAACCAAGCCCTCTTCTGCTTTGGCTTTGCTGCCGAGAGCAGGCCAGCGACCGGACGGAGGAACTCAGCTGCGATCACTCACTATAATGGCTTTGTAGTGGCTGGTCTGGAGAAGGGGCTTGCGCACAAACTCAGTGCTTTGGGATCAGAGTTTCCATTTAGCTCAGGGAAGAACGGCAGCTAACGGCGAGCTAGTTGAGGACTCCTCCCTGTGTCTTGCTAGGTGTCTCTCCCTCTCGGGCGCGCTGGGCAACTGGCAATGGGAATGAACCTCAGGAGGGGGGCAGCAAGAAGAGAAAAGAAAGAGTAAGCCACTGGCATTTCAGACATCACCGTTGCCGGCGGTAGCTCAGCTCGGCCGCCAGCACATTCTCCAGGGCCCCGGGGGTGTCCGAGTTCACTTTGGTTTTGGGTTTGGAAGAATGTAAGCAAAAGGTATCGGTTGGCTGCCCTACCAGCCGCGCTCTGTGGCTCAAACAGCCTGTTTAGGCCAGAGAGAAACGTTTAGTTGTTCCTTCGTTCCTATTAGTTATTCCACGGCACTAAAGTTACCTTTCCAAAGAAGCCGCTACAAAGATCATTTTATCTTCAGTGCCGCGGGGTGGCCTGGAGAAGGCGTTGCCAAGTCTTGGGGTGGCTGGAGATGATGGGCTAGTTTTTATGCAGGCAAACTGGCCAGAGGGAGTTTTTTAAAAGTTGCATCGGGAGGTATTCCCCTTTTTTTTCTTTCTTCTTGACACTAATGAATGAAGCACGTTAGGCTTGTTTTCAATTATGCAACAAGTCCTCATTCATTAGAAACCGAGGCAGCGATCCCAGCTGTATTGCACGGACTGGACGTGTGGCTCCCCGCTTGGCGCAAAGGTCGGGCAGTTTCACCGTCGAGGGTCCCAGCCACCAGCTCAGGTATCCCGGAGTGAATCACTGTGGGCATACTCAGAACAGAGAGCCGAAGCCTTCCCACCAGAGTTGAGAGGGCTCAGGGCTCGTCGTTTGTTTCGGGCAGTGGGAGAAACAAGAGTTCCAAGCTCGTTCTGTGCCGCGAGGGAAGGGAATTTTCATATTGCTGGGTGGCCCGGACCCTTGGGCGGCCCCCCTCACTGTCTCCTCCGCATTACGGCTCCACATTGTGAGTTTGGGAATTCCTATTCTTACGGCTAAGAACATTCAAGATGTCATCATAAATCTAGGCTTCTGGGTATTGGGGTGGGGAAAAGCAGAATCCACTTATGTTCTTGAGTCCTAAATTGTCATCGAGTATAAGATATACCCTGATTTAATAACATCTTTTTTTTTTTTTTTTTTGGAGGGAGTTGGGGCCTGGAGAGAAGAAACGGAAGTATACAGGTATGTATTGATTATAAAATACACTTCAATATCAGAAACATTAATATGTGAACAAATTGCCTTGAACAATTCTAGCCTTGAAAAATATATTATGAAATTATGGGAAAATAATGTTTTATTGAAACTGCATTATTAGACACTAGAAGGTTCTTTTCTCTTTCAATTCCTTGGTGGGCCTTTGATGGTTAAGGTGAGCTTACAGCTTTCGTTGCTTCTTGAAAGACAAGGGAGGGCTGGGGGAATTGGGATGCATTAAGGTAATAATGACAATAATAATAATCACCATTAAGAATAAAACAACTACGTGAGACACCGAGCTGGACCCTTTGTATGTGTTATTTCCGGTTCCTTCTATAATCCGCAGACATGGGTATTATTCACCCTATTTTACTGTGGAGGAAATTTGGGCTCAGGAAGTTTACATGACTTGGCAAAAGGTCATAAAACTGCTAGACGATTAAGATGAGATTTGAAATGTGTTCTGCTTGACTCTCCCAAAGTCACGCATCAAGGGTGGGGAAAGATGAAATGTTTAAGCCTCAAACCAAAGAACAGAAGATTGGAAAGGGAAGGAGTCCCAGGAAGCGACAGGGAAGGGAAGGACTTTTCGGGTCTTTGGAGAGGATAGCATCGTTCTTGTCTCATCTCCACAGTAACGGCAAGACTTCTCATGTGTCAGGCTCAAGGCCAAGCACTTTGCACGCGTTGACTCATTTAATTCTTAGAGCAGTCGTGAGAGGTTATTCCTATTCTCATTATAGAGACAAGAAAAAGACCCAAAGGGCGCCTGGATGGCACAGCGGTTAAGCGTCTGCCTTCGGCTCAGGGCGTGATCCCGGCGATCTGGGATCGAGCCCCACATCAGGCTCCTCTGCTATGAGCCTGCTTCTTCCTCTCCCACTCCCCCTGCTTGTGTTCCCTCCCTCTCTCGCTTGCTGTCTCTATCGCTGTTGAATAAATAAATAAAATCTTAAAAAAAAAAAAGAACTCAACAATAAAAAGATAAGGTAATTAAAAAAAAAAAAGAAGAAGAAAGAAAAAGACCCAAAGAAGAAGTTATTTAATGGGTAAGTTTAAATTGTGGTCTGACTGCAGGTCCTGTGCCCTTGACCAGGAAATTATTTTCTGACATACACGATTTAATGTTTTCCCTGACAAGTTGGGACATCTCTTCTATATTTTCTCCCAAACCTTCACTTCTTTAGCCCCTGCTCCAAATCTGCGATTTCCACAGCAACTGGTTTTGTCAAGCCCCGATTTTGGTTGTGCGCTCACGATGAAGGAACCACAAGGTGGCAGTATAACATTACATAGACTCTAACACGGGGAAAAAGGGCTGTACCTTCCCGATGGCTTTGCACCAGGTCAGACGCAGATGTGAGACAGACCAACCATTGACAGTAAGACTGGCCTTAGCCGTTCATCCTGTCGTACATGCAAACACATGGAATTCATCCCTCTCTAGCTAATCGAAGGGGAAAGATCCTCAGAGACCTCAGCTGAGTAATAGCAGTTCCGATGCTGTGGGGTGTCAGGGCTAAGTGCTCTACCAAGACCTTGAAGAACCAGGAAAAGCTGCTTTATTTTTATTTAGGTTCTGTGGAATTGATGTTTGAAAAGAAGCAGTGAAAAAAGTGAGCAGAATAAGGAGAAAGAAAAAGAGCAGACTTTGTTGTCAAGGACACGGACTCAGAGAGTCCCTAGGCTGGCTCCGTGATATTAACCATGGCACCCAATACTCCTGGACTCATTTCTTCATGCATGACATGGGAGGACACTGTCTGCCTTGCCGATTGTTGGGAATATTAAATAAGGCAAAGTCATGAAGTATTTTTGGGTGCTGAATCATGGAAACCATGTGCGTTCTTCAGATGTTTGTTTCCTTAGCTTAGAGACATATGATGACTACGAGAAAGACCAAGATTCATATCAAAGAAGGGAAGAGGACAGTCCAGCTTGGGTGGAAATCAATGTACAGTCTACAGACAAAGAGAATTCGTGCTGATGTAATAACATAAAAAAATATTTATGAGGCTGATGGAACAAAGGGAATTCTGTTCGCTTCTCTCTGTATCATTTCGTAGTTTGTTGTATAATGGCAATAAGAAATAGTCATGTTTTTCAAGAAGAGTGAGAAGATATACTTATAGAAATATATTTGATTTCTAAAGGTTCTTAGGCACCAGTAAAGTCTTTTTTTTGAGAGAGAGAGAGAGAGAGCATGAGCAGGGAGGGGCAGGGGGAGAAGGAGAAGGCTCCATGTTCGGTGTGGAGCCCGATGTGGGGCTCCATCTCACGACCCTGAGATCATGACCTGAGCCAAAATCAACAGACGTTTAACCGACTGAGCCACCCAGGTGTCCCAGGTGCCAGTGAAGTCTTATAGATATGTCCCTCACAGATCATTCCTCACATGTGCCTCGTGTTGTCTGAACAGAGACCAGGATCAGGAGTGAGTGAGCCCTGGTTTCAAATCTAGCTCTGTTATCTACTGGCTTTGTGATTTAGAGTCACTTGCTCAGCCTCAGTTTCCTCATTTAAAAAACGGGGGGAAAGTATAGTAGTACCGACTTTATAGACTGACATAAGGATGATACAGGATAATGCATGAGAAGTGCCGAGTGCATCGTAAGCCCCAGACAAGGGTTGCGTCATTATTATCGATAATTCTGCCCAGTTACAAAAGCAAGAGTGCTTTTCATGGGCCTAGAATTCAGTCACAGCTGGGAATCTGGTAATAGCAGAAATGGCTCAACTTGAACAATAAAGAGACTGAACAAAAAGGTGGGCTCCTCCTTGTAACTCTCCGCTAAATGCCTTTCTCCCATCCTTTCACTTCCTTCCAGGGTGCTTGTGGCAGTGCCTAGGATTGTGGTGTCTTCCTCAGGCCAAGCTGACTCCCCTTTGCACTTAAATTGCATTTTGGACGGTCTTGTAGGAGCCTGCTAATGCTTTGAGACTCGAGCAAGCCAGTAGGGTCAGAGAAATCTCTGGTTTCCACTGACTCACAGAACAGATATTCCACAAATAACAGCATCTTGATCATAATTTCAATTGTTTTACTTCCCATTCCTCACCTTTTATAGTGATGCTCCATTTAAAATCAAACACTCTTGTGTTCAGTAATCAAAAATTTCCTAACAAATAAAAGCCCAAGACAATATGGCTTCACAGGTGAATTCTTTTTTTTTTTTTTTTTAGATTTTATTTTATTTATTCGACAGAGACAGCCAGTGAGAGAGGGAACACAAGCAGGGGGAGTGGGAGAGGAAGAAGCAGGCTCTTAGTGGAGGAGCCTGATGTGGGGCTCGATCCCATAACGCCGGGATCACGCCCTGAGCCGAAGGCAGACGCTTAACCGCTGTGCCACCCAGGCGCCCCCACAGGTGAATTCTAACAAACATTTAAAGAAGAACTAATTCCAATCCTTCTCAAACTTTTCCAAAAAAAATTGAAGAGGAAGGAACACTCCAAAATTCATTTTATGAGGCCAGTATTACACTGATACCAAGACAAGGACTCTATATGAAAATTACAGGCCAATATCCCTAAACATAAATGCAAAACTTCTCAACAAAATAGTAGCAAACTGAATTTGAGAACACACTGAAAAGGTCATTTACTATAATCAAGTGGGATTCATCTTGGGATACAGAGGTGGCTCAACATATGCAAATCAAATCTGACATACTACATTAAAAGAATGAGGTATAAAAATCATATGATCATTTCAATAAGTGCCAAAAAAAATTTGACATAATTTTACATCTTTTCATGATAAAAACTTTTAATAGATTAGGTATAGAAGGAATGCTTTTCAACATAGGACAGGCCATATTTGACAAGACCACAGCTAACATCATAATGGTGAAAAAGTAAAAATCTTTCCTTTAAAATTAGGAAAAAGACAAACGTGCCTACTCTCACTATTTCTGTTCAACATAGTAATAGAGGTCCTAGCCATAGCAATTAGGCAAGAAAAAGAACTAAAGGGCATCCAAATTAGAAAGGAAGAAATAAAATTTTCTCTGCATATGACATAATCTTATATATAGAACATCCTAAAGACTCCACCAAAAAAACTATTAGAACTAATAAATGAATTCAGTAAATTACAAGATACAAAATCAACATAGAAAAATCAGTTGCATTTCTATACATTAAAAGTATACTATATTCTCTTTATATATAAGAAAGCGATTTCAGTGTGCCTGGGTGGTTCAGTCAGTTAAGTATCTGCCTTTGGTTCAGGTCATGATCCTGGGGTCCTGGGATCATGGTCCTCATCAGGCTCCCTGCTCAGTGGGAGTCTGCTTCTCCCTCTATCCCACCCCCTTCTCATGATCTCTCTCTCTCTCTCTCTTTCTCACTCTCTCTCTCACATAAATAAAGAAAATCTTTTAAAAAAAAGAAAGAAAGCAATTTCATTTACAATAGCATCAAAAACAATAACATACTTTGGACTTAATTTAACCAAGGAGGTGAAAGACCTGTACAGTGAAAACTATAAGATATTGATGAAAAAGATTGAAGAAGAAGACACAAATAAATAGAAAGATATCTCAGTTTCTTGTATTTAAAGTATTAATATTATAAAAATATCCATATAACCCAAAATGATCTACAGATTCAATGCAATCCTTCTCAATTTCAATGGCATTTTTTACAGAAATAGGAAAAAACTATCCCAACATTTTTATGGAACACAAAAGACCCTGAATAGCCAAAGCAATCCTGACAGAGAAGAACAAAGCTGGAGACATCACACCATCTGATTTCAAGCTATATTACAAAGCTGTAGTAATCAAAACAGTGTGGTAGGGGGCACAAAAGAGGTACACAGACCATTGGAACAGAATAGAGAGCCCAGACATAAGCTCACCTGTATCTGCTCAACTAATTTTTGACAGTGGTGCCAGGAATCCACAATGGGGAAAGGATGGAAAGGAAAGTCTCTTCAGTAAATGCTGCTGGGAAAACAGGATACCTACATGCAAAAGCATGAAACCGAACCCCTGTCTTACACCACTTACAAATAGATCAGAGACTTAAATGTAAGACCTGAAACCACAAGCCTCCTAGAAGAAAACATAGGTAAAAGGGTCTTTGACATTAGTCTTCACAATGATTTCTTAGATAAGAAACCAGGAGCACAGGCAACAAAAATGAAAATAAACAAGTGGGACTACACCAAACTAAAGAGCTTCAGCGTAGGAAAGAAAACATCAA
Source organism: Ursus maritimus (assembly GCF_017311325.1). Taxonomy (NCBI): domain Eukaryota; kingdom Metazoa; phylum Chordata; class Mammalia; order Carnivora; family Ursidae; genus Ursus; species Ursus maritimus. Next base: position 30,066,882 of record NW_024424564.1, on the reverse strand, counting down.
CTAACTGAAAGCACAAGGTAGAGACTAGGAGAAAATACTGGCAAGCTATATATCTGAAAAGGGATCAATGTCCAAAATATATTTAAAAAACTCATGTAATTCAATAACCAAAAAGCTACAATAAAAAGTGGGCAAATGACCTGAACAGACATTTTTCCAAAGACATACAAATGGCATACCAATAGATATTAACATCACTGATCATTAAGCAAATCAAAAGCACAATGAGGTATCACCTCACACCTGTTAGGATGGCTATTACCCAAAAGACAAAAGATAACAAATGTTGGCAAGGATGTGGAGAAAAGGGAGCCCTTATGCACTGTAAGTGGGAAGGTAAATTGGTACAGCCATTATGGGGAACAGTGCGGTACTCCCTCAACAAATTTAAAAGTGAATACCTTAAGGTTCGGCAATCCCCCTCCTGGGTGTATATATTTGAAGGAAGGAACTGAAATCTGTATCTCGAGGAGACAGATGCACACCCATGCTCACCGCAGCTCTAAGCACAACAGCCAAGATACGGAAACAGCCTAACCGTCCCTCGAAGGATGAATGGATAAGGACAATGTGGTATATACATACACATACTCACACACACACACACACACACACACACAAAGACACACACACACACACACACACAGTGGAATATGATCCAGACATAACAAAGCAGGAAATCCTGCCATTTGCAGCAACATGGATGAACCCAGAGGACATTATGCTAAGGGGAATAAACCAGACAAAGACAAATACTGTATGATCTCACTTATATGTGGAATGTCAAGAAAGACGCATTCATGGAAACAGACAGCAGAGTGATGGTTGCCAGGGGCTGGGGGGAGGGGGAATGGTGTGCCATAGGTCAAAGGGTACAAATTTTCAGTTATAAGAAGAATGAGTTCTGAGGATCTGATGCACAGCGTGGTGACTAGTTAATAATACGGTATTGTGTACTTGAAAGTTACTGAGAGTAGATCATGAGCATTCTCACCACACACACACACACACACACATACACACACATACACACACACATACACACACATACACACACACACACACTCTGAAAAAAGAAGTAAAGCATGTGAGGTGATGGATGTGTTAATTATGTTGATCCTGGTAATCATTCCACAATGTACATGTATGTCAAATCGTCACATCATACACTTTAAATACACACAATTATATTTGTTAATTATCCCTTAATAAAGTTAAAAACAACACACAACACTACCACGTTCCTCCCACCATCCTCGCGGAGCTGAGCATTACTACGGAAGTACCTGTGTTATACAGATCAGGTGTCTTCACAGTACGGTCGCTAGCCCAGCATCGGCACCCCCCGGGAGCTTGGTAGAAATGCAAATTCTTGGACTGCACCCCAACCCACTAATTCAGATGAGATGATGGGACCCAGCGACTTGGGGTTTAACAAGCTTTCTGCGCGATTCTGCTGCTTACGCAAGCCTGAGAATTCCTTCCTCTAGCCTCAAGAATAGGTCACCTGTGTGCCAGGGAGATGCTCTGGTACATGTTTCCAAGGCCCCAGCTCCTGAGCTCAGATTCGTGATGTTGTTTTTGATGGTCTTATCTCTATTTTGTCATATCCTCCCTGTATCTTGCCTGTGGGAAAACCAACAGGATTTGGAATCCTTCTTACAACCAAATCTAGCTGCCTTACTCCACCTACATATGTATTTAAAATATTTAACTTAATTCCCTACTCATTGGTGCTGTGAGGCCGAAAACATTAACTGAATGTGCCCTTTCAAAAAAATTAACAGTAACACGTGCTTTTGCATTCCCTAATGATTCTTTTCTTTTGTGTTTTTTTCCCTCCCTTTGGGAAACAAAATAGTGTCTCTTCATCATCTTTAGTCCTGAGGCTGAAAATCGAGAACGGGTTGTGGATTTTGTGGTGTGTGACAGCAGTTGTGATTGCTTCGAGTATTACAGTACTAATAGCACCGATGATAAAGCTAATACATTAATCAGGCTAATGCAGCCATATAATTTACAGATCGCTTCGTATGTATTTTCATCTTCTTACTCTTGCTAGATATGTTTTATTCTCAGTTTAAAAATAGGGAAACTGAGGTTTGGAGGGGTTTCGCTTTGAACATCGTATGATTTTTTGGTGTGTGTGGGGAGCACTGTATGAATTTAACAGAACTTTCTCTTGGGACAACAATAACAACTATAGCATATCAGGCACTTTCTGTGGGTCAGGCACTGATCCCTGAGACAGCCCACCTAATAGTAACTATTCCTATTTGCATTGTACAAATGGGAAGACAGTCTTCCAGAGGCTAAATAACTTGCCTGTGTCCTATATAGACTTACGGAGTGATTGAGCCAGGATTCAGATCCGGGTTGGTTTTAATTCAGCGCTTGTCATTAGCCAATTTACAAGATCTGTGGAGGTGCCTCAACTGAGAAGTATAAAACCTTTCAGAGATGGTTAATTCTATAAAGGGAATTTCACTTCCCAATATTTTCTACGAAGGAAGAGCCAAGGACATTCCACCAAATACCCCATTCCTTTAAGCCAAGAGACTTTGCTATTATGGGAAGGAACAAGGAACACCTTACACCCTATTTATCATATCAATTGTTATGGCTGGTTTGTTTTGTCAATGCCCACCTTTGTCCTGAAAGGATTTTAGAAAGCTCTAAGGGTCCATAAGAGAGCTCACAAAATCCCATAAGTAGCTTTATCTGCCTTAGGGAGGACAGGCGTCTCCTAAGAAGACAGCCCCCAAGTGGGTTATTTGAAGTTAATTGGGGCATTCTGTTATTCTCACCACACAAAGGGCCCAGGTACAGCCGAATTTGAGACATCTTACCTACCTGTTCAGCATGAAAGTACTTTGAACAAGGGCAAAAAATAATTACAGATTGCTTTGCCAATATTCAAATGGTACAGAAATACAGAAAGCAAAAATGAAATCCAAGCTTTTCTGTAATCAGATTTTAGCATCTGAATGCTTTAGGAGATCAAGCATTGAACAAAGCTGATGGGAAGAAGATAATAATCCTTCCCTGCACCCCACCCCCAACCAAGCACCTCTTGGGTCCTATTACAACAGAAACAAAGTTTGCTTTCCCATTAACCTCGTCCAGTCTCTGGTCTTCCAAAGACGGAGCTGGCACCCTGGGACTCACTGCCTAGGCAAGCACATTACCAGCCACCCTCTAATTGGGGTCTGTTGATCTCTATTTTTGTTAGGGGCTGGTCTGTGCTTTAATAACCACTGAATGGTGCAGCAGTTCACTGTTTCTTTGGTATCAACAGGATTCTCCCTTGTTTCTAAGGCTTTACTTGTGCACAAAATAGAGTTATATGTCACAATCCTAGAAGGAAACTCAAAGTTCTGAGTTTAGATTCCAATTTTAAGTTTTTGTTCTTCTGAGAACAGCTCTTTTGATACGTAATTCACATAGCATATAATTTGCATACCACACACTTCACCCATTTAAAGAACAGGACCCCTGTTTATTTCCCTGTAGCATGTGAATTGCCCTTAGATTTCCCTCCTGTCTTTAATTCATTCGACAGATATTTATTGCGTACCTCCCGTGGGCTGAGCATTGGGCTAAATGTTGGAGCCCTAGTAGTTGATAAAATAGAGATGGTCTCTGCTTTCATAAAGCCTTTAGTCTAGGAACAAAGATCTCAGAATTCAAGTGAGCTTAGAAATAAAATAATTATAATTATTATATAATTATTATATAATTATAATAGGTACTTTGTAGGAAACACATTAGAGGGCTTATGAAGATAGGAAATGATGTTGGATGTGCGGAAGGAATCCCAGGTAGGTGGTGAGGGAGAGGACTCACATGGGACTGGGCTTCTGAGCTGGGGAAGACCTTGGTATGTGCTGGCCAAGGGGCTGACATATATTGAACCACAGGCTGGAGAGGGAGGCAGCAGCAAAAGCACATGGGTACAAGCTCATGCATGTACTATTGGAAGGATTGAAAATGGGAATTATCATAATCCAATCTATAATTTTCCAGGTTTTTGTCAATGTCAGAGAGCTATGTTTCAATCTCCGACAAAACATCAATCTGTGAGACCCACCCCCTTCCCTTCCCTAGTGAGATTTTCTGGAATGTCTAGACCTCAGGAGCCATGGTAATTTGTCATGGTATATTCTAGAACATAGTATGAATGGTGCTCCCTGGAGTCAGAAAAGGAAATGTAGTGACTTTGTGTCATCTCAAGATTAGGCTGCTCTCACCATTTCATTTCTAGCCCAGTTCAGATGGGTCAGAGATACCCTGCCTTTGGACAAAACCCATTTCTGCGTTGTTCTGTAATAGTTACAGTTGCTAATTCAAACACAAATATTTAGTTAGTTCTACTTATGTGACTTAACTGGCCTGATTATTATTATTTTTTTAAAGATTTATTTATTTACTTATTTGACAGAGAGAGAGACAGCCAGTGAGAGAGGGAACACAAGCAGGGGGAGTGGGAGAGGAAGAAGCAGGCTCCCAGTGGAGGAGCCTGATGTGGGGCTCGATCCCAGAACTCCGGGATCACGCCCTGAGACGAAGGCAGACGCTTAACGACTGAGCCACCCAGGTGCCCCTTAACTGGCCTGATTAAAGCAGATTTAAATAAGCTAATTTCCCAGGTTACCAGCTAATTCCTCTAGATCCTAACAGGTCACATAATAGTGAGGGAGTACTTATGAAAACACACACACACATACACAAATGCCTAAACGACCCTAACAGCCTGTCTAAACTCAACCATTACTATTTCACAGATGCTCAAATGAAGGAGGGCACTTCTGACAGCCCATCCCGGTAGTTACCCACATTTGTGTATACTAATTTTGCAGATTTAAACTGGTCATGCGACAATAGTGCAGATCAAAAGAAAATTTAAAATCATCTCAGTATCTTTCCCATCTAAAAAGATCCGTTAGTGAGCTCTGACAGGCACAGCCGAGGTTGAAGATGTCGTATATGCGTGATTGAACGGGGTCGTTGATGAGGTCCTCTGGAATCGTGGTCCCCAATCAGGGGCCATGGGCCTGCTCACGGCCACCTGCTGAGTATCAGCCGTAGACGTGCATGGTAATAGCAGCTAAAGCCAGTGGAGCCTTTACTGGTACTAAATACAGTGGTAAGTTTTTTCACGTGTTATTTCATTTAGTCCCCACCGCAACTCAATTAGACAGATGTTACAATCCCCTTCCTTTTACAGAGGAGGCATTAAAGGATTTGCTCAAAGTCCCATGGCTAGGAAGGGGCATAGCTGGGATTTGAACCCAGATATCAGATCAGAACTTGCCCTCATCGTGTGTGCTCTGTTACTCTTCACGATGCTACCCCGAGCTAGGGTGTGCTGGGAGAGTGGTGACCACCTGAACTAAGAGTGGCGAGCAGCCAATGACAGGACCTGCTAGATAGAACTGTGTCAAAATCAGAACAGGGCTAATCACTAGGCCCGTCAGCTTTCCCCCCGTGGTATGAACCGAAGAATAGAGCAAGGGTGTATAGAAGGAAGGCACCAACACCAAACACTCCTATGGAGGGAATGCAGGTAAACTGAGGCCTTCGGGCCACAGAGGTCTGGTGGGGTTATAAATGAGCCAAGGCAATGGTCATTTAAAAGTATTAGTAAGTAAAACTATAAGGTAGGGAGAAGATGCCGAGCAGGGGACAAAATGGATAGTGATGGGAAGAGACAGATAATGATAAGGCAGAGGGCTTCAGTGAACTCCAATGGCCAGGGAGGCAGAGCCCATGTCCAGGTCACATGCACATTCCCTGAGGCCCAGGGGATCTCAACAGGTGCCAATGGGGTGTGTAGAGAAGGAAGATGACACTCAGGGGGGGAGGTGGGTCCCTCTGATGAAGCATATCTGAGGCCATCGAAGAACTCTTGCTGTGGTGTAACTCATGTGATCCCTCAGTCTCTGGAGCCAGATGACTCTGAGGGGACACTTCTCTCTCTTCTATGGCTCCTTTTTTTCACGAGATGTCCTTCTCCTTTATTGTCAAGACTACCATTTCTATAAAACCTCATTTGCATTTCTTGACGTTGCTTAAAGCTACTTTTTTTTCTTTTAAGAACAACTCAACAGCAGAGAACATTGTTTATGTGAAAAGGGGAAAGAGTNTTCTCTACACTCCTTCAAATTTTTATTTTCCTCTCGTTAGGGTTAGGAATGAGAACATTTCATTTTCCGCCCAAGAGTGAAAGCTTTTTAAAATCAAAGCCTGTAAAGCTAAGTCTTGCCTAGATTTTTTAACATCTTAAGTGTAACAAATTCCAAATTACCTTCCAGTGGTGAAAGGTGTTTTGTTTTCTTTCCTTTGTAAAAATTCAAGCTTGATCATGCATTTGCATGAATAATCTAGATAATGACTTTCCATTTATTAGAATAATTTATAAACTCTATCTCACATTTTCTCCTTCATTGTCATTTATATACCTCAAGAAGAGAGCTCAAGGGCAGTTTCACAGAAAAGTTTACGTCCTCTGATTTGCTCCCTGATACCCAGTCTTGAACACGAATTTAAAGGATCAGCTAAGTACCACGTGGACCAGGCTGCATGGAGAGAACACAGATGTGGATTCAGTAGTCCTGATTTCTAGTCCCGTGCAGGCTACTTTGCGGAGTAATCACAAGCAAATCATTGAACTCCTCTGGCTGTCAGTTTTATCATATGTAGACTGGGGTATGTAATAGTAAATTTAATAATACCTATTTAACAGGATCCGTGTTACATTTTTGACTTAACAGCAATTTTGATAATGTCCTAACATGTGACAGCACTAATGTAATGATTTTAGTGATTATTTCAGATTTCTCCTTAGCATTGATTATTAGCTACAAGCTGATTCAATTTTGCTATGTTGATATTTCTTTCTTTTTTTTTTTAATATTTTTTATTTATTTATTCGACAGAGATAGAGACAGCCAGAGAGAGAGGGAACACAAGCAGGGGGAGTGGGAGAGGAAGAAGCAGGCTCATAGTGGAGGAGCCTGATGTGGGGCTCGATCCCACAACACCGGGATAACGCCCTGAGCCGAAGGCAGACGCTTAACCGCTGTGCCACCCAGGCGCCCCTATGTTGATATTTCTTACACACATCTTTATTCACTGGCTGAATGACTTCAAGCAAGTCCTTAATTGGGACAAAGACAAAAATCTTTAATATTCCTCTCCATATGTTAACATGTCTCTCTAAATGTTGACATGGTCTTTCTACTTCAAGACCGCTTCCTTCCCTTGTTGTCAAAGCTCTTTCCACCCTAAAGCCTTGCACGTTTGTGTTCTCTGCTTGAAGTGCTCCCCAACTCCAACCTTTCTCCACCCGCTTTTTCTCTGAGTTAATGCCCTATAGATCTCAGTACAAATGTCACCTGCCTGGGGCAATCCTGATACCTTCAGGATTAGCTCAAGTCTCTCTGTTCTAGGTGCTTCTACCACCCTGCACTTCTCCTTCCTATTCTTTTCTTGTGACAGTTTCATTGTCTTCCTGAAAACAGAGACTATGTGTGTGTTGCTTCCAGTGGGAACCCAACACGTAATTCAGTGCTTGGCGTATAGTGAACATTTGATAAATATTTGTTGGCTGAATGAAGTGGAAAAATGATTTATATATAAATATAAAAAGACAAGGCCAGGTAAAGAGCTAGAATAAATATCTAGGCTAGAGGGTCCTATAGAGTTAATAAAATTGAGCTGTAAATGTCATTTTCAGTTGTTTGGGGCCAAAACAAAAATGAAAATATGATCAGTTATCTGATGGTCATTGACCTGAGGGAAAAACACTCTCGTTTCTGGGAAAAGAAAGCTGTTCATGGCACTTTTTTTTTTAATTTTTATTTTTTCTTTTCCTGAAGACATTTCTTTGGAGGGACACACAGAACTTACTTTCTTCATGGGTCCTTGAGCAGCTTGGCAGCCTTCTAAACCTGCAGCATTCAAAGGTCAAGGGTTCTGTTCTCAGATTCTCCTCTCTCCAACTGTCCTCTCCTCCTCCCTTCCCTTCCTCCCGATTTTCCCTCCTTTTCTCTTCTGAATATTTCTATCGCATTGCGATTAAAAAATAAACTTAGAGCGTGGTCTTCCCCATAGCTGGGGCAGCGGCAGCGTGGGGGAGGGGGGATGTCTACATCTGGCAGGTGCTAATCCAGGGGCGTCTGTGGCAGCAGTAGGACAGGCAGACGCTGCCCCAGCCCTCACTCCCCCCTCGCCTGGACTGAGTCACCTGATCTCCCTGAGGCTCACGTTCTCGGTCTACAGGGGCTACTGACGTCTCCTTCCAAGGGCAGCAGACCCACGGAGAGAACACCTGGAGTAGTGCCTGGAGGGGCCGTCTTTCTCTCTTGCACATTTCTTCCTCCCTCTCCAAACTGGCATAAGGATCAACGGAGATATTACATATATTTGAAAAATTCGTGATATGTGTGAGCATGTATATATATTCTAGAGGCCCAAGGGGAGGACAGGAGAGGCCCATTCTTCTAGTTTAGCAAACAGAAGGGGGGGGAAAGGCTGCATATATTTCTGTTTCATAATGATCTTCTCCCCTGAATATTTTTATATATTTTAATTGATTTTTTTTACCCCGGGCAAAAAACAAACGAACAAGAACTAGATTCATAGCCTCTAATCTTTTTGCCATAATTCATATACATGTAGTTTAAAATTTATATGTGTATGTAATTTAAAAAATCCCTACTTCTGCAAATTAATATGACATTGCATCAGTGATCTATGCAAGTCAAAACAAAACAGGAAGTTGTGGGACCAGCTGTACTCACAGCCAAGTGTCAGGAATGACTTAACAGTTGAGCTTGAATTGGAGTTCCCCACCTTCACAGCCTTTAAGCTGAAAGATCGGGCTCCAGCTTAGCTGAATGTAATCATTGCCAGAGATTTCTCTTTCCATAAAATTCTCAGAATGTTTATTGGATGTCTTTTGCCAACTTTCTGCATTAAGAAAAGTAATAACTCAACTTAGATTATCAAGTCTATGATCCCTGAGCCAATTCTTCTTGCCTTTCTAAGTTATTCAAACCAGATTTTTCCATTTGGGAAGGTCATGAGGCATGTGTAGTTTCTCTAGGAGCCACTTCAGATAGGGTGGTTTCCATGACAAAGTCTCAGGAGTGACAAACTATTTTGCCCAGTGGTCGCCAGCACAGTCACCAGAGGGACATGATTATTTGTACAGTAATTTCCTCTAATTTTTTTCTCCTGAAAGAAAATATCCTGGTAGCACACCAAATCTAAAATTGGATACCCTGTATGCGTCTCATTATGGTTTTGTGGACAAAGGAACTAAAAACAATGGTAGTTTAAAAATAAAGTTGCGTTGTTTCCTCTGGCAATGTCAGAAATGTAGACTCTTGGACCAGGAGAAAAGGGTACTAATTGTGTGGTTGTAACCTACTAGCAGAAATGTATCTAGCACTGAGCATTATAATCGGTAAAGGCTAGGCTAGGCTTGTCTGTTAAGAATATTTAGGTGTAGTTGTGTATGGATATTTTTGAGAAAGATGTTAATGACCAGTATCTGTCCAGATGTGTTATTGACTCGACTGGCGGACCGACTCCTCTGAAACATCTGGCATTTCACTGGGTTCAGCAGTTTTCTATCTTTAAATTTTCTAAACTTGGAGTAGTAACCCCAAACACAACCGCGGAAGGCTGTCCTTTGTGGTCTGTGAAACTCTATTACTCAATCCCGCATGGGGACTGGCAAAGCCTCTCCAGCCCTGAGAAATTATCATGATATTTATTATAGTAGCGACAGGGTACCTACATAACATGTATGAAGATGACTATGTCATGTTCCCCTCATTGAGTTCTTACTATATTTGGAACAACTCCACGTCCTTTACCTGTGTTATCTCATTTAACTCTGACTTGGTATTCATTATTCCTATATTTCAGTAGAGAAGGCGAGGTTCTTAAAGTTTAAGTGACAGCTGGTGTATATCATGGAAAACACATGCAAATCCAGGAGTCTCTGGCTGTGGATTTGTTCCTCTGAATTGCCACATGTACTGCTCCACAAACGTCTGGTTAATAAGTTCCTGAGTTATCAGCAGACACAAGAACGTAGGCTGGTTTCTAGTCCTAGTCTCCAGCACACTGCCTGTGTAACGTTGGGCCTGTTATTTGCTCTTTGGCTTTGGTGTCCTTATCAGTGAAGTGTGGAGAGTTGAACTAGTTGGTTTTTAGGAGTCCTCTTATCATCTTATTTATGAGTCTGTGATTAATGTGACTTGTTTGTACCGTCTGGATAATCTGAGAAAGCAGTGGCTGTTGTGATCGGGATTAGAGCTCTACATTTTATGAAGGAGAGTTGCTTCACAGTAACTCAGGGCATGATGGTATAGTAGAAATTACCCTTGACTACACAGACATCTGATGACCTTTTGGAAGGAGGTCAGAAGATCTAAGCAGTCGCTTCCGCTGTAGACTCTGTTGGCATCCTCCAAAATTCATATGTTGAAACCACACCCTCAAAGAGATGGTATTAGGTGATAGGGCCTTTGGGAGACATTTAAGTCATGAGGATGGAACCTTCATGAATGGGATTAGTGCCCTTATGACAAAGGCCCCAGAGAGTTCCCTTTCTTTTGCCATGTGAAGTTACAGTGAAAAGACAACCATCTATGGATCCGGAAGCAGGCTCTCACCAGATGCTGAATCAGCTGTCACCGTGGTTTTGGACTTCCCAGGCTCCAGAGCTGTAAGAAAGAAAATTCTGTTGTCCATAAGCCGCCCAGTCTGCGGCATTTTGTTATAGTGGCCTGGACTGACCAAGACAACCTGTCGTACCACTCGCTAACTATGTAAGCTTTATCAGACAATGCTGCATTCTGAGCTTTGGTTTTCTCACCTGAAATAACAGTGACTATCTCATATGCAATGTCTTGGGATTAAAAAAAAGTGTATATGAAAGACTTTGCACATGTAAGGGCACACTTATTCGTAGAATTGTTGATAAGCATTGATAAGCAATGACCACAAGAAGAGTAAAAAATGAATAGAGACTCACTAACTTCAGATCACGTCACAGCGTTATGGGCTGAATTATGTCTTCCCCAAATTCATATGGTGAAGTCCTAACCCTTAGTGCTTCAGGAAAATAGGATTGTGTTCGGGGATAGGAGCTTTACAATGTAATAAGGTAAAATAGGTTGCTGCATAGCCTGCCCTCATCCAGTATGAATGTTGTGCTTATAAGAAGGGGTGTGTGAGAGCACACAGAGGAAGGCCACGTGAGGTCACAGCAAGAAGGGGGCCATCTGTGAGCCAAGGAGAGAGCTCAGAAGAAAGCAAACCCGCCAACCAGTCTCCGAACAAGTAATCTCGTATAATTTAGCCAGCACTGTGACGGAAGAGAAGTCTTAGATAATTTCTGCTGCCCTGTTCAGGTTTACAGCTCCTTCTCAGGCCTCCCCTGATTCTACTCTTATGACCCTTCTCTACAGGAGATAGCTGGGTGACGGTCGAGCATTCCGGACACACGTCGCTTGCCTCATTGGCCGTACTGCCCTGGGGCTGATCTTCTCATTTGTGTAACTTGTTCTTAGAGCATGAGCGTGAAGGACTCAATCCTGTCCCTTGCACTGCCACCACCCAGTCCTGCGCCTGCCACAGTCAGGGCTCCGCCAAGTTTTGCTGGAAGTCTGTGGGCCCCTGCGATCTGTTTAGGCACATGACACAGAGTGTATTTATGTAATAACACCAAAAATTATAATACAAATGACAATCACAATAATAGCTATTGCTTATTGAGAACAAAGCACTCAGCCAACCAAGGGTCATTACTTGCATACAAACCACATTTGGATCATTATACATTTGATCTTTTAATTGCTCTTTCCAGGCCAAATCTGGACGTTCAGGCCTGGGATGACAAATTGACGTTTTTAGCCTGGGAGAGCTGCCTCTCAGCTCATAGTTCAGTTCTGGTGGCATCCACCATTTTCATCTTTATAGCAGTGCTTTATGCAATAATTTGAATTTTATTGCACTTTTGCACATATTTTACAAAAATGCGTGGAATGGAAAAAGGAAAGTGTAAGAGTGCTGGTTTTAATGATAAGTAATTTGATCTCATAAACTTAATTCAATTTAGAAGAAGATGGAAATTATCTGGATGCCAAAAACGGAGACAATTTATCCTTAATTAGACATTTATTGATCTTAAGCCAGTCAACTGTGGTTCAGTTGTCAAAGGAAAGAACAAAATTATAGGACATGTGCAAACCCATGGTCAAAGATTATGTTTCAAATGGGATGTAATTAAGAATTTTATATTTTTTACAGCACACTGAACATGGAGCCCCAATTATATCATATGTAATAATGCTGTTCAATTTTTTTAATCGAAAAATTTCAGTAATGTCATGTATAATAAAATTAAGAACTTCATATGTTTTGCTTACTTCTTCAAACAACTCTTAAACGTAGGAATAGTCCTCATCGGAGTAGAGAGATCACGTGGTTAGCAAGCGGCAAAGCTCCATGTCCTAGTTTTCCAGGGCTGTCATAACAAGATCCCACACACTGGGCGGCTTAAACATATTTTCTTTTTTCTCTCTCGGAGTTGTGGAGGCTGGATGTTCAAGAGTGAGATGTTGGCAGGTTTGGTTTTTTCTGAGCTCGCTCTCTCTCTCTCTCTCTCTCTCTCTCGCTTACAGACGCCGCCTTCTTGCTGAATCCTATCATCTTTCTTCTGTGTGCACTCACACATCTGAGTCGCATTGTCCCCTTCTTACCAGGACACCCGTCATATTGGATTAGGACCCACCCACAGGACCATACAGCTGTATTCAGAGATCCTGGGCATTAGGACTTCACCATATGAATTTTGGGAGGACACAATTCAGCCCCCAACACTATGACATAAACTCCAGTTAGAGACATTAAACTCATTTTTGGAGGGGGGGAGGGAAGAACTTATACTGAGAAAATCAGACTGAGGAGAGATGGCACAGAAGACATGCATAACTGGGAGGTCGGGGTGGGGAGGGGTGGCTCAGAGCATCGGAGACAGAAACCAGCCCTCGGAGGTTAAAAGCGTCTTTCTCTGAAGCAATGGTTTGCTCTTCCACTGTTGATAGAGTCAGACAAAGCAAACCAAAAACTAACCGAAACAAAATAATCTTGTGGCTTTAAGCAGCTTGACCTGGTATAAAATTGATAGAAGAGGCCAGGGACGTATTGCTGCTTCGGATCCTTGTACGATGGATGCTTCACCGTGAAATGGCTAAGGTGTTCAGGGTGCTTTTATTAACCTAATCAGGTCACCCTGGGACTTAAAGCGGTTCTGGTTACAAGTCTTCAAAAACTCTGAACTACTTTCTGCGTCCATAGGCTAAAAGGTTATTAAATTAGTTGCACAGCGAGTGGAATTAATACTGCGTGATTGAACTAGGATCATCACATTCTAAAAAGCAATTAAAATAGTTCTGACCTTTGAAAAGTAAATCACGAAATTTTCATGTTAAATTTGAACCTGAGAAAAGGCAAATAGTGAATTTAATAAGTATGAATGAGCTTGTAACTGAAAAAAAATTTGAAGAATTTTTAGTACATAATTTTATTTCTTTAAAAAAGTAATTGAGCCACAATAAAATCCAGTTTTTTATATTCCCCTTTATGTTGAAGAAGGCCAGTGCTGAAGACTCGGGAAGTATCTCATGACACATATTTTGCACGTATTTGTACCAGGGAACGTATATTCATATCTATATAGATATTATACCACATTTCATCAATAGCTCATTTCAGAAGTCATTTTTCTTGTCATTTCAATTGCCAGTGCAGTGAAACTTGGGAAGAAGCAGACGAACTTCTCAAGAATGAAAGGGGATGTTGAGGTCTCCTTGAGTACTGACGTGTTAGAAAGTAACTCCTTGGAGAATCCCCTAGTTGTCACTCCGTGTCAGCGGACACAGTTCTAACTAGCTCAATAAGCCTGACTTCGAAAATGCAAATTAGAAAAAGCCTTGACCAAACTAGAGTCAAAGAAAGCACGGTGGAAAGGTAGAGAGGAATGGCAACAGCAGGTACAGAACTCACTGGAGGCAAAGCCAACGTGGTAGGTTTCGATAAGCTTTGAGGGTGTCACTACGCATTGGTGTAGGTTCCTATCAATGTCCCAGAGTCACAAAGATGGGGTTAAAGGGTATCAGTGTCATCTGTTTAAGCAGGCAGATAAATGTGAAATGTAGAAAAATTTCTATCCAGTGTGGAAGAGTAAATTGGAGAGAAGGATAGAAATTGTCACATGGTATCTCTGGAGTTATTTTCGTTGTTCATTTATCCATTCATTCCTAGATGATCTGTTAAGTGCCTACTGTTTATTTATTAACCCAACAAAAGTTTGTTAAGTGCTTAGTCCCTTAACAGACTCTAGGGATGTACTGATGAATACAATAGAGACCAACGTCTGTCCTCATGTGGCTTACTTTTTAGTTGGAGGAAACAGACAATACAAAGCTAAATGACACAGAGAAGGTCTGTAGAACATATAGACAGTGGTAAGTGCGGTGGGGAAAAGTAAAGCAAGGATGAAGGAACAGCAGTGTGGAGAGAGTGGGAATGCAATTTAATGTAGGTTGGCCAGGGGAGCCCTGCCTGTGAAGGTCATGTTTGAGCAAGGTCTTGAAGGAGGTGAGGGAGTGAGCCTCTGGGCTCCTAGAAGGAAGAGCATTTCTGGTGGAGGAGATGGAGGTATGAAGTCCCAGAGGAGGGACAGTGCCTGGGGCAGTGGAGCAGCAGCAGGGAGGCCAGCAGGGTTTCAGCAGGGAGTCCTGGGGATGTGGGGGAGGAGGAGGAGCAAGAGGAGGAAGAGATTGGGTAGAGAAGGGCTTTTACTCGGTGAGAATGGGAAGCCACGTCAGTGTTGTCGGTGGAGGACTGATGTGATCGGACCCAGATTTTTAAAACGATATGCTAGTCAGTATGTGAACAGGCTGAAGAGCAAAGTTCAAACGCAGGAGGCCGTTGAGATATTCCAGGCAAGAGAGGCCATGGTGACTTGAAGAAGGTGCTAGTGGCGAAGGTGTCCGGAAGGGGTCAGCCTCAGGTTATATTTTGAGGGTGCCACTGGTAGGATTGACTGTTGCATCACATACAGGGTATTGTGAGAAAGAGAGGAGTTAAGGGTGACTCCAAGGTTTTTGACCGGAGCAACTCGTGGTCACCATTTATTCAGAGAATGGAAGATGAGGTTTGAGGGGAATGAGTCAGGGTTAGAATTCCAGTGGGGATAAGGAGTTGCCAGAGGGATACACAGGACGAGTTCCAGGGACAGGGCTGCCCGGAGGTGTAAATTTGGAAATTGTGAGAGAATGAGTAGTACACTCAGGGACTGTCTGTGGACTAGGGCAATATTTTTAAAAATGATGAAGATGTAATCTTTCGCTTTAAGCAGTGAAAGCACAGAAATAAAAATAACTAGAGTAAGAGGGCAGAATGCTGTAAATAGTTAAAGGAAAGCAAAAGGTGCCCACTGGTGAAGAGGCAGTGAACGCGACCAGTGGACCGTGATGCAGGAGACTGTGATCAGAATGCTTCCGAAGGAAATTAGGGAATGCTTCATATAGAAGAGGGAATTGTTTACTCAGTCTCCAAAGGGAAGAACGAATTTTTGAAAGGAAGAAATAGATGGAGAAGGTAATCCAGGTCAAAAGGCTGTCTTTAGTGAAAACACAAAAGGAAGAGATCACTGACTATTTTGGGGGAGGAAGGAGAAGTAAGGACATTTTTACCAGACCCTTGTCTCTAAAGGACCTTCCATGCTTCACGAGAACTGTGTAGCAGGCTGGGTGGTGCCATTTACTAAGCTTTACCTTAAATCGTTGCATAACATACACACTGAAAAAGGCACAAATCCTAAGTGTAGTTCATTGACATTTTATCCCATGAAAATACCTGTGTCACCAGCCACTTTGATCAAAAAGCCACCAGCACCCCAGAAACCTCATTACTCCATCCCCTAAACACAGAGGAAACCATGACCGTGACTTCTAGCACCTAGATTAACTATGCCTGATTTGACCTTTATGTAAATAGAACCAGACAGTACATACTCGATTGTATCTAGCTTGTTTCAATCATTGTTCTGAAGTTCAGATGCGTTGTGGCTAGCAGCAGTGGTTTGTTGCTTTTCCTTCCCGTGAATACTATAATCTATTTCTTCAATCTACTATTGATGAGCACTTGAGTTGTTTTCAAGTGTTGGCTATTCTAATTATGCTGCTACAAACATTCCTGTGTGTGTGTTGTGCTAAACACACCCATTTCTTCCCGGCACTTGCTTGAGAATGGAATTGTTAGATCATAGGTAGTAGAAATGCTCAGCTCTTGTAGGTACTGTCAGTTTTCCAAAATGACCATTTACCAACCATCAGTGAACTACCTCTAGGGGCATGGGAATTCCGCTTCCTTCACATTCTGGCCAACACTTGTAAGTTGGAGTTGTCAGGCTGTATAATTTTTTTTTAGGTGGTATAAATTTTAAGTCATTCTGGTGTGCATTGTAATAAATTATTAGGATTTTAATTTGCATTTTCCTGATGACTAATAATATTTAGTACCTTCTCATATGTTTAATATGAATATATGAATATATTTGAATACTTTCACTTATACAGTGCTGATTCAAGTTTTTTGCCCATTTTTAATGGGTTGTCCATCTTTTTCATACAGATTTCTAAGCATACTCTGTATGTTCTGGATACAAGTACTTTGTCATTACGAGGTTCTTTTTCCAAGCTCAGTGCATTTCATTCTCTCAGTAGTGTATTTATTTTATCTTTCTAAAGATTTTATTTGTTTATTTGGGAGAAAGAGGGAGGGAGGGAGAGGAAGAGAGAATTTGGAGACTCCACACTGAGTGCAGAGCCTGAACCAGGGCTTGATCTCACAACTGCAAGACCATGACCTGAACCATGGACGCTTAAGCGACTGAGCCACCCAGGCGCCCAGTAGTGTCTTTAAATAAACACATTTTCTTCATTTTAATGAAGTCCTAATTATCAATTTTCTTTAAGTGTTATGTTTAATGATGAAAAAACAGGTAAGCAGATAGATCTACCTAGTTATATCCGTTACATATTTTGTACGTATGTACATATATACTTATGACACACTCAGAATAATGCTTAACTGAATATCTGGGCACTTTATGGCCCAGCTAAGTTGACCCATAAAATTATCCATCACAACTTATTATAATTAAAAAGCTTATTTTTCATCATAAAATTAATACATGTTGTTGCGGAATTTTGGAGAACTGAAAAAAGCCTCATGATTCAATGCCTAACAAGGTACCTGACACTTAATAAATTCTCCAAGAGTGTACGCTTAGTGAATGAATGGATAAATGAATGAATGAATATACCCAGAGAAAAAAATCTTTGTTAATATCTTAGTGTTAGGGCTTTTTTTTCTGTGCATCTTCTTTGTTTTATATATTTTTGATAATATTGTACATATTTTTAAGTCATGTTCTGTTTGAACTGTTTGCTTTTCAGTGTTGAGTCAAATGCGAACACTTATCATCTGGCATATTCCCAACCTCCTAATTAACATGATGGGAAGACAAATCATGTGCTTTCTCAATCCTTCTTGCACCAAAGGCTCTTTATGATAAATGTAAAATACTCCTGGATGCACATATATTTTTATCTAGTGGAAACTAGCTGAAGCATGTGACCAAACACAGTTTTTGAAATTTCTATAATTGTCAAGAAAACTCAGGAATTGTCTGTGTAGCTATAAATTAGGACAATGTGAATGTGAGCGTAAGAAACATCTATTTGAATTTATTTGACATCGGCTCCAGTTCCATAGGATTTGAGCTTCCTGTGATTGAGTCTAAGTAAGGAGAAGCATGGGAAAAAATAAGAGATCAGAATGTAAGACTTGGTGCCTTGTTGGGCAGGGGACAGAAGCCAAAAAGTACTTCAGGCAGAAGAACAGTTCATTAATTACCAGTGGAAAAAGTTGAATCTAGGACATGTCTTTCTTGAAGTGACATAGAAAGGTTCACCAGCTGGAGCATGAAAATGGGAGACAAATATGTGTGTTTGATATTAATTTTGTTACCAATACATTGGGTTAATAGGATATTCCATCTTTACCATAGTTTCCCTACTATGAAATGAGGAAGGCATTTCTGGGATTTAATTTTGGCAGTTTGTGATATCATAATTTCATAATATAAAAATCATGGAAATCGATTCACTCAAAATACGCATTGGACAGCTATGATGTGCACAGTATTCTATTTATTGTTGTGGAATGAAAAAGAAGTATAACCCTCCTGCAGTGGTCTGGATGTTTGTGTCCCTCAAATTCCACATGCTGAAATCCTAACCCCGACGTGAGAGTATGTGGAGGTGGGGGCTTTGGGAGATGATGAAGTCGTGTGGGCCAGAGTCCTCATGAATGGGATTGGTGTCCCTATAAAAGAGGCTCCGAGAGATCCCTCGCCTCTTCCCACCTTCTGAGGACTCAGTGAGAAGCCTGCCCTCTACATCCCAGAAGAAGGTCTTCATCAGAACCTGAGAATCACTGATGGATTGGCACCCTTATCAAAGGGACCCCCCAGAGAATTCTCTTCCCTTTCCACCATGTGAAGATACAATGAGACGGTGGCAGTCTGCAACTCAGAAGAGATCCTCCCTAGAACTTGGCGATGTTGGCACCCTGATCTTGGTGTCCGGCCTCCAGCGCTGTGAGAAAGAAATCTCTGTTGTCTATAAGCCACTCAGGCTGTGGTGGTTTGTTACAGCAGCCCTAACTAAGACATCGCTCTGTCTTTGTGGTACCTCGAGAAGGACTCTGCACACAGCAGGTGCTTAATAAATGTTACATAAAGGTCACTGCCCTCAGAAAACTTGCATCTATTTGGGAAAATAAAAGCACTATCTGCAGACTCACGTATGGTAGTCCTGCAGCCCGTGAAACACCGCAGACCTTGAACAAGGACCAAGGGAGGGTCCAGGCAGCGCCAGCCTATGGGCAGGGGTGGCTCAGGAGCCGGGCGGCCGAACCGGAACTCTGATTCATAGGTGGAAAGGGGAGGAAGGTACCACGGGCAGGGCAAGTAGCCACTGGCAATCACGCAGCTTCTGGGAGTGGCGCAATCCACCTGCCTCAAAGGGCTTGTTTTGAGAAGCCGTGGAAGGTGCAGCTTCAAAGAGCCGGGCGCCTACCTTGGCCCTGGGCTATGAAATGGGGACTTTGTTCTTTATCCCGTAAATAGTGCCTGCCTTTGTTTTTGAGCAGGAGAGCGACAAGATTAAAGTAGCATTTTTAGAAAGATCTACCAGGTCTGAACAAAAAGAATGAATTAGAGAGGACCCAAACGGGAGCAGGAAGCTATTAAGAGATTTTTAGCAGAGTGTAGGTCTGAGAAGATGAGGGTCTGGCTTTGGGAAATGGGAATGGGAAGAGGACAGTGGTTCAAAGGCTGTGTTAGTGAGTGGGCTACCAGAGAACTGACGGTGTTTGGTAACCGGAGAGGGCGAGGCGAGGAAAAGGAGAATGAAGGACAATTACATTTGCAGCTCAGGGGACTGGAAGGATCCAGTGAGCCTTTGACAGAAAGAGCATAGAAGAAGAAAAGGAAGCCAGATCAAAGGAAGAAATAGATGATTTCAATTTTACACTCGCATATCCTGATGAATGCTGCAGCCCCTAATTCGGTATTTATGTAATACCTTATAGTTTCCTGGGCACTCTTCCAGAGACGGTATGTCGCTTGTGACGAAGAAGCCAGAACAGCCGCTAGCAAGCCGCAGGTGGTTAGGAACTTGCAAATGCAGGTGGATGCGGACAGGAGGCTGTAGACACAGCTCAGAGGCGTGCAGAGCGGACGGCCCAAGTGGCTCATTTTAATCTCCTGTTTAATTCTCACTTGTGTTACTTAGTCTGCAGTCGTCTGTCTGTGATCGAATGATTAAACCTCCGACGTTCACTGCTTTGCTGCCGTATGTAGCGAGCTGTACTTCGAAATAACACTGACCCGTGTTTTGAAATAATTCTTCAAATCACGTTTACATCCCATCCTGGCATCCACTTTCCCTGAAAAAAAATTTTTTTATACGTATCTAATTTCCATTCGCAGATTCAACAGCGTCCTAGAACAAAACCCAAACAGGATCGGCCATTGCCTGTTTTTATCGGCTGGTGCTGGGGACGGTGATTGGCAAACTGAATCATGATGGCATTATTAAAATTCATGAGCCGGAGAATTACTGATGTGTAATATTCAAAAATGCAGTGGGTGCTAAGTATCTTCGACACGTTCCCTAAAGCTTTAACCATCTTGGGAAAAAATGTTAGAAGTCTGTCAGGAACATATTGGGTTTTCCTAGAGCATATGGTGATGAAATAAAATGTCGTTCTATGAGAAAATATTGTCATACCGGCTTCCTGGCCCCACGTGTCACAGGCTCTTTCTATTTCTGCTCTGCACTTGTCTTTCTTTGGGGCCCTTAATTTCTGGGATGAATTTCCTTCCTGGTCTTGGAAGAATATCATTGTCTCACCCGTGCTTTCTCTGTTTCTTTTGGCCATTCCTTTGTTTTCGTTCCTCCTCCCCAGAGTCTTTTGTTCTCCACCCTGCGCTTCAAGTCTGGGAGGTGTGTGCTTTGATCAAGTTTTTGTTTTGACGACAGGAAGAGTTTTCATCTTCCAACCCTCTCTCCCTTCCGTGGTTGGTGTGCTGCTGTCTCATCCTTTTTTCTGAACGAGTTGCTTTCACCCCAGACCTGGCTGCGCTGCAGGAATGGACGTGCTTCTTTTCTAGCTTGCATTAAAAAAAAAAAAAAAAAAAAAAAAAAAAATCCATTTTTATTTCAAGAGGATGAAGAACAGAAAAAAAAAGTCAATAGGCCCTTTTACCCCATTCTCTCTTTGGTCCCCCTTGGGCTCTTGTTAAGCATTGAAAATGTTCCCAGAGCTGGTCTAACCCGCATCACCCGATTGGTTGCAGGCGCTGTCGGGGTGGTATCCCCCAGGGGTGGCGGGGTGGCAAGCTCAATATCCAAATTCCTGGAACTGTCGTGTTAGTCTGTTTTCTCAGGCAACGAAGGAGCAACGCAGTCTTCCCTAGGGCTTGTATTATTTTAGAGTTTTAGAGGCCAAGTGGGCATTTCCAGTTGGCTCTGAATTTCACATTCTTTGCTCTATGCTCTCAATAATTCAGACCTGGGTGAGTTTGGATACATTGTTCCTCAACATTGTTCTTTAGGCAGCTATGATGCAACTCATAATCCTCTCCCTGTCTGCAGTGAGGACAATGGAAGCTTCCCCTTAAAGGCAAACGAAGTGTTTTAAATTTCATACCAGAAAATAGTCTGGGACAGCACGGCTGAAAGCTGGACCAAAACAAAGTCAGGGAGCATTACATGTGTAGCTCCCCTCACCTGGGCTACATCCCAGTTGCTGGGGTTCGTCGGGGAGCTGGTCTGGTCACCTGCAGTGCTAAGGAGACACTACCTCTGGCTTGAAGCAAGAGAGCACAGCCTTTCAGGGCACGTAGGAACAGCGTGGCAGACAGTCCCCACAAGCCCATGAGTTTCCAGAGCAATGATTTGGATGTAAACTTTTCGAACACATACTAGTTGGAAAGCCATAAACCATGTTCTTTAAAAAAATCACCATCGGTGGCCACTTGGTAAAGGAGGGCTTTGGAAACGGAGAGACAGGATACAGTGTTGTGCTTCCTCGTACCCGTTAATGACTGACGTAGGCGATGGTATTGGGTTTTTCTTGAATCGAAAGAGATTCTATAGATGATGGCAACTTGCTGCATCATGTCAAAGCCTCCTGTCTTCGTAAGAAAGTTAGCAGAAACTACAGAAACTATAAAACGTCTCCCCCCTCCACCTCCCATCTGTTTTCTCTAATGCAGTACGATCACCAAGAATCAAAACCCAGGACGGCCGCTGCCCACAGACGGGGTCATTAAGGCAGGGCAGGCAGGAATGCAACGTGGGTTTCTTAGAAATAAACTCACGAAATAAAATAAAAGGACACTCTGCAAGCTGTGGTGAGCACTCTGGCTTTCTTCTTTCTCCCCACCTTTCTCATTCCTTCCTTTCTCCTTCTCCTCCCTAGCTCTCCTACTTTCTGGCTTCAGTCTGTTCTCTACATTATTAACGAATGTATCTTTACGTTGCAGTTTATCCATTTGGGACCCGGGTTACTCTAAAACCACTTAGATTGCCCATAAATGTCATTGAAATGTCTAAAATATGATACTGTTGCAAACATTATTTTCTTTCTCAAAATTAGTTAAGTAGTTAAATCCACTATAGCCTTTCATTTCTCTGTATGAAAACCACTTTATTACCTCATTTAAATTGTACTTAGAAACCCCCATGTTCTTGCTGAAGCTTCCTTCTGGAATATCTTTTTCTCCATTTCTCACTTATTGAGACCCTTCTTATTGGTCAAAGCCCAACTCAAAGGCCACTTCTTCTGGAAGACCTGCTTTCAACAAATATTTATTGAGGGCCTTCTCTGTGCCAGGTAGTGTTCTAAGGACTGGGGTACAGCAGTGAATAAGGACAAAGTCCCTGCTCGCATGGAATTTACATTCTGGGAGTTGGAAGTAGCTACTGATAGATAACCAAAAAAGGAGATACATAACAAGGCAGGGAAATACAGGCAGTAGGGTAATAAAGTAAGATAAAGGAGGGGAAAGGGTGAGAAAGTGGTGGAAAGACCAGCAAGGAGACATTTTCTCTTCCTTTTGCACTCCTACAGAATATAATTATGTTTTAAAAATTGTATGCCTTTTTATGCATGAGAAAATGACACAGGTGCTTAGGTATTGTAAGCTGCTTACAGACAGGAAGGTATTTACCTTTGTATTCACCAGTGCCTTGTATACAGCAGGCACCTGCTCAATGCGCGGTGTGCCTGACATTGGGAGTGCACGGAAAGTGACAATGTACCCATAACACCACCGATCCGTGTGGGTGTCATATGATCTAAGTCATGTCAAGAAATGGAGAAATAGCATCTTGTCATTTGACTGGAAAGCAACAAATGACAAAGGGGCAGGAATCCATCTTCCAAGGCTGGAGGTCTGTCCATGGTGGAGGTCAGAGAAAGCCAAGGAGGCAGGCGTCTGGCAGGTATGCTGAGAAGAATGAAGTGGAGGAAGGGGAGGGACAGGTCGCTGCAGCAGAAGGACCACACCAGTAATCGTTGGTGGTGCTCACCTGGGAAAGGGTCCCTCCTTTCCCCCCCCCGGTTTGTGAGCCTAAGTACCCCCAACGGCTGGGATTTTGAATAGCACCTCGAATTTCAGCTTCTATATGGTACCCCTTTAATTTAGTGCATTAATTATCCTACGGACCATTTAATATTAACTGCTATTCTCCATTAATTAAGCCACTGTTTTGGATAACCTTTTGGTAAGAGTGCTAGCAAGACCAAACCTGTTATGTATTTCAGCTGTTCCCAGAGGTAATAAGCTGGGGTAAGTAATGAATGGAGAGAAGGCCAACAACAGAAATATTCTGTGTAACTCATGCCCTCTTGGTCATTCATAATTGGGTAGTACCACAGAGCTGAGGAACTTTGTTTTTTAAGAGGCTATATGTACCAGGCAGTATTCTAAGCGTTGTACTCATCAAATCATGTCTTGCTTTCGTATTGCACGTCTCGATAATACAGGTACTTCCAATCTCTTGACTTGATCTTCCCCGCAACCTTGGGAGGTAGTCTTCACTCCCGCTGGCCTTCAGACAAGGCGAGGGGTGCGGTCCTTGCCAGTGAGCTGCGCAGAGCCCCACACGTTCAGAGGGCTGTGGACTCCACACGCCTGTGCTCATGGCACGTAGAGCAAATCTATCGATTTTAAATGGGGCCGGACAGTGGCCCAGGTATCATGTTACCTTCTAACTTTAAAACAAGCCATCCAGTCAAATAGTATGGCCATGGTGCACTTTGAAGGCGTGTTGGGAGAAGTGTTTTAGCCTGCAGTGATCCTGTCTTCCTTGGAAACCTGTTTTTCCAATTGTGCAACAGTTACACTAGAAAATCGTTCTCTAGTTTGAAATATGAAAACATTGGAAAATTTTTTGTATCTGAAAGAAATCAATTAGTAACTCTTTTTTTTTTGGTATTGATGTAGTGTTGTAGTTTTGACTACCTTTAAATGTGGAAGGGAAAAGATCTCAAAGTATTTTGAGTAAAGAGGGCTGTAATTTAAATATATATCTATTATTAGCCATCCGAAATGCTTTAAAAATGACTCAAAATTATTTTCTTTTGTCTTCCCCCCCTTCTGTGAACTCTCATGAGGCATAAATGAGACGTAAGAAACCAAAGTGATTTACCCAAGTTTTACCCAGTTGGTAATAAAATTCCAAGAGTAGAGAACCCAGGCTGGGAAAAATCACACACTCTTTTTTCTGGTTTCTTTACTTTATGTGAATTCTCTAGTGGTATACAAAGTTGCTAGCATAACCTTTAGAAATGTTTTGCTCATGAAATGGGGTATTGATTCCTTGGTTTACCCTTTTTCTCCTAACTCAGATTCCCCTTCAAGGCCACGAAAGGGAAGGAAAGAAACAAACTACTGGAACCAAGTACTGAAATGATGGATAAAGAAGACTGAGAACGAATAAGGCTAAATCTTTAAAGTTGCTCTGACTATTATATGAAGATTGATTTTCCTAGAGAAAAGCTAGTTGTCCTCGTATTCTGAAAATCACCACGTGTGAGTGGTTCTATATCATTAATGACACACCATATATTTTTTTCTAAATCAAGATGACTCCTGGGCTTTTGGAAGATGGAATCATAAACTCAAATACCTACATACCTGAGTCGTAGGAGAGTGAGGTGCATCTGGTGTGAGAGGTAATGAGATTTGCCTGGAGCATGCAGACTTTGAAGGCACAGGTCGCCCCACTCCCCCCCCCCGCCCCAAGGCAGTCCTGTTGTGCTGACCCAGCTGATTGCTTCCAAGTGTGAATGTGAGCTCTGGGCAGCTGGGTTTCCCAATTTTCCAAGCTGGGTATCTAGATTTTTATGTGAGAGCCCCCAATTAAAAATTGGTATCCAAGTCAAGAGTGGGTATCTGGCCACCAGAACACAGGGGTGGGAGAGGACCCGATTTTGCCTCTAACATAGAGACTGCCACTGCACATTTTCACTGTTTAATTTCATTTCCAAGCCAGAAGCAGCAACAATGGAGCTGTAAGAACATGGGAAGAACACTGGGGCAGAATTGTTCTAAAGAAGTCATCTATTCTTAAAGGTTCAGAGGAGTAGTGTTTTAAAAAGACTCATAAGAAGGCACTTTATATTCCAAATGAACTGTGACAATGGTGTTTGGGAAGGGTAGAGTGCAGATACTAGACAAGCATGTAGAAATGAGTAAAATTTTGCTAACCTTTCAGGGCTGTCCTTAAACACCATGCAGGATGCTTTAAAACCGAATGTGACGCCTGTGCTGTCCGCCAGAGTCCTGTGGTCTTTATAGCCGGCGTGATACTCAACAACAGGTTTAACGATAGGTTTGCCATGGATCATGGCCATCAGGGCGTATCCAGCATTTAAGAGACCAGTACAGATATGCTGATATACACCAGCTTAATACAAACCCTGTTTATATCCTACATCATATTCCAGAATGTTGTTGCTTAAAGGGTAGACCTCAGACCAGTAGCATCAGCATCACCTGTGTGCTTATTAGAAATGCAGTATCCGGGGCCTGGGTGGCTCAGTCAGTTAAGTGTCCGACTCTTGATTTCAGCTCAGGTCATGATCTCAGGGTTGTGAGATCAAGCCCTGTATCGGCTCTGCATCAGGTGTGGAAACTGCTTGAGATTCTCTCTCTCCCCCTCTCTCTGCCTTTCCCCCTCTCACGCTCGCATGCACGCTCTCTCTCTCTCCAAAAAAAAAAAAAAAAAGAGAGAGAGAAAGAAAGAAAAGAAATGCAGAATCTCAGGCCCTACCCTAGATTTATAGACTCAAAATCTACATTTTAACAGGTTCCGCGTGTGATTGATGCGCGCAGCCGGTTTGGGAAACACTGTCCTGGAACACTTGGTAGCTCTTTTTGCCGTCGTCCATATCTTCTCTTGCATTAAATTTGTTTAAATTCTTCCTTGTGACTACAGGCGGACTATAGAAGGTAGAGGTTACATTAGAAAAAAAAAAAAATCCTACGACTGCCCTTGACCCTAGGAAGGATTGAAAAATTTGTATTGAATTGAAGGGAGATGGTGAAAGAAAAAATGTTGCAGGAATAATTATAATCAGAGCGACTCCCATGTATTCAGTGTTTTCTCTGTGTGTGATGTGGGGTTCAGTATTTTACAGCTCTTATTTTATGGAGTCCTCACAATTCCATAGAAGCTCGAAGACTTCTATGCTGATGAGGAGACTGGGGATTCGCAAGGCTCAGTACTCAGTGCTGGGAACGAAGGGGCAGCGAGGGGGCAACTTTGCCTGATGCCAAGACTACAGCTGCACTGTTCGCCGGTGTGGGTCGGTAGGTGTGAATGAAGGAAAAAAAGAGAAGGTTGGAAGAACATTCTTTCAAGTCTGAGACTGGGAACAGGCTGTTTTATTCTTGACGGTATTGGAGGATTCATCAATAATTGTCTCCAGCATCGGGTCCCTGAGATGAAATGCTTCCTTTCACAGTTGGGAATATCTGCGGGTGAACATTCATCCTCGGCCAGAAGATGGAGCACTTTTCTCTTCATAGTTTATTGATTCATCTGCCTGGAAATGAAAGGGCAAGAAAGAACGTTTTTGCCTGTGACAGCCGTTTTGCTTTTTCTCCCAAAGAAGCAAGAGGAAGTAGGAACTCAGCTAAATGTAGGGACGGTGATTGAGAGTGGGGAGAGGAAAAAGAGGGGAAAATGTCTCTTGGCTTTTCAGACCCTTCCAGCAGGAAGCAGAGAGCTTGATAGATTCTGTGCCACGGGAAGACCCAGTAACAATTTAATGGGTCCACTAGACAGTGCTATTATGGGGTGATAGGCAGTATATAATTATTTTTAACATGCATGTATGGTTAGGGCTTGAAATGTATCGCAGGGCTGTCCAATACTGAAGCAGTGTAGGTGAACAACTCTCCCTGTGTACTAGGAAGGAAACTGGTCCAAGCAACCCACTGGGGGACAAAAACATGAAATGAAGAGTTTAATGAAATTAAGTCTCTGCAAGAGAAAGTGAGATTCTCTCTTCATAAACAGGCTTTGAAATATTTAAATTGCTCTTAGGAGGAAACGTGTTCGCTTATTCACAAAACACTCACTTGGAAAGAATTGGTTTAAGCTGTGTCTGCATGCCGGCTTAAGAACTAGATGGCGAGCAAGGCAGAGGTTTTTGTCCCCTCTTAACAGTTAGCTTCTGGAGGTGTTTAGTTAAACGTCACTGCAAGCAAAACACAATAACAAAATGTGTTAATAATCACCCCGTAACCATATATGCTGTTGCCTCTACAACCTAAGGAACCTCTCCAACAGCATTCAGGAAGCATATTATCCGTAGAGAATCTGAGACTCTGTTAACATCAGTTTGAAAAACATCAAAACCTCCAGACTTATTGTCAAAAGTTAGATGAACAGGTCTCATGAGTAATTTCTTAAATTTCCAGATAAATTAATGTCTCATGATAATTTATTTAAAAATCCATATGCAGTTACACATCTAAACTTCCATTATTATTATCTCTTCTGGGATAATAATAAAAAACTTGCTCCTCTTAAACACATCCCTTTGCTTATTCATTTATTTATTTATTTTTAAAGATTTTATTTATTTATTTGACAGAGATAGCCAGCGAGAGAGGGAACACAGCAGGGGGAGTGGGAGAGGAGGAAGCAGGCTCCTAGCGGAAGAGCCTGATGTGGGGCTCGATCCCTGAGCCGGGATCACGCCCTGAGCCGAAGGCAGACGCTTAATGACTGTGCTACCCAGGCGCCCCCCCTTTGCTTATTTAGAATCTTATATTCTCTCATTGGATGCTTGGGTGATTGAGATAATGTTTCCAATGTAAGATCTTAGCCTAAACATACATTAAATTCTGTTTTGGAATGATATGCAAACATTTTTAATTGGGATATAGAACAATTTAAGTTATGGAAATATTTTTTAAAACTTTGGGCTCTGTACTTTATTTTATGAAACTTAAACAAAATTTATCAGAACACAATGACAAGTACTTTGGCTGTTTAAGTGTTTTATATTTACAAAATACCCAAGATTAGTGAGAATCCTCTTCCTGCATCAGCAGACCTTTAAAATGGCTTTACATTTTTTCTACTTAAGACATGAATTGGGAGAAAGACTCCAACTGTCTAGCTTCGAATTGAGACCGACACCAATTCCTCCACATGTCTCAGTCTCCGAATCCAGAGCTGCTATGCTTGGAAGGGTCTTCCCTTCCCAGCCAGCATGCCTGTCTCACGGGGGAGCCCACCGCCACGGTGGTTGGTGGTTGGGAGTTTAAGCTCTGGTGATTGGCTTCAGGTGAAGGTAATAGCTTTGCCACTTAGAGACCTAGGACAAGCCCTGTGTGTGTCACTTTCACCATTTGTAAAGGGAGGATGATACATAACATCTATGCTGTAAAAAAAATGTGTGGATTAAATGAAATAATGCAGGTACAGGACTTGGCAGGGTTCGTCCTGAAAAATGCCCCCAAACAGCTATTTTTATATTTTTAAATCTTATTATTAAACAGCTATTATTAGGAGGAGGAGGAGGACGACGAGGAGGTAGAGGAGAATAGAATCCTTTGTCTTCATGTATTTATTTTTTTAAAGTTAGTCTTTTAAAAGATTTTTTATGTATTTTTTTTTTTTAGAGAGAGAGAGTGTGTGTGTGCGTGCACTAGTTAGGGGGCAGAGGGAGAGGGAGACTCTCAAGCAGACTCCACACCCAGTGCGGAGCCTGATGCAGGGCTCGATCTCACAACCTGAAGATCATAACCTGAGCTGAAACCAAGAGTCTAACGCTTAACCCACTGAGTCACCCAAGCATCCCCTCCCTTTTCTTCATTTAGTCATTAAATAAATCAACTGAACTGTTACCATTTAATTTTATTTTTGAAATAACATGTTGCATTTATTTTATTACATGAGTAGTACGTAACCATTATAATTACAAATCATAAATTCACATAATAAGAAAAAAATCATTCAATCTTACCATCCAGAGAAGACATCTGTAATGACATCTACATACGTGCACACACACACACACACACACACACACACACCTTTTTTCCCATGCAAATATGTGTTTCTGTGATAATCACATTTAAATGTGATAATCACATTAAAACAAAGTGGTGTAAACACTCTATACATGTTTGTTAAAAGCACAGGTACTGGAATCAAACTGCCTTGATTTAACTCCTGACTTTGCCACTCAATAAGCTACATGACCTTGGGCAAATTGCTGCCGTCTTGCATGTGTCGGTTTCTCTATCTGTAAAAGGGGACTATGCGGAGGATCCCGCTCAAAGCGTTGTGAGGATGAAATAAGAATTTGTATAAATTATAGGACACTTAATCAGAGCAGTCACTGGGTAGGATGCATCTTTTAAGAGTCCCATTGTAAGGACCTTTCACTGGTCAAACACCAGGATCCAGGGCTGATCTGTTCTCATCATTATTCTTCTCTCCCCACCGCCTCGATGCCTTGAATTGTTCGCATCAGCCATGTTGAAATTCCCCTGAATTGCAAGTAACTTGTTAACGGAGAATTCTGGTTCAGTTCAGACAAAATGCACACAATAAGATGATTTCTCCCAATTTAATCAGACTGGGAGTAAGAACTGTGTCTTACATTTCTTCATATGTCCCCTGTATCCACATACTCTGCTTTGAATTTTAAAATTCTGGTGCCCTTTGACAGGGTACTAGAAAAATCTATTGAGTAACATTCACTAACTCAGAAAAAGTTTACTCGGTGTCCTAAATGAATACCTTGTATTTCTTAAGAAGAGATGGTTGAATGAGTTGATAAATTTTTTTAATACAATAATGCTTAAACTGCATTAGAAAAGTTTTTTTTTTTTTTGGCTTTGCTTTCAGGCCCTTGTAGCATTAAATATCTTTTCTTCAAGTTGGCATTTGCTGTTTGCTCTTCGTCCATACAAAGTGTGCGGACAAATAAGGCAAAAGGTGAAAGTCATGCCCTAAAAAATGGAAATCTCTCCAAAGGTGATTGGAACAAAAATTACCCATGCAACTTTATAATTAAAGCCCTTCATAAAATGCACATGCAAAGTGAGGTTTTGGAGGAGTCCCTCTTTCTGCATTCTCCTTTTTAAAGATTAATTCGTTTAACGAAACCAACCAGAGGAAGGAAACCCTATGCAGGCTTGAAATTTTGTTTGGAAACAATTAGGCTCTGTCTTTCCCAAAATATAGATTGTGCAATTAATGGGGAACTTGGCTAGAGCAAGATTGTTGACAAGATGTAGCTAGCATATTCGAGCTATTTTTAGTTATTATGCTATTTGTACTTAGTAACATTCGACATGAACATTCACTTACATGGAAGTTATCCTTTTAAGATATAATGAGGAAATAGTTGGCATTTGTTTTGGGAAAATATTCAGTTTTTAGTAAAAAAACACTCTACACTCAGAACAGATAAATATCTTCATTGACTTTAAGTGTGGAGAAATCGCATTAGGATATATGACACTTAACTTATAACGCCACATGTCAAACTTCCTTGGAAGAAGTAAAAATTCTCATCTACAAAACATTTTAATACTTCTTTTTTTCTTTCAAGTAAATCTAGTCACTGAAAGCAGCCTGATAAAATTCTGCCTGGTAGAGAAAATTAGGGGAATTGCTTTAATAAGTAAGAATGTTTTTTAACTAACGTTGTCAGTAAAAGGGGGTCCTTCTCAAGTCCTTGAAAATACTTGAAGGCAGCTTCCCCTCTGCGATAGTTTCAGTGGCGGTCCTACTCTCACTCTTTTCTCCTTCTTAGGGAGTAAAAGTTCACGTTTTGCTCTTGTTCAGCATCGCACATCTCCAGCGAGTGGAGGATGAAGTAATGAGGTAACACTTCAGTATCTTGTGCACCCATTGACTTCCCATAAGTGAATGAGTCAGCCCAACAAAGAGGGTAGGTGCTCCATGTCTGGATCGTGCTTCCGTGTGCGTGGGGCTCCAGCTTCCGTCACGCCCTGGCTTCCCCGGAAGACCCCGAGAGCTCTGCAACTCCCGAAGGATTTGCTTCCCTGGGGCCCGAGTCTGTGCTCAGGATCTCATCAGACGGAACCGCTGGGAATCTAAGCAGGTAAGTATGGCTGTCCCTCGCACTACACATCCAAAAGTTGCCTGGCAGCCCAACGCAGGACATGCGCAACAAAGGGGGCGTAGGCTGCTGTGTTCCTGCTGCTGACATGATTGGTTTAGGAACCCAGGCGAGTCTGGACAAGGGAAGGACTCATCAATAGAGCCTTCTGCAAGAAGGCCAGTAGGGGGCGTCATGACTGCCTCTTGCCATTCTTTTTAGTATTCTCTGGGGCTGGGGGTGTGTGTGCTTAATTTATACTTCTGTCAAAAAGTCACACATATACAGAGCTTATAATCATAAAAATAACAAAATGATATATATACAAAAATTATAATAAAATAAGAACAGTACCTACCTCATTTCCCTTTTCTAGTTCCTTACCTCGGAAGTAACTGCTTACAAAACTTTCAACTCTTTATTTTGGTATTTATTTTCTTATTTCTAAGGAATGATTAATAAATAGTATCTATTTTTGCAGATATTTCTTGGTTTTCCTATTTTAGATATCTATTGATTGCCTAGAAATCTTTCAAATACACTTATATCTCATATTTGGTAAAATCCTTTCTAGTGATACACACACACGCACATGTACACACACACACACACACACACACACAAATATTCTTCATAGCTGAGCCACATAGTGTTCAGATTCTGTGTCCTTTCTTCTACAATTTTTCTCTCTGATGTTACATTCTCAATTTTTTTTCTTTCATTGCTTCATATTCTTTCCTGAAACTCTAATCGTCCCTAACATGCATTTAGCAAGTGTTTCATGGCCAACATCCCTGTACGTAATTTACAGATAAGAGGTGCTGCATGTCATGCCCTGACATAAAGGGAGAAAGTCCAAATTCCTTGCTGTGCCATGTAAGATGTGGCTCCTGGCTCCCCACCAGCCTCCTTCTTGTCTTCTCCTTCCCGTTAGTCTGCAATCCAGCCCCACTGGACTTGAACTTGCCAAGCCTGCTCTTTTCCCTTGGCCTTTTCCAGCCCCTGCTGCTGGAATCACTCTCCTGCCCCCGTTATGTGCCCCTCACACATGCTCAGGTTCCAGTCCTCCCTGGCCCCTAAGAACTGCTAGGGTCCTGCAATGCGCTCCTGTAGCACTTCTCTCTCCACCCACCGCTCTGTGCGTTGATGACTTGATTACCATCTGTGTTTCTCACTGAGCCATGAGCTCCATGAAGGTGGGTCTGAGTGGTCTTGTTCTCTGAGGAGGCTTCAGTGTTTGGCATCTAAATTTTTGGCTGCTTTATAAATGTTAGCAATTTTATGATGGGGTCTCTAAGGAAAATGTCAATGATGTAAATGCCTGTGAAAACATTGCGATGATTCAGGGTGAGAAAATCCTAAGTGAGGATAATGAATTGTTTACTCACATGAAGTAATTCTGTTTTTCCTTTACAAGTTGCCTAACCTTAAACTGGCTGAGACTTGTTGCAATTATAAAGTGAGAGACAACGTGACTTTAGAGATTGGGCAACCTGGGTGTAAGAATTTAGGTCTTACTCAGATTTTGCAAATGATCCTGGGAAGCCTTGAAGAAATAAATTAACACCTTGGAGTGTCAGCATGGCAAGCTATGTATTCTTGAAGCTTCCATCTACCATAACACACTGGAGGGATATGCCCGTGCCCAGAGCAGTGGTTCTCTGAGCCTTGAAACCAGAGAAACCAGTGGGGGCTCTGCCTTCATGGAGCCTTCAGTCTAGAAAAGAAGACAAGCAGCTCAACACACATATAAATATGCACTTGCAGGTGGAAAAAAATGGTGTCACATTGGAGACCAAATGGTGACGGGGAATAAAGAGGAGGCTCTGCATAAGTGGTCAGGAAAGGAGGGCCTGAGGGAGTATAAATTAAACACAAAGTCAGGGAAAAGGCATTCCCAGCCTAGGAAAGCAAGTTCAAAGTCTCTAGGACAGGTGGTGGTTAAGGGGTTGTGTCTCTAAGACAACATGATTATGCCTAGAACCCAAAAGGAGTGCATCATGGCTGGACCAGAGGAATCAGAGGAGGAAGGGCTCAAATTCAAGTCTGAGAGACAGGCAGGGGCCTCATTATTTGGGGTTGGGAAGCCTGCTCTACTCAGCTTGCTCTCTGAACATGGGCTGCTGGTCTGCCAACTGCTACCTGTCTGTGATAAAAAAAGAGCTTGTGCAGATGTAAATCAACTGTGTCACCTAGAACACTTTGTGCTGAGCTCATACGTGCACACACACGCGCACACACACACACACACACGTAACAAGACTTGCTCAATGAAGAAAGGAGTGTGCTGCTTTATATTTCTGTTCTGATGTACATTCCTTATTTTGTTGCGGACCAACACGCAGAGCATACGGTGGAGTGGACACACACTCCAAGATTTCCAGTGCATGCAAATGTGTGTTGGACGGTGAGGGAGCGGGAGGGGGTGTTATGGCATGATCAAATTCACTTTTTAAAATGATTTCTGTGGCTACAGAATAGAGAGTGGAGTGGGAAGAGGCAGAAGAGATCAGTCAAGACCAGCATTCTAGCAAAGAAATGACAATGCCTTGGACCAAGATGGCGGCAATGGAAGTGGAAGATTAGTGGACAGATCATGGTATATATATATAGAGAGAATCCATAGGATGTTCTCATGAATTGGGGTAGGAGGAGTTAAGAGGCCAATTCAAACGTGGCTTCCAGGTTTCTGTTTTGAACAACCTTTTGAATATTCATGTCATTGATTGCGATAGTAACAGCAGAGGATGAATGAGTTTAGAATTGGGGAGGTGGCATGCATGGCTATTATTGGCAATAGTTATAATAGTGGATTTTAAAATAACAGGAGTGCTTGTGAAATCTCAAAATTAATAAATGCTAATGTAAAGTCATAGTCCATATTTTTTCTCATAAAACGCTTTTTTGAAAGCAGGAGGAAGAAAGATCAAAAATTGTGTTGAGAGATAGATGCTGGGAGGGGTTAGGCTCACTCATCAGCTGAGGGATCTTTTCATCATAAGTGATTCAGCTATGTGACTAAGCCAAGTTACATAGCTATTACGATCTTGAGGGGTGCTTCTGAATGGCCAAAATTATAAATGTTAAATGCATGAATACCAAGGGCATGCCCATGGTGAGGAATAAGTTTCATCTTAACTGTCAACTCTGATTAATTTTTAATGGATGCTCGGAGAACTCTTTTGAGGCTGCAAATGGAGTGAGTGAAAAGAGTGCTGTCACCAATTTTCAGTGCATACCTTGGTTGCAGGAGGAGTTGTGGCAGCAGGGCAGGCCCAGAATTTGCTGACCCTCCGCATTTTTCAGGTATAGGAAACGAATTGGATAAATGCCCCAACATGTGGCCCTGGATATATCACTTCAAATACTGCAAAATGGAATGAGCACTAAACCTCGAAGGGAACTCTCTATGTAATTAAAACTTGGAACAGATTCCAAGAGCTGGAATACAATGTTGTTACTGTTCTTTCCTTCCACCATGATATTCGAATCAAAGCTGGTTGATAACAACTAAAGTGCCTTCTGGGATGTCAATGCAGTTTTGCTCTGGGATCTATTAGGGATAGAAAAGCAGCCTGATGAAGATTGGGCTAATTCCACAGGTCTGGCTGGGATAATTGCTATGGAGTCAAATCATATGGTCGCACCTGGTGATATGGTGGCTCGTTGTCAATTTCTCCCGTGTTGTTCTATGCAAAAAGACTGTATTGCTTTCTGTTCACTCATTTCAATTTCATTTGGCTCCCTCATCCCTCCTCCTACCTCTGAGCCTCTCTCAGCAAATGGAGGCCTTTTGCTTTCCTACCCCAAAGAAGACTAAGGTGACCATGTGAAGTCTTTTGGGTTGCCAAGGAAACTGAAGACTCATCTGGAACATCAGAAAGTGGCAGCATTTTGGTAGAACATCGGGAAGGCTGCTGCCAACCTCTGCTTAGGTTGTGGAGTCAGGAAAGCTGATGTATGATATTAGAGATGATTATCGAAGGACTCTGCCAAGACTCCATGAATAAAAATGATAATAATTATTATCGTGGTGAAACAGAAGGGGAATAGTGATTTGAGGAAGTTGATAGAACAAGTCACATAAGTTTTAGGGTCAAAAACCATGAACGGCCTTATTTTCCAGTGAAGAGAAGACATTGGTGATTTTTATAATATAGATATTTTGTCAAGGAGTTCCAGAATTCACTGTTGGACAAGATGAAAAAGAGGCCAAATTCAAAAGAATTTCTTTTCATTCACTCTGAGGTGTGTGCTGTGGGAGTGAAAATGAATTCAGATAGCAAGTGTATGCCTGTTTGTTAATATTCATGTGGACTCATAGAAAGAACTGGAGATGTGTGAAGCCAGCTTAGGTGGCTTCAAACTCTTTATTCTTTATAATAGCACAAGTTAGAGAAAATAAAAATCTTTTGTTCAGCTCCAACACAAAACAGGTAAAAGCAAAGATGATCGTGTAGGAGATGGAGTGGAAAGTCAAGAACATGATCCACCTGGGTCTGTGTCCTCACCCACCTGATTTTTCCATGAGAGACCTCTGGTCTAAGGACCTAGTTTGAAAACCACTAATCTAATGCAACTTGTTCAATTTATAAAAGGGGATAAGGTGACTTACCCAGAATCCTACAATTAGTTACCTGGGGGACCAGCTCCACATACAATGACGTTTCCACTACATCATACTTGGAGTGTCAAGAACAATCTTCTCACTTCCTGAGCCCCCTCTAGCCCTTCCTACCTCTCATGTCAGCAGGGTTCCATTCAGTCTCTTCTTCCCGTGTTAATCAGTAGACTTCCTCGCATGACAATTCTCATGACGGCTTAAAGAAATCTGACTCCACATACCCATCCATACTCCACATACCCATGAAAGCACAGTAGGGAGCAGTGGATATGCCTTCCTCAGCCCAGGACCACAGTGACGGCTGCTGCTGAGCATGCGCTGTGAAGGAGGCTCTCAGTCCACAACCAAAGCTGGGCGGGAGGCAGGGAGGGCAGGGGACTCTGTCTTGTCATCTTTTATTGTGCTCCCCTGCCACGTGACAGAAGAGAGAAATGAGAAATGCTCTGCTGGTCTCCAGTTGACTGAATGCCGCCTCTCTTTCTCAGGTCTGACATTGTGTTTGGTCTTTGATGAATGATAAATTTTCACGACCTGTTTTGTGAGATTTGTAATCACATGCAGTTAATAGACAGACTATCACAAAGCCTAGTAGTATGTGTCACCTGGGTAAAAGCAGGGGTTGTTTTATATGGACTTGTATGTCTAAGAATCACCGATTTTTAGAGCTAGATGTGATTATAGAGAATTTCTCATCCAAATTTTTTTCTCTTACATTGAGAAAGTTGACACCCAGAGTGGTGAAGGGCTGTGTCTCTGATGGATCAGACGAATCAGCTAGTTTGAGGCGTGAACTCAGTCCTCCTTTCTCAAGACCCATTGCTCATTCCACTCTTTGAGTGGTTTGATTTGATTGAAAAATATGCACTGTGTGTCCTTTAGTGCAAAATATCTGTGTGAGAGAGGGAGGTTCTCCTATTTTCTTGATGAAGAAGGGCAAACAATAAAGACCTTCTAAGAGCTGGGGTCTTTACCTCATCTACAAGAGATTTGCACCCAAAAAGCATTGTTTGCCAGCCCTGTTGGTAATTTTTTTAGTCTGCGAGAGCGGTCAGTGTTTTTTGCTGGGGGCTTAGGCATACTCAGTGGTGCTGGCTGTAATCTTCAGATTAATGACTGCACCCTTTATCTTTTACACTGAATAAGATACAATTCGACCAATCATTCTAATACTGTCAGAGCTCTGGAGTGGAATTCCTTTGAGCTAATTTGCTGAGTTCAGGCCCATGACTACTGATGTCGCCATCAAATATGGGCAGCCATCAGACACATATGGAACAATGGATCTATACAAGTCTATCGTCTTTCTTGGAGAGATGAAGGGACCTATATATGACAATGACAAGAAGGAGGAGCCTTCATGGTATTAGCTTCATCCTTAAAGAGTAAATTATTGCTATCTTCCTATCTTTGAAGGCAGTCTATTACAGATGAAGAGCTTGTGCAGGAGCTGGACTGTCTATCTGAGCCTCAGTCCCAGGCCTGCCTATTACTGGCTGTGTAAACTTTGTTGAGTTAGTTAACCTCACTGTGCCCAAATTTTTGCATCACAGAATAAGTTAATAGGAATAAACATCTCAAAGTGTTCTGAAGATTAAATAAGTGGGTACGTGCAGATATTAGAATAGTGTGGCATATAGTAAGCACTTGATAAATATCATTTATTATTACCATCGTATGAATTAAAGGCACCCTCTAAACTCTAGGTAAACATCAAACTTCTAATTGTTTAAAACTGTGAAATAATAAATATTTGTTGTTTGAAGCAGCTGTATTTGGAGATAATTTGTTACGCAGCCATGGATAACCAATACACACACTAACCATGATTTGAAGTCACCACTGATAATGGATATAGTTTAGACAAAGCAGGTCGGATATCTAATTCTTGTTCTTTCACTTACTCACGCAATAAGCATTTACTCTGTGTTAGGTGGTGTGGACATAAAGGCAACTTTTAAAAAAGACACCGTCCTCACTTTCTTGGGAAAAGCAAGTTTGTGGAATGTGTGGCAAACCTATTTATGCAACTTCACCAGCTTACTTTAAACTAGGACTTGTTATAAATGTCTAAGTAATTTATTAAATGTCTTTTCTCTATTTAACAAATACACAAACAAACCAAAAACCCCTTCTAAATGTAAAAATGGATTCCAGCTGTCTTCTTACTATCCATGTTCGGGAATCTCTAAGGAATCATATAATCACCGATAGGCTCTTCTGGGCAGGCTTTTCTTTCCTTAAAGCCAGAGTTAGGGGAAGGTCTGCTTTCTGTGGCTTTGTTCATTGGCGTGCATTCCTGAGTGTTACTGATGGGGCACGCCCCAGGCCAGGTGAACTAGGGGTGGAGGAAGGGTAGGGTGAGGACATAAACATGATTAAGACATGGTGTCAACTCTCGAAGGGCTTCAGGTGGGAGGGTGAGAGGCGGGGATGCAAAGAACACAGAGTGGTTCTTGTCTTCAAAGGGTTCACTGTCTCGAGAGAGATAGGAGCAGTAAACAGAGTGACAGCACAGTGAGAGGGGTGCAAAGTGCTACAGGAGCATGGGAGAGGAAGTGACTAAAACAGCCTAAGGGGACCCAGGGAGGCTTTAGACAGGAAATGACATATAAACTGGGTCAAAGGATGACTAACTGTTGGAGAAAGGAGAGAGGATGGGTTTTAAGGTGGGGGTGGGGGGAACTGCATGTGCAAAGGCACGGAGGCACATAAGTTGGCAACACTGGGACAGCATGAGCAATTCAGAAAGACACATCATGGGCCAAGTTCCTTAGCTTAGCTGGCACAGCCTAGCATGAGAGTCCCTGCCCACCTTCCCAAGCCCATGTCTTGCTTCACAACCACCAGCCACATGGGCTCCTTTTGTCTTTGATCATCATAAGTAAGCATGATTCTACTTCAGAGCTGCTGCACTTACTGCATGTTTTCTCTGGAACATTCTCTCCTACCCATTTGTATGGCTGACCCTTTTTCACTCTTCAGGCCTCTGGGAAGCCACCCCAGGGCCATTTTCCCCAAAGCAAGTCCCCTAGTATTCCCTATCATGGCACATGTCGCATGGGATGCATTGTGACCCGTCATTGTCTGCCGGCCACTCACCAATGTAGTGTGAGACCTGGGAGTAGGGATACTGACTGCCTTGTTCCTGTTGTATCCCTAGTGCCCAGATCAGTCTCTGATGCTACACTTGATGGAAATTTGTTGAATGAAGAAAGGAAAACATCAATGAATGAATGGATGAATGGATGAAAAATTTGGAAAGAGGTTGGTCTGGATATCTGCCGTCAGTTTCTCCAGGTCCAATCTTCACCCTTCTTCAGCCAATTCCGTGTCATGGAAGGCTGATCTGTATGTACCACATCAATAGCTACCCTCTGGGTGGGATTCAGCCAAAAGGGAGCAGCTAGAGAGAGAAAGGAGTTGGTTTCTCCCGCCGGCTGCATCTCTACCTTGGTGGTCTCTGTAAGGGATCTCCTCACACACTTTCTCTGCTTCTAGGGAAGTGTAAGCGCTTCCTCCTTTCATCACTTGAAGGGGAGTGACACCTCCTCTTATCTTTCCGTGTCATGACCCTTGTGGTTTCTCTATACTCTACCTACATTTTGTAGGGTAGTCCCTCTATTCATCTTTCTTCGACGTAACTATGTTCATCTGTTTCCTGCCATGATCTGGAAAGATACAAGAGGGCTGGGACAAGTTGGGAAAGGCCTTGGATGTCTAAAGAGCTCAGACCATATTCATTTGGAAATGGAGAACTATGAGAACTAGATCTTTATGCAGGGGTATAACATAACCCAAAGAGTGAGGCAAACACTTGGTTGGGGTCAGTGTAGATCTTATTCTCCAAGTCTTTGATAGCGCGCCCCATCAGTGAAAACTGTTGAGCACGTCCTGCTAAAATATGCATATCTGTTTATTTGTAAATTATATATATCCATGCTTGTACTAGTAACCGTTATATATAAAATATAAAAGCAGACATTGAAAAGGACAAGATAAAGATGACCTATATTTAAAAGAGTTAAAATTGATTTTCAATGTTTATCTTACTAAAAACCATACCATTATTGCTCTGATTGCTTCATTTTTAAGTGTCTTGCTAAAATTATAACAAATTTTTTATATACACTTAGAGTGGCATTCATTGTCAGGGAGGGTGCATAAAAATCCATATTCCAAATCATCTTAATAACTTCAGTTGGGTAGAGGTGGGCTAATCTCTTGTCAGATCTAATTATATTACAAATGTTTTGGACAGGGAGTATGGTGACAAAGCACTTCTATCAAGTGTAATTTTTTTATTCTTTTTCATATTTCTAGCAAAGAAAGAAATTACAATAATAACTATTTACTAAACACATAATTTGGCCCATATAATTAAATACAGACCAAGAATCTGGAGTTTTATGTACCATTTTAATCTCATACTTAGTATGAGAAAGACCAGGGCGTTTGATAACACGATCTAAATAAAACTTCAGGACAATCATTCAAAACAGCATTATATTTACCTTTTTGATAAGGAGGAAACTTTCCGCAAGCATGGAAAGATCCAAGAACTTGCCCAAGAGCTAGTAAGTGTCAGAGAAAGCTTCAGCCTGTCTGTGCCCCGAGAACTTGTCCCTAACCTACTATATCATGCCGATAAAGAAGAGGGAAATTTGGTACGCTTTTATCGGAAGGCCTTGATCTTCTCAATAAAATAGAAGAGACTTGGTGGACTTAAAAGGCTACGTTCAGATAAAATTGGGGAGACATGTGCTGATTACCCAGCTGGAAGGCAGAGCACCTTTGAAATTACTATCTTTGCTCTTTTCCACATTCAAACCAAGAATCTGACATTCTCTCCATACAGTTCACTCTTATTCACTCTTGTATCGACACGGTTTCTCTGTGGTTCATTCCTCCCCAGCTGGAGGTTTTGTTTGCTTGCGACCAGTTAATGGTATAAGTTAATAGAGCTTGGATAGGGAAAAAACAAAGAATGCCTGTTTCCTTTACTTGTTATTTTTGGTTCATTGTTCCTGGACCCAAGTTGCAAGATGTTGAGGTGAATGTCAAATAATACTGAGTTCCCAGAGAGGAAATGGTGGGAGACCAGTCAAGAAAACACTTAAGGGAGGCCGCAATCATGAGATACGTAAACCTAGATGAGAATGTTTATACTGCTAGCGGGGGAAGATGACACTAATATCACAGGTCCTGTGGTGCTATGGGCACCATTGTATCCGTTCAATGATTTTTAATTCTGACCACTCCCTGTCTTCTCTTATAGAGACCCAGCACTCCAAAAATCCTAACGATTGAAAAGGATTCAGGGATGATAGGTGGGGGGTGTCCCAGCACAGGCAACAGGAAGATACCAGCTAAGAGAGTAAGTGGGTGAAGAGTAAGGTGGAAACTTGGGCGAATTTTAGAAGAGCAGCCATGGGAGTGGGGGAGAGACACCAATCAACCAGAAAGGAACAAGATGATCACTGCGTTACACATGGCAAGAGTCCTAGCTCTTTAAACACTGAGCTTTCCACTGCTGTTTTATGCCCCTCCAGAGAAGGCTGGTGGAGAAACAAGCCACTTCAGCTCTCGATAAACACATTTTCAAAGATTAGAGTCTAGGGTGGGAGAGAAAACAAACAGGATTTTGTGCCTGCAAGGTAATTCATAGTAATCCACCGGGATGCCGTGGGAAATTCAGAGCATTATGTTAAGAGCGTGAAAAGGTAGCGCTTTTAATATATTTCCCATTATTTCTGACTGAATAGGTCAAGCGGTAAACACTGTTGAATACTGGCCTTTTATTATGGCTTGGGAAATTTTGGAATGCATTATGATTCTTTAATAAGCCCATTGAGTATAATGTTTCTATTGGGACGTATACTTGTGGGGCTACACACACAATGGCATACCTTGGTGTAACTGGGGACAAAGGGCCACTGCTGTCTTCCTGCAATGGGCCGCGCCATCTCCCGCCAGCAGTCAATAGTACGACCACTCTGGGGCTTGCATTGGAGGGGCGAGCGGAGTATGGGCTGGGTGGGAAAATCTGACTTGTTAAATGCTATTGGAAAAACCCACTCAACCTTGAGAGCTGTCCACTCTCTCCCACACCCAGCCTTCACCAAAGCTAAGCGTTCCTTCTATTTAACTCCCGTTGACTCTGTCTTCTGTCTCCTCAGCGGCCACTGTAACACCCGTCATGTGAGTTTTCCACTCCGACAACACACTCCTTCCACCCTGTTCATTGCAAAATCCTGGCTTCCTTCTCTCATAGCACATGACCTGCTCACTTGTTTTCCTGAGAAGATTTGTTTCTATTTATCTTATTTATTTCCTCCTTTCAGATTCTTTGTTTCCTCACCCCAGTCTTCTCTTCCTCTGTCAGGTCCTCAGTCCCACCACACCTCTTGTCGCATCTTCATTCCCACCGACATCATTTCATCTAGAGATAGGCTCGCTTTTTTTCTGTCTACTCAAAATATCTGTTTCGGCTGGGGAAATTTCAGCTTTATTGTTCCAGCCACCATCTCAATTCATCACTAACCTTACGCTGAGGTTTTCCAAAAGCTTATATCTTATCAGTATCCACTCTATTCCATGACTCATTGACTCCAGCTTTTCCCACTCTTGTAGCACCACATATAGAATGGTGGAAAGATAGAGGGGTATTTAGTTTGGAGAAACGAAGGCTCAAATTTGCCATGCAATTTGTGTTCAAGTATATAAAGGGCTCTCTGATGGGGAAAGATTGCTTTTCTTACAAGCCTACAGTGGAGAATTCGAATTAATGAATAAAAGCTGCGGAGAGGCAAATTTTCAATACAATATCGGGATGTATTTTATTACCACTGAAATTATCCAGAGATGAAACGGGCTGCTGGCAGGTAGCAGCAAGCTTCCTTCCTGAATACTGGAGGTATTCAAGCTCAGCTTAAGTTGTAGAATAAATTTGAGC
The DNA here is from genome assembly GCF_017311325.1 of Ursus maritimus. NCBI lineage: Eukaryota > Metazoa > Chordata > Mammalia > Carnivora > Ursidae > Ursus > Ursus maritimus. Next base: position 30,023,977 of record NW_024424564.1, on the reverse strand, counting down.
ATCAAATGAGATCTTAGACTAGATGTCTGCTTCCTAATCCTGAGATTTTGTGACTATTGTGGAGTCGTTTCCAACTTTTCTCTCTTTTGACCTATTTGCAGCATAAGCCATCACTGTGTTTATTTTCTTGTTTTGTCTATAAACAAAAGTAATAATGGTCATTAGCAAAAATGTTAAGGAATACCGAGTGTACAAATGTCTAAGCCCTCCCAACTCTTCCACTCAAGTCATCACGGCTGACAGCTTGAGTTGTTGGGTGGATATGTGAATATCCTTCTGTCTGGCTGTATATCCATCTGTACTAAAATGGACTTGCACTCCATCTGCTTCTCTGCAACTTATTTTTTGCTCACCATGGAATAGGATGGGTTGCCTTCCAGGTCAGTATATGTAGTTCTACTTCTGTTTTGATGGCTGCATAGAATTCCATAGTTTAAATTAGGGGTAGGAGAACTTTTCTTTAAGGATCAGAGAATAAATATTTTTGACTTTGTGGTCTCTATAGGATCTGTCCTAACTACCCAACCCTGTCATGTAGCATGAAAGTAGCCACAGACAATACAGAAATGAGTGCATATGCTTGTGTTCCAATAAATATTTATTTATACTAATATTTGCATGTCATAATTTTCATGTGTCATGAAATTCATGTGTCATTCTTCTGATTTTTTTTGCAACCATTTAAAAATACAAAAACAATTCTCAGCTAGGAGCTGCACAAAAACATGTCATGGGCAAGATGTGGCCCATGGGCTGTGGTTTGCCAATGCCCCATATACGTCGTTAGGCAGGATTATTTGTTCTTCACATCTTGTGTGCCCTTCATGTAGAGTGAGTGCCATTAACATAAGAACCTGTCGTCTTCACCTCCCCCCCCAGTAACTGCCCCCAAGGATGTGGAGAGACTTGATGTGATTGGATATCTCAACCGAACCACAGTAGCTTCTCTCTTCCACTGCCTTTGCATTGTATTCAGGTGCTCAGCGGATTGAGTGAGTTTTCTTCCTTCTTGGGAGCCAGCTGTCTGCAGGGAGCATACACTGTTGTTTGTTCCAGGAGGAGGCCCCCCGAGACCAGCACTGCATGTTGGGCAGTCTGTCTAATTCTGATCATTAGTATGAGAATGTCCATTTGCTTTTCTTATTCAGATCTAAGCCACTTTATCCAATATCAACTTCATCAATAAAAAAGGTAATATTTTGGTCTCTAATCTTTCTTGCTTATTTGCCTTTTTTTCAATTGATTTAGACACAAACTAGACATATTACTTATTAAGTAATTTATTTAGCCATTCTTCACCCTTTCAATCCTAATGCTTTCTACTCTTCAGGTTAACCATTCATGATCTATTCTGTGGACTGAGTCTTTATTCTTTGTTTCTCATGCCATGTAAAAAAGGGACATGTCTTGTGGGTCTTCTTTGAAAACTCTCATAGGTATCTGTAGAGATGACCGATATAGTCTCCATACCCTCATCTCTTTCCTCTTCTAGATTTGTTGCCTGCTATTACCAGCTTAATATTCCTACAGCATGGCTTTGAGATGTCAGATACATCGTATGTTTGCTCAGAAACCTTTAATGAATCTCTATCAGTCATCAGATAAAGAATAATTCCTTAGATGACATTCAAAGCCTTCCATATTTTGACCCTTATTTATTGTTCTAGTTTTAACTTTCATTATTTTAAAAAAGTGTTAATATGTGTGAAATGTTTATAATAGTGCTTGGCATATAATAAACCCTCAACACATGTCAGCTAAATTGTTCCATTACTCACACACACTCCAATCACTTTCCAATCACAGTGACAACTTACTATTTCCTACACAACTTGTTTTTATCTGCATTTCCCCTTTTATTCAAGCCATTTTTTAAGCCGTCATCTGTGCCAGATGAAATCTTATCCAACCTCCAAAGCCTCCCCAATGAACCTTCTTCTCTGTGCATTATAATCTTACACTTTCAGAAACCTTAATTCAGCACATAAGCTCAATAAATGGTGAGATCCTATGGAGCACTGTATGAAGGCCCTGTGACCTTCAAGATGACAATTATTTTTTAAAAAGATTTTTATTTATTATTTATTTGTGAGAGAGAGAGCAAGAATGAGGGCGACGCAGGCTCCCTCCTCCGTGGGGCTTGATCCCAGAACCCTGGGATCATGACCTGAGCCGAAGGCAGATATTTAACCAACTGAGCCACCCAGGTGCCCCAAGATGACAATTATGTGGTAGAAACTGACATTGAGCAAAAAGTTGCTAGAGAGCCTGTGATGGCTAATTTTATGTGCCAACATGACTGGGAAACCCACGTAGCTTGTGAAACATTATTTCTGGGTGTGTTTGTGAGAGTGTCTCTGGAAGAAATGAACATTTGAATAGCAGACTGAGCAAAGAAGATCAGCCTTACCAGTACAAGTGGACATCCGTCACTCAATCCTCTGAGCACCTGAGTACAATGCAAAGGCAGCGGAAGAGAGAAGCTACTGTGGTTTGGTTGAGATATCCATCTTCTCCTGCCTTCTTCATCCCCATCCTCCTACTTCTTGGGCTTTTGGACTCAGACCAGGAGTTAAACCATTAGCTCCCTCATTCTCAGGCTTTTGGACTTAGACTGAGTTACACCACCAGCTTTCCTGATTCTCCAGCTTGCAGACAGCAGATCATGGGACTTCTAGGTCTCCATAAATGTGTGAGCCAATTTCTATAACGACCCACCTCTTATGTCTATCTCCATATAGTCTGTTGATTCTGTTTCTCTGGACAACCTGACTAATACAGAATGTTAGATGCGAAATAATATAAGTGATTTCAAGGTAAAGTTTTGTAAATAGCAGGGAGTGATTCACAAATTACTTTAATGAATATTTATTGAATGTTTACGAGGTGGCATGTCTCATGCCAGGAACTCCCTCATGGTTAAAAGTAGAACTGGCCTTGTTCTCATAGGAATTTACCATCTGCAGAAGGAGAGAGACATTAATCAATTAACCTCACATATAATATAAAATTTAAACTTGGGCAAATGTACTGAGGGAAATGGATGGGTTAGCGATGTGTTTTAGAGGGTAGTCAGCAACACAATAGATGTAGCTGCCCCCTTCACTGCATCCCCTATCGGGGCTTTGAAGGAGGAATTGGGATTCAGCAAGTAGGCATGTGGGAAGAAGGGATTTCAGATTAAGGAAATAATTTATGCAACTGCATGGAAATAGAGTATACTGAGTCAGCAGTTGCAAGTTGTTTAGTATGGCCAAGATGGAAGGTACGGGCACACGGTAAGGAATGAGTCAGGAGAGGGAGGTAAGGATGACCAGATCAGGAAGGATCTTGTATGTTATTCTACGGATATTGGGCTCATCGTGATGGTAGCAGGAAAACCCTGAATAACTTCAAGTAGAAGAGTTACATGGCAGTTGGGTGGAAAATGGATGATGGCGGTGGGTGGGGATGGGACAAGTGTGGAAAAAGAGAGACCACTTAGATAATTACTATAAAATCTCAGAAGGGAGATGGTGAAGGCCCGCTTGGATCCTTGGGCATTGAGATCCTGAAGTTACCCTCATTAAATGTTTTTAAAATGAGGGAATGATTCCGTTCTTGTACTTTGCCAAGTCTGGCTTTTGGAATCTAGGTTTTCAGATTGGTTCGTTCCGAAGATGGGTTTCCATGATTATTTATGTTTGTCTCTTCCAGATGCAGACCTCAGAAAGGATTTGAACGCAAGCTGCTTATTTGGGAGATGATCCTAGGAAATGTTGTTAGGAGAGTGGAGAAGTAAAACAGTGACAGAAAAGTATCCAGTAAAGAATGTATTAGAGATGAGATTAGTGCCGTGGGCAATTGAGATTCAATCCCTCTAGGGATCCCTGGGTGACAGTATAGACCATGCATCCCAGCATGATCCCATCTAAGGCTACTGAAGCTTGTGAATTTATTCAAAATTCTATTATGACTTGAGGGCTAGCTCATCGGATCATCCCCTTTCAGGAAGAGTGGGCTCCAACCTTCAGATGGAAACGTAGGCAGTGGGAAGTCAATGGTATTTCTCTAGACTTCAACCTAGATTTGTGGTTTCAAGTGAAATAAGTCTTTGAAGTGATCTGAGAAATTCCAGGCACATTGCAGGAAACTTCTGGGTGTCACAAGAGACGTTTTGTTTAAATGTCTGGCAATCTATCGCATGGACTCCACTGAAGTATTTAACATAGGGTACCTCTCTGGCTCATCTAATGTCTACAGTGTATGGAGATCAGTAGTGGGAACATTACGAAGGCATGTCTTCTGGTGGGAGAGGTCTAAAGGCAGAACACGAGGCATAGAAAGAACTCTCACAGATTACATGTCATTTAGAAGAAGTCATTGTGCACTCATTTGCAGATGAGAGAACTGAAGAAAACTAAAGCTTGCAAGGTAAAGTGGTTTGCCCAGTATCACGTAGTGTATCAGTTATCTTTTACCACGATAATGCTGCATAATAAAACCCACGAACCAGGCCCAGTGTCTTAAAATAGTGTTTATTTAGTTCCCCAGTCTGCGGGTTGATGATTTAGGCTGGACTCAGCTGGGCGGGTCTTCTGTTCTGAGCTGGGCTCAGTTACATGCATGGACAAGAACTGACTGTCAGCACTTTGGGATTGCTTTGGCTGGGATGACTAGCAGGCCTCAGTCATGCTCCCTTTGTCTTCCATTATCTTCTAGGCTAGGCCTGGCAAGTGCTCATGACAATGGCTGAGGGAAAGAGCACAACCTGGAACATGCAAGCACTTTTTAACTCTCTGTTTTCTACATGTCTGATAACAAGCTGTTGGCCAAAGAAGGTTGTATGGGTGGGACCACAGTCAGAACCTGGACACAGAAGGGGTGAAGAATGGAAAATTAATGTAATCAACCCACCAACTTGGCCAGCAGGTGTCACCTGAGGTTTCAGCCTGAAGTCTGGCGGGCCATTTGTGGTGTGCCATGGTGCTTTGTAAAAGGAAGCCCCATGTCATCTGAGATGGGCCTAGAAAATGTCATCACTGGCTTCAGAGAAGGTTCATTTGTTTAATCCTTTGCATGTTTGTATTGTTTCCAGTTCACCCTCTGACCCAAGATGAATTTGACTCAATTTTTCAATTTTCATCTTTTGTTTTGTAAAGAGAGAACTGGTGAGGAGACTAGAACCCCCAAGGCCATTTTTGCTGATCAGAAACTTAATTCAGTGACCACTAGACAAGAAAACCTTCATAAAGGACCATGGTGGATGTGTGTAGTTTTATCTTTTCACAGTCATTTTGATAGTTCTAAGAGGAGGGATAATGAGATGACTATGGTCTATTTGCATTTAAAAGGACTTTCCTAGAGTTCAGTATAAAAGGTCAGAAATGTTTGTCCACCAACCAAGCTAGTGTGGCTAAGGAGGGCTGAGATTGTCCCCGCTGCCCTGGGAGCCTTGATTGAGGAATGCATTCTTCCTCTTCCTTTCAAAGACAAGTTGTGACCAACTCTTTGTGACCTGGCAGGAGAAAAGAACAAGATTTGACCTCCTTTTGTTCCAACAATAGCCTGTAACTGCCTCATTCCATTGTCTCAACGTGCATCATCTGTCACTCATCGACTCTCCTTCAGGACAGAGCTGCATTCTCCTCCTGTTATCGCTTTGCTATGTGGTGTCCTTTTTCATCTGGTTTCGGAATTTAAAGGGGGGAAAAAAAGGACCATGAAAAATGTGTAAGTTGGATGCTATTCATTCACTTATTTATAAATAAATGGAAACTGACAGGCACCTCTTCAGAAAATGTTTACTATATGGACAAGTGTTGATGACATGGGCTGAAAGACACAGTCTGGTGCCACCAGGACCAGCTGCTCCTTCTCTAGTTCCCATTGTGTAGCCTCGCGTTCGTTTTGGCTTGGCCCATGCATTTGCAGCCTGCCTTACATTGTGTCTCCAGGATACTTTATCTCTGGCACTGTCTGCCAGAGACAATAGATGGGCCTTTTGACCAGGCCTGAAAGCTTGGGCTTTGTGCGCTCTTGATCCCCGGCGTTACCACTGCTTACATAATGGACCTTGCCTGATGCCAACGGGCGCATCTGCTGTTGGCCCAGTAACTTTGCTTCATGGAAATGGCACTCGTTGTTTTTTTTGGGTCCTCATGCCGCTGTGCTGACATTTGCTAAGCTGGACAAATGTTTTTGTTTTCAGTTGCTCGTTGCTTAGATGGGGGAGCAGTGGCTCAAGCCGTTAGATTTATAGTAGATCTCAAACTGGCTCAACTCCTAGATCCTAGGTGAGCCCTCCTCAGTGCTTCTCAAGGGGCCATCTGGGAGGCTACTGGGGGATTGGTGGTTGGGTTCCTTAGATTGGCGGCAACCCCTGGGTGAGCTTTGGGTCTTACAAGCCTGTTACACAGCACCAACAAAAGAGTGAAGTCTTTGTCTATCAACCAACCAACCAACCAACCACCATATATATACTTGCTTCTTGCATGCAGAGCTCTGTGTCGAGGTCTGGAAATGTAAAGGGAAATTGGTTAAATCCTTGCTTTAGAGGTCTACAGCTTGATTCAGGAAATTTATATATATATATATACACACACACACACACACACAAACACACACACAAATTACACACGCACACACACAGAAGGTATTATTTATCGCATGGGGGGCGGAATTCAGAAAGGGGAGCTCATTGTGAGCGGAAATGTCTGGGGAAGACTTCCTCAGGAGAAATGAAATTTAAACCGAATGTGAAAGACTAACTGATACATTGAGGGTTGAGTGAACCCAGATGGATAAAAACACGTAGTCATAAACAGAGCTATTCTTGGACATACAATGGTTGCTTCAGAAACTGAAACACCCTCTGCCTTTGCACACCACATTTTTAATCCACAGGATGCACCGTGTCAGTGGTGTTTATTTGCGGTCCAGAGACCTCAGGGGCCGAGGACTTACATTTATTAGCCGCCTTCTGTTTGCCACGCGCTGTGCTATCTGCTTTACGTATGTTATGTCATTTTGCTATCTCGCAGTCCTGGGAGTCAGGCCCTCTTGCTCCTATTTATAGACGAGGAGACTCAGGCTCAGAGAGGAGGGTCAATCACTTGCCCAGGGCTCACAGTTTTTCAAGTGACAGCTGTGTGCATTATTTATACACAGCCAATAGTTTACTCAATTTTTAAGGTAGTCAGGAGAGTAGAAAAATACAATATCGATATCATTTCTAAACAAATATTTAAAATGCTGCCTGTGAGGGAACACATTGTCAGGAATCACAAAAACGAATTAAGTGGAAAAAAGAAAAATAACAGCAAAAAGAAAACAAAACAGTCGATGTGTATCCTTTTGGGACCCAAATGCACAGAGTATGTCATGTAGCACGTGGAAGCAGGATGTGTGTGTGTGTGTGTGTGTGTGTGTGTGTGAGCGTGCGCACATGGTGTTGGGGGCTGTAGTCTTCTGAATTTGGCACATTGCACATTTTTGGTACTTACTAATGGGGTCGATGTGTGATATATTAGAACTCAGCTACGAAATGATGAAGAGCAGTCCCACTCAGACTCTCAAGGTGACGGATGTTCTATAGCTAAAATATTGCTTTGGGAAAACCAGAATAGAGCCACTGCACCTAAAATAATGAGCCAAAAATATAAGGGGAAAAAAGAGAAAATGGAGACGCAGGGCAAGGCAGAACATTCGATGTGAGTGACGGCTCTCAGATTTTCCTCTGTGGGTTGTACTCAGTTCTGGACCGTCTGTTCTTCTTGTAAAGTCGTGGCCCTTTCACACTCTTGGCCCCCCAGCCTCTGCTGGGCTCGCGGGAACGGAGTCATGGCGGTTCCCTCACAGGAACCCAGGGCAGTGGCTTGGCGGGGCGGTGGACAGGGGAATGTCATGATGTGACTTGCACAAGCAGCTGCTTGCAGACTGTAATTTTGCCTGGTGTCCTTTAGCTATTCTTGGTAAATTTCCAGAAGATAATCCCTTACAGCAAAGCCCCCATTTCTTCCCTGACCCCTGTTTGGAAACATCACCTGGTCCCATAGGTCTTGGGCCTGTGTGTTGGGCTCCGACACAGACCGGTGGAAGTGAGCCTCCCTGGGGGCTAGAGCTGGGGCTCGGGGGAAGGTGACTTCATCTCTCCTATGCCGCCGTTTCAAGTATTTGTCCCCTTGGGAGCTTGCTGAAAAGTAACTCAGCCCAAGTGTTTCTCTTACCAGGACCACCCGACTTTCTAATCTATGTCAGGCTGTATTTTGAGGAAAGAAATGGCCCGACTTCTGTATGAAAACTTTGTCATGGGGACAGAGGACCCAGGCAGAGAAAAGTACACCTCACAAATTGATACCTTAATGAATGATACAGTGAAGTCTCATATAATTGCCACTTGGGGCAGGGAATCAAACATGGCCAGCGCCTCAGAAGCTTGCTCAGTGCTCCTTTCCAGCACACCCACCCTTGTTCTCTCAAGAGGGCCCTGCTCTGACTTAATTTGGTAATCACTTCCGTGTGTGTGTGTGTGTGTGTGTGTGTGTGTGTGTGTCCGTGTGTGTGTTCCGATCATTTCAACCACAAACACTGCAGTTTGGAAACTGACAGACTCTTTAGGCCTTTGGCCCCCTTGAGCTTAACAAGGAGAGGCCCCATAATACAGGCTGGGAGGCTGTGTGGCCGGAGACGTTGGCCTCGGACAAGGCTGGGGGAAATATCTGCTTTGCCTTTTTCTAGCTGTATGGCTCCAGCACATCCCATAGACACTGTCAAGCTCAGTTTCCTTATTTATGCCGTTGGAATAACAAACCAGCCCACAGGGCTATTCTATTGGAAGTGAGGTGACACACACATGAAGCCACTTAATGTGCTGTCAGATGCCTGGTTGTGCTCAGGGGCCCTTCTTGCTCAAGAGGAATTATGAGACATGCCATCTGGTGACTTAAAAATGACTTCCTTTGCTGCGGCTGCCCCCATGAAAGCTTCTGCTTCCATCTCTGCCCCAGACGAGGCTGTCTGGGTTGTGCGAAGTGATCCTTCGCTCATCCATTCCCTCAGTGCACCGGGGTGGGTGTGTGGAGGGATTCGCACACCACCTGGGAAGTGGTAGTCATGGGGTAAGTGCTGGCAGAATGAATGGTAAGCGAAGGAGTCCTTTGCTCTGGCCCCTTCTCTCCGACTTTATCATCTGGTAGAGGAGGTAAGATGTACACAAAGGATGAGGAAAGCATCGTGAGGAGGCCGTATGGGGCCTTCGTTGAGAGTTCCAGCCCAACTGCTCCACTTATTAACTGAGAACTCGGACAATTTATTCGACAGTCTCTGCTCAAGTTTATCCACCTGTGAAATGGGGCTAAAACAGGTAACTACCTCATAGACTTGTTGTGAGAGAGAAATGAGAAGAACAGGTAAAGTGCTCACCGAGGAGGAGGGCACCCTGTTAAGCCTTGATGAAATGTGGCTGGTGGGGTGCCTGGCTGGCTCAGTGGGTTAGGCGTCTGCCTTTGGCTGCGGTCATGATCCGGGGTCCTGAGATCGAGCCCACATTGGCCTCTCTGCTTGGTGTGGAGTCTGCAGCTCCCTCTGCCCCTTACCCCACTCGTGCTCTTTCTCTCACTCTAACAAATAAATAAGTAAAATCTTTAAGTGGGATTGATATTCTTACCGTTATTTTTATGAGTGACAAAATGCCAGGAGAATTTGCAGAAAAGGTGAGGTAGACAAAATATCTGAGGGGAAATTTTTAGAAACTTGTCGGGAGAAGAGCTTATTTGCGCTGAGCTTTCCACCTGTGTAGGATTTAGATTTCACTTCTTTTCCAGCTTTGGGTACTCAGAGGTGCAGCCCCCACACCTGAGTTGTTCTCGCCCCACCTTCCATGCCTGACTAACCCTTGCTTGTCCCTTCATGTCATTTTGCTCCAAGAAGGCTTTCCCTGATCTGCCTGCCAAGGTTAAGACAGTTGGTCATAAAACACTCAAAAGCACTACATGCTTGGTTTTTAGAGCACTGATTGCAATATGCAATATTTAATGTTAATTATTGTTTAAATTTCTAACTGCCCCCCTGCCCCCCGATTCTCAGATTCTTGAAGGAAGTGCTTGCAGCTTTCTTTTTTTCCACGACTGTATCCTCAGTGCCTGTAAGCACAGTGCCGAGCCTGTTGTAGACCCCCGGAAATACTTGCTGAGTGATTTCATGTGTATATAGAAGTGGGGGAAGTCCTCTTAGGAAAAGGAACAAATAAACAGAGTGAAGCCCTGTGGGAGCCCTCGGGCAAATTAACGCGCCCTACTGTGTGACAGCAGTGAGCTCAGTGGTCTCTTCCTTCTGTATTTTTCTTTGTATCTCTATTCAAGAAATAAAATGTTTCATTTCCAAGAACACTCTTCAAATCTCTGAGAGTTGCAGGTGCTCTTGCAAATCACCTTTGGTTAGTTCTGCTTGACTTTCTCTCTTTCTCATGTCAGAGCAAGTGACTTTACTGAAAGATTTATTTGCTCCTTTTTTGGAGAAAGACACGGCCCTCAATCTGGAGGATTTAGTCAGTCCCTGCGTCCTGTCAATTAGTTCTAATTTCCTCTCTTTTTGCCACGGTGTCATCAAATGCATGAGTTTTGTTTGTTTGTTTGTTTGTTTTTCTTAATGCCCCACAGATGTTTCCTGGTACTTTTCCTCCCTCTCTCCCACTCTCCTACTCTCCCTCTTTGTTTTCCTCCCTCTCTCCTTCCCTTCCTTCCTTCCTTCCTTCCTTCCTTCCTTCCTTCCTTCCTTCCTTCCTTCCTTCCTTCCCTCTCTTCTCTCCATCCCAATAGAAGAAAGAATATCCCTCTTTATGCACATCTACCCACCCTGTATCTCTGGAAAGCTCTAAGGGCTTGGACGACCATCTTCCTTTAATGATTCCTCATTTATAGTTTTGGCATTCTAAGACTTGTGCATTCTAAGCATTGTGAAAATGGGAAATAATAGACATTTCGCAGGGCACAGAGGCTAGTGGGGTCCATCAGAGCGAGGGTTAGGCTAGGGAAGCTGTGGGCTCCTGAGAGGGAGTGAGAACCTGATAGACTCCTGACTGGTGACCTTACCTGCAGAACCCCACCACACCTGCTAGAGATTCATGCCGCTGCACTCAAAACCATTTGCTGAGCTCTCACTGTGTACCAAACATGGTGCTAATCACACAACCGTATTTCTCGAGGTACATATTATCATTTCCCGTAATGGATGCCATTGGCGCCCTGCCCAGATCCCCTTTACTGCCATTCACCCATTCCCTGGCTGCCCCGAGAAATGGCTGATTAACCATTTACTGCCACATCCTTGGGGATCAGAAGGGGTGGCTTCCCTTGGCCAATGGAAACCGCCTCCCCACCCAGACCTTGGCCAATGCCTGACTGACCTGGGGGGTACAAAAGGCCAGTTGCTTTATCTCAAGGCCGGACTAACTGATGTAATTTATGTTTCAGGGTTTCCTTGTTTGGCTTTTTCCTGCCCCGTCCTGCTTCACTCACCCCATTCTCTGGAGAATACTCTCTCAATACTTTGCTTGAACAGAAGTCTCCAACTCAAGTTCTACTCCTAGGGAATCTGACCGAAAACACCCCCCCATTTTATAAGAGTGAAGAAATTTGAGCTCAGAGTGATTGAGTTGTTTGCCCAAATCCCACAGAAGAGTAGGAATACAAAGTCCAGTTCCATCTGACTCTGTTCAATTATCATCTGATCATTCCTCCCAATGTCAGTTTTGATCAACCAGTTTCCCCTCCAAGGGGACGTGGAAGTCTCCTGTCCAGGTCGGCAGCTCGCTGGGTTCGAGTCCCGACCTGTAGGGCCAGGAGGCTGGGATCAACCAGGGGGCAGGTGAGTGGTCTTTACACACTAGTGCTCCCCGCCCCCCAACTGGGGATCGGGGATCCTGCTATGCTCCCACTCCGCACCCCAGACTAGGGTCAGTTGGCAAAGCTGTATCCATTGATACAAGGCTGTAGAAGAGTCCCTACCGTCAATGAGCACGGTCAGGAATGTTACAGAGTCTGCAACATAAGTCCGCCGCGGTTCAGCAGGGCAAGGAAGTGTTTGCACGGAATGCTAACAGAACTCCTGTTGAGAAACACTGTGAGGTGTTCAGGGTCAAAAAGTAAGCGAGCCAAACGCAGTCATCAAGTCCAAAGGGCAAGGGGATGAGGAGAAAGGCCGACAAAGCCATGCAGGGACTAGCCGGGCAGCTCCGGGGCTGGAGCCGGCCGAGCCGAAGGAAAGGGAGCGAGTGTGGCAGCTGTGCCCCCCGCTTGCTCGGCTCAGCCTCAGCTCCGTGGGCCCCGGAGAGGCAGGGCGACTTTAAAAGTTCAGGACAAAACGAAGAGTCGGGATGGATGTCATGGGAGCCGGGAAGAAAGAAACTATGTGACCTTAGAGTCACTGTTCATTTATTTCTCCCAACAAACAGGCAGTGAGCACTTTCTGGAGCTGTAGCGAGTGCTAAGAAAACCCAAACACCAGAGGATTGGACTCCAGGCAATGCTAAGAAGTAGGTGCCGTAATGATTTGCTGTATTTGAATTTTGGTTGCCCCTCAGTTGACCCTTATCCTATGTCGGCATTCTTGACCTTATAGGTCTTGCCAGGCAGGAGGCCATCTCTCACGAGAGAGGCTGAAAGTGCTGGATATCGACTTCCTCACCTCCCTCGCAGGCCGCCTGGATTGCCCTCCCGGAGTTTTACTTGGGCAGTTGTTACCAAAGAGTGGAGAGAGAGAACAGCGGTAGCTTTTTGCCCAACGAATAGCATTCATCTGGTGCTCTTTGGGGCCTTGTTTCTAGCCACACAGATCTCGAGTCTGGATCTTCAGGCTTCTGGGAGATTCTGGGAACTACTCAACAACCTTAGAATAAATTCTTTTCTTGCTCAAATCAGCCATAATTAGCTTCTTTTGTGGGCCGATAGGAAGCCCTACTGCATACCAGTTGTTGGGAAAACAAACATCCCTCAGATGAAGGTCCTGTGTTCTCCGTCTGGATAAGGAACAGGATCCCCAGTCACGCTCAGGGAGTGCTGCCGTGTGGGGAGAACCAAGAGCCTAGGAAGCCTGAGACGGAAAACAGTGAATAATAACCTGTATCACGGTCAATTTGTTGGGGAGGCAAAAGGGCCAGGGAAGCCAGTGTCAGATATTAAAAAAAAAAAAAAAAAAAAAAAAAAAAAAAGATGAAGGGAGAAACTCATGGACATTCTGTTATGAAGAGGTATAGACGTGAGGCACATCCAGACCAGCTTGATTTTAGGAGGGTAAATGCTGCGAGCAGGGATTGCAGAGGGACAGGGCTGCAGAGGGACAGGGCTACAGCGTGCCGGTTTCCCGGGCTCACATTCCTCCTTGCTTCCCTGGGAAAATAGAAGACAAAGAGCTGTGTACCTAGCAGTCAAACTTCTGGCCCCGTTTACCAAGGATCCTGAAGTTCCCAAAGGTTGTTTTATTTCGTCCACTGGAAGGTTGAAATCCTACGATTTACAGTAGACAAACCAGCCTACTATGGTTTGTGCTATCTTGGGTAAATTAAATAGAATTTCATTTTAGGGAGGTGGGGGAGGGAATGAGTTCAATGCTCGATTTCCCTTTTACTACGTCACTGTCATTCATTGAGCACCGCTTCCATGCCGGGCTCTTTCCATGTAGTATCTAGAATCTCCAACACAACCCTCCGGGCAGGGAGTATGGGGTTAGTTTTGCAGGTGAGGCCTAATGATTTGGCCAAGATCACAGAGCTCGTCAGTGAATAAAAAATTTGACCCCATGTGAGTCTGGATCCAACCTGACCTGTTTTCCATGACACACACCACGGTGCCTGTTTCCCAGATACAGTAAATCAAGAAATCATGCGTCTGACCTTAGGGATAATATGCCCACTGATCCATCTTAAGTTTGTAACTCATTCCTGGCTGGTGTGCCTGAGATACGTATCAAGCACTCTTAAGGTGTTAAGATCAATTACATAATCAGGAAAGATCAGTGGAGACTAGGTCTTTCTGACTTAAAAACATTCTATGATTAAGACACTGGATTGTAAGCCCGCTTTCAGGCCTGATTTCTCTGAATACGGATGAGTTTGGCTGGTGGGGGAACGCTGCTGATAGCTGGAAGAGCGTTGTCCTGAGATCAGAGGCACAATGGTGGGCCTGTGAGCTCAGATTTGCCAAGCCCTCACTGCTGCTCCCGGAGGGCAAGAGGGCAAGCTCTGTGAGCAAAGCAACCATTAACAGGATTGGTCATGATAATACTTGACAGTTTTGAGTGCCTACCATGCATTAGCACTGCGAAGCATGGGCTTTAGTTCTCTGTACAAACCTATGAGGTACCACTGTTTGAGTGAGGAAACAGACTCTGGCAGGTTCAGCAACAAGTTAACATCACCCAGACAGCAGGTGGACTCTCTGGGGTTTGAACCCAGAACTTTCTGCCTCGAAAGCCCAAATCTAAGGGTTCCTGCAATATTACCATAGATAATAAGCAGTTCAGCTACACCCATGAAGAGTTACTTTAAAGCCATTACCCATTTATTTAACAGTGATTGACCAAGGCCTATTTTAAGATGAACAACTTCCTCCAGGGGCACTTGGGTGGCTCAGTCGGCTAAGTGTCTGCCTTTGGCCCAGTTCATGATCCCAGGGTCCTAGGGTCGAGCCCCGCATCAGGCTCCTTGCTCAGCGGGGAGTCTGCTTCTCCCTCTTCCTCTCCTTGCCGCTCTCCCTGCTTGTGCCCTCTCTCTATCGAATAAACAAATACAATATTTTTTTAAAAAGGACGAACAATGTCCCCCTGAACAAAAGAGAGATGGCCTCTGCTTTCATTGTAGAAGAGAAAAAAAATTGAATAAGTTCACAAATAAACATATAATTATAAAGCATGCTCTGTGCTACAGTGGAAAGGCACAGGGGTGGGAGAGCAGTAGACCATGGCATGAGGGGACCTAATCTAATCTACCAGACCAGGGAAGATTTTTTTGGAAGCAGTGGCAATTGAGTAAATACCAGAGGGATTAGTGTAGTTGACCAGGAGGAAGGGAAGGGGAATGGGAGAAGAAAATTATTGGAAGCATAAAGGACCTGTGCAAAGGCCCTGAAATAGGAGGAAAGAGTTTTTAGTCTGTGGTCATTAGACACTACTGGCCTGTGGGATAAATTTAGTTTGTAGCTATTTGTTTTGGCTCACAGATTCTCCTGGAAAAATTTGAGCCTCCAAGAGGAAATGTATAAATATTCTGACTTGAAGCTCTTCTCAAAAAATCCTAGGACCTGGCAACCCTTGGCCCTCAGGGCTTCATGCAACAATGACAAACGTGGAGCCGAGTGTGTGAACCCCTTAGCTGGGGCGCACACTCTCCCCTCCTCAGCGCTCCCGCTCTGTGGTGTCTTCCCATCCCCTCAGCTACCACTTGTCATCCTGCTCCCACTGTTGCTTTTCTTGCAGTGGAGTTTTTCTCTGTATCCCTGTCTTGACCCCGAATGAAAGACCGAGAAAACCCTGTGCTTTTCCTCCAACTCGGAGTCTGCCACTCAGGTGCCCGTGGGCATTTAAATTCCCCCCACTCCTACCTCGGAGGAAAACGGTGACTTTTTTCTCAGCGCAAATGACCGCAAATACTTAGTGAGAATGGGATGTACTTTAGACAACGCAAATCCCACCTCCGCGGTAGGCATGGAGAACTGAAGATTCGATTGATTTGTAGTCAAATGTGTACAAAATGCTGGTTCTGTGCTTCTAAATGTCATCATACTGCACCAGTTTTTAATTGTTATTCAATTTATTAAGCATTTCTACTACACTAAGCAAAATAGATCATAAGATAGTCTTGCTCTGGAGACAATATGTTTACCCATTCCTTCCTTGGTCAGATAAATTAATCTTGCCATCTCCAAACCACTGCTCCTTACATATCAGCAAGATGGCAAAAAATTAATTTTGATTTTTTTCTAAACATTTATAAACATTTTTTAATTTATTTTTTTATTATTTTTATTTTTTTTAAAGATTTTATTTATTTATTTGACAGAGAGAGAAAGCACAAGCAGGGGTAGTGGCAGGAAGAGGGAAAAGCAGGTTCCCTGCTGAGCAAGGAGCCCGATGCGGGGCTGGATCCCAGAACCCCGCATCATGAGCTAAAGGTAGGGATCATCACCTAAGCTGAAGGCAGACTCCCAACCAACTGAGCCACCCAGGCGCCCCGTACATTTATAAACATGTTACGTAATACATACATCTCCGGCATGGTGTAAGGACTTTAGGCTGTGATGCAAGAAAACACTGCTCTCCACGGTTAATCCGTTCCTGAAAGACAGGGTGTAAGTCACATCACATGTTCAGAGCACGAGAGAAACTCACTGGGGGAACTTGCGATGAACCCTTGTGCAAAGCAGAGAATTTGAATGTCATCTGCAAAAATCCTTCATTGATATATCCTTTTTGTGAAAACAGTGTATTCTGTTAAGATCTGATTAAGTACATATGCATCAACTATGTGGCATGATGCTGAAAATGTCCGTTTCCTTATAGGTCTCTAAAATTAGTCAGTTTCTATTTGTGTTTGCCTTTTCCCTCCTGGTCTACGGTTTTCACCTCACTTTCATTCTCTCTTGTCCATATATTGTCAGTGACACTCAGCCCTGCTACAAATCAAATCTTCAGCTCAAACTCAACCAGCAGAGGGTACTGTTTGAGCATTTAAGTGGACTTCTCATCTTTGTCCTAGCAATCCAAAGAGAACAGTATCTGAATAGCCAGGGACGATACTCAATAGGCAAGGTCTGCCAAGATAATATACATCAATGATCATGTTTCAGCATCATTTTGCAGGAAATTCCCTTTGTTCTCTGCTGCTCACAAAGGACATTCCATGCAAAATGCACCTGTAGCTCCTGGTGATAAATGGTTATGAAGGCAGATGAAGGGTGCTGGTAGTGGAACGCAATCTGCTTCCAATTTGACCAAGTCCTTATATTCACTTTAGGTTCAGGGTTCTGAATCAAGATATCAGCCCCATGTGTTCTCAGCTTGCTGGTGAATGATCATGAATAATTCCTGCAGTAGCAAATGACATAATAAAATAATCAGGCAGTCCGTGCACATTGTAAATCGATGAGCACAGATGTCTCCAAATGGAGGGGATATTTAAAGATACTTTACGTCTTGGGTTTGGAACACTCGAGCGTTTGTTAGGGACTGTTTATCAGAATAAAGTGAGCATCTCTCCATTCTTAAATCATGTTCAGCATTAAATATGATTAAGTATATTGTAGAAGAATACTTTGTCGCTTCGTTTTTACATAAACCTGATCAATTTGTGTATAGTGTGGATTCTGCATTTCTTGATAAAATTTATACACTTGGATTTTTATATTAATAATGTAAAAATTTTTATCGAAGCAAAGACTGCATATAACAACAAAAGTTAGAAGTGTTTATGCTGAAAAGCAATAGTTCCCTGTCCCACTCCTTATCGTCAGTGTCTTCTCAGAGGTGACTTTTAACTGTTTTAGCATTTCTTTTGGTTATTTACCTCTCTATCTCTAAACACTATTCTTGTACTGTTCATTCTCGGTCTCTTAGTTTTAGATATCATACATTGTCTTCCTAAGCTGATAGATGAGATTGTAACTCTATTAAGTCACCCGATAGCTCCTGGTAGTCATATCTCTGCTTCAGATATTTATTGGTTACCTATGCAACTTTAGATAAAATACTTATTCCTTTAATAATTGACAGTTTGAATCCCCATCTTTTTAGTTCTTCTTTCCCACTTCGCCATCCCAGTTATTGTAACCTGGACCCCTGCAATATTGAGGATATTAACATTGGCCTTCTGCTCTCTAATCAAAATTCCATCATCTTTGTCCATAGGTTGATTCTAAAATTGCACACCAATAAATGGTGTTTACATTGGGGCTTCATAGTGTTTACTGCAGTGTTACATAATATATTGTTTTGATACTTCTTGTACAGCTTTTAATTTTACTGGAGTTTCTAATTGCCTTTTTTTCTTATACTACCTGCCTTTCTTGTGTTCTCATTTTTTTGGTCCATTCGGATATTTTGTTAAAATTTTTCCAGTAACTTCCTTCTTCTGAGCCTCTTCATCTTGCTACTCTTGTCTATAGCTGTTCTCTAGTTGTCTTCTACACAGTGATCTTCTTGGTATTAGCTTTTTTTTGCTCTGTTCCTCATTTCTGGAACTCAAATCTTTTGCTTTCTTTGTTTACTTCTTTTTGCTGCAGTACATACTGGACAAAATTCCCAAGAAATTATATGTGCGATGTCACGGTCCTGATGTTTTGAATGTATGAAAATCAGCACATACAAGTGTGATCTATGTTCACACCTGAATAATAATTTAATTAGAAAATATAGTTTAAAAATGACTTCCCCCAGAATTTTAAAGGCATTGTTCCTTTTTCTTGACCCCCCAGGACTGCTGATGCGAAGTTTAATGCCAGATTGGTTCTCAGTCTTTGATAATCTGATTTTTCTTTTTTTAAAATTTGTTATTGAAGTAATTGACAAACAATGTTATATTCGTTTCAGGTGTACAACATATTGATTCAACAATTCTATACATTACTCAGTGCTCACCACAATAAGTGCAGCTACCCAATCTGCTTTTTCTTTCTGCTTTTTTCTTCCAGCAATAATCCCAGATGAAGGTCTTTTTACAGTCACTGATGTGCTATTCCAGTCTAAAGCCTTACGTCTTTCAGCTATCCCAAATTCTTTTTGCCATTCAAATGAACAATTTGTTTCCCTCCAGTTTTGTTACTTATTTTTCATAATTCCTACTAATTATCTATTGGTCCTCTTTGTTTGATCCTTTTGCCTATTTTTATTTTACATTCTGAGAGATTTCTTAATTATACATTCTAAAATTTTTCTTTTCCTTTGGTGATCATATATTTTTTTTAAGTCAAGTTTCCTTCTTTATCTGTTTGTTCTTTCTTCATAGTAGCCTTTTCTTGTCCAATGGATGCAATACATTCTTGGATCTTTTTAAGGATGTTAGAATTTCCGTAAAAACATCCGTTTTCATATTCTCTCTTTTTATTTTAGAATCAGAATTTCCTATTTGTTTATCTTTGTCAGAATCTACCTATTAGAGACTTTCTCAAATGTATGGAAATCGTTGGTTTTCTGTTCACCTTTTAGAGTGAAGAGAACATCATGACTGGGGTTATGATTTACACAGTGGTGAAATCAGCTATCCCATAAACAGAGATTTGATTGATTTCCCCTATTTTTCAGTCTTATGTGTCATTCCCACCCCTACTGTGTCTTAGTTTTCAGAACTCTGAGTATCTCAGTGGTTCTTCTAGGCAGCTTATCTCCATTTCTGTTACTACACCACCCCACCCTTCCTTTATTTTACTCTAAGCTAACCTCTTTGGGTGTCTTTCATCTGTTAGCATGTCTCCATTCACTTGTCATCTTCCACAAATTTGTTGAGATTTTTTTATCAGCTAATGACCACTTCTTACTCTTATTTTATCTTACGAGTTTATACTTATCGGATTCCTTTACTGACATTTTAATGGGCTTCTGGTTGGAAGAGAATCTAAATACATGTGCAAGACTTGACATCTTTATCTGGAAGTTCATGTCAGTTTTTGAAGGCACATTTGTATGACCGGAAATTTCTAGGTGTATATTCAGTACTTATTTATAGCCCACATCATTTGTAAACCTGTATTTTCAGTGGATATATTTAATATGTCTTTTAGTATGTGTCCTTTCTTTGGCTATGTTCTTAAAATTAGAAGGTGTAATAGCAAGTCAAACATTTGCTTAATCCTTTTGAGGTATATATTACTTCAAATGTTTATATTTGTTCTTTAAAATCACACTGTGGAATAAGTATTGCTATTTCATTTCGCTGATGAGAAACGGAGTTTCTGAGAGAGTCGAGTGACAAGCTTAAGATCATAGAGCTGGTGAGTGCTAGCCCGGTACTTAGATCCAAACTTTCCAGTGTTTTTCCTCCCAAGCCCCACCGTGTCTCCTACGTACTATTTGATAAAACCCAATAAGCCCAACAGCATAAATAAATAATTTAATCTGACTACAGAATAAATTTCTATTTCCATAGAGCTTCACGCGAAATGCTTAGTTTTTATCTTGATTGTACTCTTCAAATACTGTTCAAAGCTATTCCTGAATATTTGATAAGAATGTAGCATTCGTAAGTTCTCCTCTCAGTGAACTTATCGAGACCTTCCACTGATAAAATGTGTCATGTTGCATAAGGAAGAGCTGTTGTTTCAAAGCATCGGGAGCAGGGCCCAGGTAGAGTCAGACTATTCCTGTTGTCTTCAACTATTATATATCTTACTACATTTTAGGTCAGATAATCTGGCTCATGACATTCAAAACTGTATTAATTATGGGATTTTATAACGAGGTTATGCAGTATATGTTTGCCAATTGGGAAAGAAAGATAATTATTCTTGAATGTAGGTCACATTTAAGAAACTCTCTTAGGCCTAATGGGAACCATGTTTCCTTAAAAATCAAGAATTAATGACATTCAAGAGAATGGTATCTCTCTCATCCTCTCATCCTGTGACCTAATTCTTCTGGTCAGAGTTTTTTTTTGTTTTTTTTTGCTTTTTTTTTTGGTGTTTTTTTTTTGGTTTGTTTTTTACCTTTTTTTAGGTGGCTGTTCTTAGGAAGAGAAACTTGCATGATTTCCCATGGGGCGTTTTGGGCCATTTGGGGTAGGCACGGCTGAACTGGATCTTGTTGGTTGGGAGGAACTGGTGAATGAGTTATGACCAAGGCACACGTTGGCAGGCACACTTCTAGAGTTGATATCATTAGCAGATCATTCTAACTCCCCCTGAATAGTGTTTTGTGCTGACTTCTATATGAGAAGGAGATAAATGTGTCTATGATGTGTTTGACTTAGTCTTTGGCCTCGAACAATTGCTGGTAGGTTCAGACTCTCTGTGTTTTCTTTTGTTTTTTATTTCCCCCTGAGCTCTTTTGGTTTCAGCATTACCAAATGGCAAATCTGAAGAACCCCATTTAAAATGGGAGTGACCTCCTTTCAAAACTAACAAGTTTGTTATAAGGATTTGACATAATTTTGTGGCATCTAAGGAATCTCTTGTACCTAAGGAGACATTTTAATTGAGGCATGAAAAAATGCTGTACTGACCAATTTCCCAATCTCTGCCTTGCCCCTCCCAGGCCCACTTCTCACCACCAGGAGAAAGGTGGTGGTGAAATGACAGACAGTTTAAATTTTGTTGCATGGTTGGGGCGTCTGGGTGGCTCAGTTGGTTGAGTGTCTGACTTTGTTTCGGGTCATGACCTCAGGGTCCTGAATTGAGCCCCTTGTCCGGCTCCTTGCTTGTGGGGGAGTCTGCTTGTCCCTGTCCCTCTGCCCTTCCCTCTGCTCATGCTGTCTCTCTCTCTCTCAAATAAATAAATAAACAAACAAACAAATAAATAAATAAAGTCTTAAAAAAATTGTTGCATGGTCAAAGAAGAAACAGTGCCATCCCTGGATTTCCTTGGAATGGTGGATGGTTTTACAAGATACGTAGCAAAATAGATCTCAGCAACCAATATCCAGAGTAAAGCTTTGATTTCACCACTATAATTTAAGTGATTTTGTGGTTTAACTTATGTTGGGGTTGTAGTAAATTTGCCTTTTGAAAGAGAGAGAGAAAAAAAGAAGAAAAATAAATGGAAAAAAAAGAGATAAAAGGGAGAAGAGATCTAAATTTTAGCTTACAATCTTATCTGGGCTGAGTTTTTGGTCAGTTTGAAATGTGTCTATGTTTGGTTAATGTTTTCATCTTTGCTTTACCTTATCGCTAATGGAATATTACAGTTACCCAGTAAGCTGATAAACTACTCCAAGGATGAATTTTATAGCCTGCATTTCTGTTTGTCTCTTTTCCATGTTTAGAGAATTAAGGTATTTGAACAAGTTGCTTTAAGGAACTAACAATGTTATAAAATGCACTGTACTTTAAGATTATGGGGTGTTTTTCAGTGCGGACACCAAACCTTGGAAAGACACACGACACATGAAGAATGATCCGGGCAGTGGAAAGATCTAGGTACTGAAATAGCTCTCCCCATTGGATTCCCCAGCCCTTTCTTCCAGAAAATACGTTAGGGCTGATGCTTAGTTAGCCCATACATTTATTTATCTCCCTGTTTTTCATCCACCCCACCTCCCCGTGATATCTGTGTGAAACTGGCTTCCTCCAGCTGGTTTGCTTCTCTCCCTTGGCCTCTCCA
The DNA here is from genome assembly GCF_017311325.1 of Ursus maritimus. Lineage (NCBI taxonomy): Eukaryota > Metazoa > Chordata > Mammalia > Carnivora > Ursidae > Ursus > Ursus maritimus. Next base: position 30,001,702 of record NW_024424564.1, on the reverse strand, counting down.
TGAAGCTTGCGTGGTGGTGACCGAACACAGCAATCGCCCACAGCAACCTGTGGATGAGATGGACGCATATCTTAGCTGCGTACTTAGGTCAAGAAACCAATCTTAGAATGAAGAATTGAGAAAACGTAGTTCTTCCGAGGTCTATTCAGACCCATCTAACTGTTAATTTCCCCTTCGGAGTTCTTTTGTGACGGTGCACGAGCGATGCGAGAATCCCTCAGGGTTTTGAACTTGATGTGAGTAAAGAACTCTGAGATCAGCGCTCTCGAACAGGTGTGCTGTGGTCTAGTAATCCAGCTGCTACTGGTCTTTGGGGTGTGGTATGTTTAGCTAATTCTTTTGAATGTGATTCTAACTGGTTGGCTCTTGCTAGTCTTTGTGGAAAAGATGTCATCTTCAGGCCAAGGGCACGTGAAGAAAATACTCCAGCTCCCCATGTCTCAAAGCAAGGACTTGATTCATACTTTTATGCAAGATTTATAAGCTGCTCAGACTGATCTCCACTCCAAGGTTGTGGCTGGAACCTAAGTAGAAACACCGCTTTTGTCCAGCGGGGCCTTGTTCAAGGTTGTAGTGTGGGATGAAGGAGAAGTAATGGATATGAGGCTGTAAAGACATGTCTACTTGCTGGGAGATCAGTCAGGTACTGACCCGATAGACCTGCCCCAATGATTTGTGGGAAGACATTCTTAAATGCTGGAGAAGAGTGAGACTTTTAATGGGGAAGGGTTGTGGCCTGCTGAGTCTCCTTAAATTCTTCTTAAAGCCCTGAGATGACTTGTTAGGGTGTGTACCTGAGAGAATAAATGCGAGTGTTTCTGAGACTCTAAGGCTCTGTAAATACGGGGCTTTTGGGTAGATCCCGAGGAATTTGAAGTAGGAGAAATGGCGGGGGGTTGAATAAGAGTACCACAGGGTGAAAGTCTAAATCTGGTGCAAGTTGAAGATTCTATCTTTCTCTATTTGAATCACGTTCAGTTTTGAAATTAGAATTGTGGGACCTTTGGAGAAAACTTTAGGCTCAAGAGCAAGGAGTCTGTTTTAATACTTAATATAGCAGTTTATTTCTATGAGGAGATGAGTAATTTTTGGATGATTTGGGGGGTTTTAGAACACTGTATTTGGTAACCCTATTGTAAACTTCTAGATATATATTTCAGTCCATAAAATAGCTACAACAATTTGGATTTTTTTTTCAATGTCCAGAGCCATTATGTGCTACAGCACTTGGAATTGACCCACAATGCTTCACAGTCCAAAACAATCTCTAGAGCCTGAACCCTGGGACTGATTCCAACAAAACAGTAGGTCAGCCCTGGAAGAGAGAAAAAAAATTGTTGCCTGATTGCCACAAATGGAAACGAGAGAAGAGGAATGCTTATCGGTGTCAATGATCTCCAAGTCTTATTATGAGTAAGGGGACAGTGAATGGGTGGAAGGGGAAATAGGTGCAGGGCTGACATTTACCCAGCACTTACTCAATGTCCCACATGTTATTAGATGCTTTAACTCATGTTATTTTTCATCTAGCCCTTGCTAAATCCTGAAAGTCTTATTTTCTTTGTTATTACTGATAAGGAAACTGAAGAGAGGTTAAGAAAATTGCTGGAGGTCACACAGCATGACTACAGTGGAGATGTTTGCGAACTCAGGGGGCGACTCCAAAGTGTATGCTCTTTCTACTCTGCCACAGAGGGTATAATTTAGATGAGCTGTTATTAATGTCCGCTGTAGATCTATAACCTGTTTAGATCAATGTGCCATGGCCAGGGGTGATCAAATCATCCTATTTGCTAGGGCTTGAAAAAAAAAATCTAATCTAGAATTCATGGAACCTTGATCATCAGAGTTAGCCATACAACTTCGGCTTCATTCACTCATTCCAATAAATATTTGTTGAGCTCCAACTGCATGCCACGTCCTGGGCTAGGTAATGGTACTGCAGCAGGAAATAAGAGAGCTGTAACTCCGGTCTTCATGAGCTTACACTCGAGAAATAGTACGCAAGTTAGGAGGTAAACACATTCAAGCCATGAAGACATTAGATCAGGGAGTGGAACTATAATCTTATTCCGACATGCCAGGTTGCTACAGCAATGCAATGCACAAGGAAACAGAATGTTCTGGTTATCTACACAGACTTTATCAAAAAGCGAATCTGGCCTCAGTGCATGGAAAAACCTCCGGATCGCTTCACCTATGATTAGCTGCTATAAAATGGTCCTCTTCATCCTTCTAAGTATGTACCATTCGACTTGTTACTCCTTTAATTTTCTTTTTTCCTTGTCTTCCTCTTTGGGGGACTTTCCTTAATTCCACTGATTACTAAAATGACACTGGGACACTTGGGTGGTTCAGTTGGTTAAGTGTCTGACTCTTGATCTCAGCTCAGGTCTTGATCTCAGGGTCATGAGGTCAAGCCCTGCATTGGGCTCCATACTGGGTGTGGAGCCTACTTAAAAGAAAAAAAAAATAGATAAAACGATACTAAAAACCTTCACTAGGGTTATGATATCTTTATTTTGGGGTGGGAGTAGTTTTTCAGGAAAGGGAATGGGTTTTCCTCTTTTAAAGTTCACAGTGTTTTGATTTAGAATGCTCTTAAAGATATAGAAATGAACAAAAAAATACAATTTGCAAATTTAGTAAGAAAATTCCATCCAACAGTACTGCATATTTTTAAAGGCACATACATATGCAGAAAAACATCTAGGAGAAGACACACCAGAACTTAGGGGGAAACTTGGGAGGGCAGCTGGTGGCCAAATGGAGTTTTGTCTTATTCATGTAATTTTATTGTTTGACCTAGAGAGTGTGGTCATATATTATTTTTATAATAAGAGATTCATATGACAAGAGGTAAATTTAATGGAGACCAGCTAAGAAGCTGTTGCGATATTGCAGAAAAGAGGTGATTCTGATCTGAAATAAAAATAGAGACGGTCTAGCCTAGTGGTTGTAGAGGACAGAGAACAAAGGCTCTGCTTCCAGATGGCTTGGGCTTGAACGTCTGCTCTCACACTCACCAGCCGTGTACCAGCTGGGTATGTTACGTAACCTATTTGTGTCATGGCCATTTCATCTGTAAATGAACAAGCAAAAAAATAGCACCGACTCCTAGAGCTGTTGGGATAATTCAACGACTAGTACATGAAAAGGGCTTCGAACAATGGTTAGTACATCATAAACCTATAAATACTAGCTACTGTTTTCGGGGGAGACACAGGACTGAGTTGGGGAAATGGGAACAGTGATGAATAACTGAAGATGCGAGTACATTCGATACCAAATTGGTGCTGAATATCTTGTCAGGTCTTGTGAATCATCAGGCTTTTATGACCATCACTTCCCACCGTATGCCCTGAGGTCGCAGGGGTATAGAACGGCTTGTAATGACCCTCTGCTAATTCTGTGGCAGGTACTGGAAGTTGCTTTTCTAATCATGAATTGCAATCTGGAATGAGCTGGTCACATCACTTAGCCTCCTGTCGAGTTCTCTAATTAGTAAGTTGGTAACCATGTCACTTATCTTTAGCGCTTAGATATTTTTTTGGTAATTAATAAGGTGACTATACACATTTCAGTGGATATAAAATGCCTCTTCTCCAATTTCCCCTGTGTACTCTATTCCATTTTCAGTCACTGATAAATCTGCTTCTCTGGATAATGTTGTAGAAAACAAGACAGGTCAAAGGAAAAACTTATTACCTCTCAGGGTCTGTTTGTGTGAAAACACAAAGATAAATATCACTTGGGGGGTAGTGTGGGGGAGACTCTGGCATACTGCCTAACACTGAATTATTTTAAGGATCCAATGAGGAAAAGTATGCTTGGAGAAAATATAAAGCACTGTGTACATTAGGATTTAGTCCATTGGCTTTCTGTTTGTCATTTTTTTTTTTCTATTCCATGTGAAAATGCTATAGAGAAAGTTCTAGGTGGTTGCGCTCTAAATAAACAGCATCCACTGAGTTCATATTCGTCTTTAGTCTTGTCTGCCTGTCTCATCTTTGAGTTTACTGACCACTAAGTGATTCTTTAAACCTTGGCATTTTATTCCCTTCAATTTTTGTCCTACACTGGTAAGACAATTGCCGAGTCTTGGGACAGGAGAATTACTTAATTTAGATGTCATTCTACCTTCTGTACTCAATATATCCCTATACATATTTTTTTCATTATGACACTAAATAAAGTTTTGATGGCAGTACGTTCTCTTCATTGTGCTCAGGAGACTTCTGGAGTCTTTCCTGGAGGTCTTAATTTACCTTTTTGTTGTCTTAATTTGGGTCAGAATCTAGCCCAATGTCTAGCCTCTTCAATAAGTATACAATAATCTACAAATTATGACCCTAATTCTAGTCCTTTCTCTATGGTGGTCCATATTCCAGCTCACAATGCGTGCTTTCTTCCTACAGTAAGAACAAAAGTGCTTCTGTTACTAGGGATTTTCTTCTTCTTCTCCTTTGCTTACCAGCAGTATTAGTTTACATATATCTGGGCTCTTCCTTTATCTTGGCTTTTCTCACTTTTATATCAGAAAATACCTTAATATATTACTGTGAATTTGAAATTTGATTTTCAACCCAGAAGATACTGGTATTTTATAAAATTCTAAAACATGCTTTAAAAAAAAGCTTTTAGTGAGGTGTAATTGGCATACAAGGAACTGTACACATTTTGAATGCATAATTTAAAATCTACTTTTGAATAACAAACCTCAATTCATTTTCCAAAGCAGCTCTGATTTAGGTACCAACCAATCTTTCTCCTAGTCTTCAAAGCTAAGCTTGTCAAGGGCACAGTCTTAACTCACTTTCCTTAATTACTCATTTTCCAGGAAAGTCCATTCTCTGTGCCTCCCACTCAGGCTTCTGTTATTCCTCAGGTGAAATTGCTGTGGCAAAGCTCAACTGCCGAATGTGGTGGCCATTTTCTAGTCTTTTCTTTAGATTCTTGGTTTGTCACCATCGATCATTGTCTTGAAAAAGTCATCTTGAAAAAGTCAACTTTCTTGGCACCCACCGGGATAAACTCTCGTGATTCCTCTCCCACCACTGACGTGGTTGCTTCTCAGTCTTCTTCTACCCGCTCCACCCGTGGTGGCAACACCATGGCTGTGCCCTTTCTTGCTCATCTTCTCAATCTCTAGTCTCCCTAAGTGAGCTTGTGCACTCAACTTCTGAGTCCTACTGAACATATGTTGACAAATCACAAATACACACGAATACACATGAATACACAATTTCAACAGATTCTCTTCCGATGTCAGATCCTTATACATAAACTGGCTGAAGGACATTTCTACCCACATCTACTATAGAAATCTAAAACTTTGTATCTTAGACACTCACTTCAGTATCGTCCTCTCACAAACCTTCTCCTCTTTCTCTAGTCCTTGGCCTAAGACATAGGCCTTCCCCATGGGGAACCCCCTCTTTTGGTTGGTGAAACAAAATCCAAGTGCATGAAGTAATCACAAACAAGTTGGTGTTGTAAATGTCAGTTTGGTGGAATAAAGCAGAAAGGACTCGGTGGTACTATCCAACCGTCAGGGAAGAGAACCTTAGCAGACAAAGTCCTGGTGATGGGGAAGAGCCGGTAAGTGCAAAGAATATTCAGAAAAGTGAGAATGTCAAAGTTAGACAGGGAAGGTTTGTCAAGGAGGACTTCACAGAGCCAATGCAATTCTCTTCATTGATTCAGCAGATGCTTGTTGAGGCTTTTCCACGTGTTGAGAACTCAGGTTCCAGAGAAGTCTCAGTGGACCAGAGTCAGGCTCATTCTTGATCTCATGGGGCTGATATTCTACCAGGAAGAATGAGACAATGAACATGTAAAACATTAATGAAAATATAATTTTAGATAGAGATAAATACCACGAAGAAGTTAATGGAATGTAATGGACTAGGAAGTGATAGAAAGGTGGAGGGATTCCTTTAGACGCTGTGATGAGGGAAATCTCTCAGGATTGTGATTTTTGAGCTTTTGGCTGAATGAATAAATGTATCTTTCCTTCTTTCTCAGCTCTGAAAAGAACAAGTTTTAAAGACCAAATTGAACCATTAGAAAGAAGCCCACAGAGTGGGTGGAAGCCACTGCATTTATTAGAATCCCTCCAAAAAATCTGAGACAACTGCTTCTTTGTTCTACTTCCTTTCTTGACATTTGAGATAAGATGCGGACTTACTGGACTTTTCTTCCTCACCCAAATATTGTGCTTGTGCTTGCATGTGGAGAAAATAGAAAAATCCTGAGTGAGAAAAATCCTTATCAATCCTTATCAATAAGTAAACTTTAGTCTCCTATTTATCTTTAATGTTATCCCCAAATCCTAGTTTCTCCACCATGAGGGAAAAATATAACAGAACTGTTTTTACAAGTGGCATCTTGGATGTTTATTCAGGAAATTGAATTCAGGATGCTGGTTTCTGGGAGAATAGCAATAACTTAGACAAATTCACATAAAGGTCTTATCTTCTAGTGGGAGGAAAACAACAGCAAAGTAGTAAACAGGTAAAACTATAATGTCAGATGGTGGTAAATACTATTAATAAATAAAATAAAGGGGAGGATGGAAAGTGACAGAGGAGCAATTTTAGGAGGTGTCTCCTGGGAAGCGATATTGGAGTGCAGACCCGAAAGGTGGGTGAGCACCAGCCGTAGGAGGGAGAGGCAAGCCCGGAGGGGAGCAGGCCGGTTGGCTACGTCTGGTTCGTTCAGCGGATGGATAATTTCTCACTTCAATACCACACGATTTCTACAAACATGATATTAAGACCAGAAAGGGAAGTCCGTTTGGCCTACAGACTTCTTGTATTGAGAAGAATTACATTAATTCTTCCCCCTCAAGTTGTCTCATCATTTTGAATGAACCGATGTTCTCAAGATGGGCATACTCTGTTCTGCCGTCGGAAACAGCATTTAGAACGAGTTGGTGCCCTGCCTGTTTAGTTTTGCAATAGCAGCAGCGGGCAGACAAAAAAGACTAAATACAAAACTGGCCTTTTACGGTCTTGTTGACTTTAAATTCGGTGAAATAAGATGTAAGAGCGTGTGTGTACTAAACGTTGTTACAGGGGAGGAAGGAGAATGTCGTTCCTCCAGTTTCATTTCCTAAGCTCGTGTCCCTTTGCTCTGCCCCTGGAAAGCCCACAACTCCCCTTGAGGGTTATCATTTTTTTCGCATGGAAAAAAGAGAAAGGACAAAGACTCGCAACAACTGAAGAGAAACCAGAAGTCATTGGTACCTGGTTTTCATTGTTTTTGGTTTCTGTTTGAAGATGCTTGCTCCTGGAGCACACATGATCCGACCTGGGGAATTTCTGCTTGAGGTTTTCAAATGGTCCACATGGGGTGGCTGATGAGACAGAAGTTTTTTCTTTAAAGAACATTTTAGGGAGATGATTGGATTTGAAGTCAGAGCCTGGGAGTTGAGTCCTGCCACCATTATACTCGTGTAGTTTTCCACAAGTCACAGAGCTCATCTTTTGGGACAGTGAGGACCCAAGGAGTCTGGTGTTTGGAAATTGCCAAACATTTTGAAAATATTAGTCTGTGGCCATTGTTGTGCTGGTAATCATTGTTTTTGTTCTCTTTGTAGATTTCTCTTTTCATTCATTTCCCCCCAAAATTTACTAATTTGAGTTTTTCCATACCATCTTGGTTTTGAAGGAGTGTGTTCTAATTACTTAACTCAATACAAAGATCTAATTTGAAAAAAAAGAAAAAAGGAAATTACATATTAGAAGAGGCTAACAAGACAAGTAAGACATTATCTTAGCGTCTTACCCTTAATGAAGGGTCCTTTAAATTATCTTAATGTAACGTAGGCTGCGAAAAGAGCCAGAAGGAGGACATAAGCCAAGAGTTAAAGGAACGTAACAGGGTTTGAAGGAAGTCTGTCGTGGAGAGCTGGGGAAGGTCCACGTAGAAGTGGGGGCACAGAGAACGCTCAGGTTAGGTGCACAGAGGTAAAGCAGGCCGGGAAGGACCCTGGCCTGGGAATAGGCCAACCCCCTCTGTTGGGGCAGGCATGGGCCAGAGTGGGCAGGAAGTCCAGGGCGGCACGTACGAGCGTGTCTGGGAAGCATGGCAGCAGCCAGCTTGTGATTTTCCAGCACAGCTGTCAACATCAGAAGGCTGAGAGCAGGAAGGAAGGGCAAGTCCCCGCAGGCCCAGTGATGGGGACGCAGGAGTGAGGGATAATCACAGCTCCTGGCAACCAGGCAGCAGCTTGATCAGGACCAGAAAACCTGGCATGAGAAGCAGGATCGCAAAAAGCTTTCCCACCATCACCCCACCCCAACACACACACACACACACACACACACACACACACACACGCACACACACACCTGTCTCTCTTCTACTGAAAGTTATAACTTAACCTAGAGTCAGAAGGCCTGACTTGACTCCAGGTTCCACCATCTATTGGCTGTGTGACCTTGGGCAAATTGCTCAAACCCTCTTGTAATTGCTCAAACCCTGTCCTGACTGTGTGGAACTCCCCAGTGCAGGGGTGCTGTGAGGAGTGTGAGATCATGTGTGGGAGGTGAGTACCACAGCGCCTGGCACATAATCAATGCCTAATAAATAGGATGAGTGAAAATGAAACCAGTATGGGAGCCTACACTGGGCTTAGGTTATGAGATTCGAGATGGTCTCGCATAGAGTTGTACTTGAACCTGGAGCAGTGGGAAGTGTTAGCTAATGCTGTGTCTCAGAAGGTGGGGCGAGTTACCTTTATGTCTCCCCTGCCTGACTCGAGGTGGCTGTATAGATTGGCACAGGGCTGCCCTTCGGGTGGGGGTCGGGGGAGGGACGCGAGGTCCAGGAAGCCGGCAGGTGCAGAGTTCGAAGCAGGACAAATGCACACGGGCCGGCGGGGAAGCCACATGACAAGGGCTGAGGGGTGAGGGGGTCACTAGGAGATGAAATCAGGCTTCTAGCCGAGAGGTCCCCATGTAAAGTTCCAGAGAATTGGAGGCTGGCAGGAAAGATAAGCAAGACTGAGTGAGAAGCCTTCAGGAGAGGGGAGATTTGCGTAAACTGTTGATTTAGGAATAAACGGTGGAAATGAGAAAGAAAGTAAATAAATAAGAGAGAGTGTGATTGATGGGAAACATTTATGGAAGAGCGGAAAAGAGAGGGATCACGTGGTTAGGTGGAGTCACTTCTGGAATGAAGAAGGAAGGCGTTCATCTCCAAAACCAGGAGGGTGAAGATGTAGAGGAGGAGTGAGATGGAACAGAGAGAAGATGAAGGGTCCTTTATCTGGTGGCCTCCGCATCAGAGCAGGGGACAGAGGCATCTGGCAGGAAGGGAGGGGGCAGGAGGCAGAGGCTTAAGGAAATGGTGTCAAATAGTTACTCTGGGGGATTTGGTAGGGAGCCAGCTGGAGATGAATCAGTCCACCATCGTGATTTTGGCGTTTCTGGAACGCACCTACCCAGGCCGGCTTGAATGGAAACTGAAAGTCTCCTATACCGCTGGCCTGAAATAGCAAAACCCAGCTCCTCCTCCCCTGCTCCAGCTAACACAAATTGCTCACCTACCATCCCCACTTCCTACCGCAGACTCTCCCCTTCACACCCACCCCAGTCTGCAGACACTGCGCAGTCAGAGGTTGGCCAGGCCGCCGGGGCAACTGCTGCCTCCTCTCGCTTCTCATTCTGACTGCCCTACCTAGAGACCCAATATCCTCTTTCTCCTTGAAGCATTCTCCCTCACCCTTGCCCCCTAAGTTTGGCACAACAGATTCCTTCCCATTTTGCGGGTCTCTTTTATTTAAAAGTCACCAAACTCACAGACAGCTTTCCTGAAACTCTAACAGAAGGTTCTTTCCTCTACTGTGTTCTTACAGAATCCCCCCCTTCTACCGCTGTAATACAGAAAAAGGAAGAAACAGACCCATTGCTTTGCTCATTTTCTGGGTCCCCAACTAGCCCATAAGCTTCCTGAGGCCAGAGATCCAGCGTTTAACACGGAAGGGATCACATAATAGGTGCTCCATGAATATTTGCAGAATGAAAGAATGGACAAATAAATGAATTAACTTTGCTTCACCCCAGTTCTCCTCCTACCTCTTGTTGCGACTTTGGTTTCTTCCCCCTGTCTGAAAGGGGCTGACGGACGCATCTCCACAGCCAGGGGCCAAGTGTAACCTTTGGGCTGTCAGTGCCCTCTGCTCTAGGGGCCCTTCCTCCTTCAGGCCCCTCTAGTCCCCTGGGTTGTCTTGTGCAAGCATACCATCCAATTCTGTTCTTCCGTGTCCTGGTTTGCCCACCTTTGAGAACCTTCCTTCATGGACACATTTATTACTCTAGATCCAGAAAATTTTCTTATAATTTCAAATACTTCCTAGACTACACTCTCCAGTTTCCTGACAGACACAAACATGAAACCTCATGAGGGCTGAAAAGATGACTTGATCGAGAGGCAGCCCCAGAAACTGTAGTCATGATGTGTGAGGTGGGAAGCAGACTTAGCTCTGGTGGCCACAATGGTTGGCGCGGGGCATCCACGTAGCATAGAATGGTCGCTACTCGTGAGTCAGGTGGTGGTTTTCTGGAACTATTTCTCCCAGCTTCAGGGGAAGCTAATAAGGAAGGCTCCTGGAGACATATCTGCTTGGAGTGTGGCCTCTGGAGTCAACTACATAGAGGGAAATGCCAGCATCACCTCTTACGAGCAGAGTGACCTTAGTCAAGCCCTTACATCTCTCTGTTGCTGTTTTCTTAGATGTGAATTGGTGGCAGCAAGTGTCCTTAAATCATGGGGTGGTTGTAGATGTTAATGACACAGTACAGAAAGCACTCAGATCTGTGCCTGGTCCATCGTAAGTGCTGTCATAGGTTAGCTTTTAGTGATGGGAGAGAGTCCAGACATAGCAGAGGGCTGACGACAGAGAACTGGGGTAGGGAGCCTGAGGCCTGCAGGTATGGTGCCCGTGGGGCAGGTGCCCAGGCTCCAAGGATCAGAACCAAAGACAGTGCCCTCTCCTTCCTCACCGGGATTGGAGCCCTTCCTGGACCCCTAGTGCTTTGGCTGCGTGGGTCTCCTCTTTGGTCAAGACCATACGTGTACGGATAACGTGTGAGCCTCTCATGGATTCTGACAGAAGAAGAAGGGACTGGGAGTGGCAAGAAGTTCCAGTCACTCTACTGAGGAGAAGGTAAAGGTAATCTGTATTGCCATCTTACCCTTCCCCAACCCCCTCTGCTTGCACCCCTTTGTGTCTTATGAAATCAGAAATTAGGGTTATGACGGAACTCTGCAGTCAGCCCATACCTGTATCTCCCGAAGTTTCTTCAATGACCATCATACCAGTATCTTAAATGCTTTCAAACCTTATCTCTCCACCATCCCTCAAGCAAGTTTGAGAACTGTGGAGTCTTTCTCTTTTGAGCTTTGGCTCCTGCTGTTCCTTTTCCTCTGCTCGCACTTATCCCATAGTGAAAGCTCAGCGATGTTTGAAGCCTCCTTGCGAGGAAGCAGGAGGTCCCCGTGAAGACGTTGCTGGCTTCTGAAAGGAGCGATAGTCCCTTCCCCTGAAGTCTTGCCCGCTGTTGTTTCGAGCAGTGTGTCTCAAATGTGCACATCAACCAGCCTAGGGCGTTTTTGGTAAAATGCATATTATGATTCTGGAAGTTCTTTGTGGGGCCCGACCATCTGCCGATGCTATGGGTCCTTGTGTCAATTCGTGACACCTTCGAACTTTGTCGTGTAGCACGGCGCTCTCTATGCCATTTCTCCCCCGTATTTTGCGCTAGTCAAGGGTGGCTTCAGTACCGTAATCCTCCTAAGTGCCGAGTATAGTGTCTGGTTGCTGGTGCGCAGTAAACATTTGTAGCATGCATGACGAATGCTTCAGAGTTCCACTGTGTCGCGGACCGGGCTTATACACAGAACTTCCCTTCTCCCTGACTTTTCTGTGATTGGTATCCCCTGTCACCTCCCCTAAAACACATTAACATTAAAATGTTAATGATTTGGAGTATTACCCATCTCACGAATATCTGACAGAACAAAGATCATCTGAGAGGTCAGTGTGTAACACACACCTTACACCGTCGTCTATGCAGTGTTTCTCGTGCACCTCTAGATAATGAATTTTACCGTCTCCTGCTGAGTAACAGCTCTCCGGGTCTATGTGAACCGTGGGGGAAACTCTTCCAACGCAGAATGTTACTTAGAACTTTCACAAACCGGAGATCTTTAATTATACAGATACCGGAATTGTATAGACACTCCAATTCTTTTTCTACCCTCGCTTCTGAATAGCCACTCGCCCCCCTGGTAACCTGGGGTGGGCACTCGTGGTTCGGGCTTCACGAGCTCGTACTGTCCTGGCACCGCAGTCAGCATGCCGACTGTGGTCCTCTCCACCACCCCGCGTGCCTTACACGATAGGCGAAAATGGCAAAAAACCCAAAACCCAAAACAAAAACAAAAACCCCCCAAACCCCCAAACATTTCTAATCCTTTCTGGTGAACTTGCTCCCTCTCTTCCACCCGTGCTTCTCCTGCGGGCTCGAGCTGCCTCCTGCTGTGGTTGCTGCTTCTAGGAATGCATGGGCCTGGTCGTCAACGCCTAGCCAGCTCTCCACCCAGGGCTCCATGTCCACAAATTCAGCGGGTGCTGGGAGGAGAGGGAGAAAGCAGCCCATTTTAGACAGGAGACCACTTACTTTCATTTTCTTTACCATCGAAACTATGGCTTGCTGGAGAGATCTTCCGGGCCCTCTGTGGGCCCCCCTTCATCCAAGGGTCCTTTTGCCCACCGCAGTCCTCCAGCCTACTGTCCTCTCTGTGGCATATGGCTCTGTGACCTTAGTAAGGGCATAAAGGACTGGGTTCTCATGATGGGATTCCAGGGTCTTTAACACGGAAGCAGTAGGACATACTTGAACAGAGGGTCCTTCCTAGGCCCTTGACCCCATTCCACGTAGCCAGTCATTCCCTACACCTATGCCTGAGTTGCACCCTGACCAGAGGGGGGCCATCTCATTGGATCAATCATTACTTTGGGCGCTGCTTTGTCATCATAGCCTTGTGTTGGCACAAAAAAAGTTTCTGAGTGTGGCTCTTAGGCTACAAACAGCCCCCCACCTCGAACCGCTGATGTGCAGAGCTGCATGTGACGTTGTGGCATGTGGGGCAGTTTGCCAATGGAATGTCATGGATTGAGACAGGCCTTCAGAGCTCTCTTCTTTAGAGACTCCCTGCCCATTACCTCAATCCTCCGGTGTCCGCCTTAGTTTCCATTCTGGCCACGTTAGTAATATTTACCCTCACACACAGCACACGCATCTTTGTGCATCAACATCATACCTTGTTCTCCTCTGTGGGACAGGGTGAGGCTGTCGCCGGCTCATTTAAAAAGAACAAGTTCAGGGTGTGGCCAAAGGCTCACATGAAACTCTAGAAATTGTAGGTGGAGAGTATTCACAGTGTGCTCAGGAGAGGCCATGGGGGGATTATTAATAGTCTGGAACAATAATGATCATGGAGGCTGCTTCAGAAATTAACTTCATGTGAAAATAGAGGTCATCTGACTTGCTGAAGTGTCAGGACAAGAAGCATATGGGCCCACACTCGACTTCAATTTCCCTTTGAAGTTAATGGGTGTGGCAGGTGCTTATCTAATCACGACATTTGGACCAATGTGTTTTGCACATTCAGGACTTTGTAATGAGATGCGGTGTTTATTTATGTCCCATACTTTTCCCTACAGACTGCAAAAATACCCTTTGCTCAACCCTGTCTAATCATTGCCAGTGTCAACAGTCAAAGCTAGTGACAGAAGGTAGGTTTATGGGGCAGTAACCCCGCCCAGTTGGCATAAAAGATCTATTCCCAGAAAAAAGGTTTAAGCAATCATGTGAACTTCAGTCTGAATAAGGGAGCTTCAATGGCTTGGTGATTGCAAAGTAGTGATCTTTCGGTCAGGCTGGGAGTGAATACAGGAGTGTAGGGCAGGCGGGGAAGGTTGCAGCTGCTGATTGTTAAATATATAGAGAACACGAGCCCTGTCTCTTTCAAGGTCAAGCTTAAATGCCTAAGTCTGGTGTCTCGGTCCATAAAAACACTCAATGGTCACTCCCTAAATTAATTTCTATTTATCAAACATTTACCAAATACCTACTAGTCCAGGGACTGGGTTAGCCTTGGAGAGTCAGAGAAAAAAGATGTGGGGCTGAGCTTTGGGATTTCTGTATTTCATTCTGAATCCCTACGTCGCAGTTTGTCCAGAGTGTGATTCCCAAACCTGGCTACTAGTTGGAATCACCACCGTAGCTTTTAAAATACTGATGCCCAGATCTTTCCCCCGGATATATCAAAATCTGAATCTCTAGGACTGGGGCCTCCAAACCTATATATTTAACAAGTGCTTAAGATAATTCTTATGCAGTTCGGCTCTGCAAAATCTGCAGATCTGAGTCTGGGGACCACTCACCATACTGTTTGCTTGATACACAGCAATGTTATAGGTCTTTTATTAATTGTTTTATATGTCAAGTTCATACAACCTGATTGAAAATTACTTGAAGAACTATGACTTCTTATATTCTCAAAACAAATCACAGTATTGTGTGCAGACCTTGGATAAATCAGTGTTTTTTTAACCTTGAGTGCATTTGAGAATTTTTTGGAGAGCTTTTAATAAATGTTGATACTAGGGGGCACCTGGGTGGCTCAGGTGGTTAAGCTTTGACTCATTATTTCGGCTCAGGTCATGATCTCATGGGTCAGGAACATAGAGCTCCATGTCAGGCTCCGTGCTCAACAGAGAGTCTTCTTGAAATTCTCTCCTTCTTTGCCCTCTCCTCAAATAAATAAATAAAACTTAAAAAAAAAATGCTGGTATCAGGTCCTTATTCCATGCCAGCTAAATCGAAAACTCTAGATGCTGAGTCCTGGGCATTGACGTAATTAAAAAAAAAAAAAATCTGCAGTTGATTCTAATGTGAATCCAGAGTTGAGAACCATTGGAATAAATGTTTGATGAGAATAAGCATGCAGAATTAGTATCTTCCTGGAAGCAGCATGCGTCTTCTGATAATTCTTTACATTTGTGTGGTTATTTCAGCTTTCAAAGTGCTTTCATCTGTCTACATACAATGTTGTGAACCCCTGGAAAAGACCTTAAAGATGGTTTATGCCGGGGGTCAGCTAACATTTCTGTGAAGGGCTAGATCGTAAATATTTTAGGCTTTGTGAACCCTGTGTCACAACTACACTGTCCCCGTGGAATGAAAGCAGTCATAGACAATATGTAAATGAATGGGTGTGGGTGTGTTCCAATAAATGTTATTAACAAAACAGGTTGGAGCTGGATTTGGCCCTCAGGCTGTTGTTTACTAACCCCTGGTCTACACCAGCACTCTAATTTTACAGATGAGGAAACCAAGGTCCGACTGGTGACGTGCTGGGACTCCTATCTTATGGCCAGGGAAAGGCAAAAATGGGCTCCTAGAGACTAGAGTCTGAACTTGTCCAGTGTTGCCCACGGCCAGGGGTCAAAGTAGTGCCCAGTGCATGTGAGTGAATTGAATGTATCCAAGCGGAGAATTTGGAGCTTGGGCTCATGTGTTTATTTCAAGGCAATTTAACCCTGGCCGTCTCATTGACTTCCTTAACTATCTTTTGTTAATATCTAGCTTACTAGGCTGTGCTCGTGCTCTTTGTAACTTCAAATGATGTTTACACAACGATAGAAAACGTTTTAGGGTTATGGCAGTGGCTAAAGCAAAGGTCAGAAGTCTAATTATTTTGAAAAAGTTGACCTTCATGTTTTGCCAAAAAACTGAAAGAAATCAGTTTGACCACTATTCTCCACGAAATTGTTTTATCTTCACTTTTTCCTCTGTCCAGGCATGTAGGACGGTACACATTTAATACGTTTCTCTCATAGGTTACATCCGGAAACCTTTCTCCCCCTGCCCCCTCCCCCCCACTCCTGTTCAGACTCTCCAGTTTGACCTGGGAGGGACTGTTTACAGTTGGGTGAACCTGGGACTCTCCCTTCTTGATTCAAGCTGGGCAAATGGGTAAGAAAAGCCTGCAGAACCTGTTTAGCAATTTCAGGCTGTAAGCAAGCAATCCAAAGGGTAGAGGGGGTGGGTATTACTTTATGAATGCAATTGAAGTCTTCTTTCCCTAAGCTGTCCGCATGCCAGGTTGAGTGCAGCCTGAGAAAGTTGCTCAGCATGCCAACATTGCCATCCTGGTTGCAAAGTGCAGTGCGCTGTTCTCCTACGTTCCTTGCTTTATCAATATGTGTCTTTCACACGCATAATGTCTCAGCGTGGAAAAGGCGCAAGACGGAATGGTATGGTCTTATGAGGGAAAGAACTTTTAAAGATGATTTATTCTGGGAGAAAAGTGGGTCAAATACTTGGGAAATAAATGAAGAGGACAATTTAGCCGACAAATAAAAGATACAGCTCTAATGTCATATGATTTTCATATCCATTGTACCGAACCCCATTATTTGATTTAAAATTTTTGTACCATGATGGATAATTTGGGAGATACCAAAAAAAAAAAAAAAAAAAGAAAGAAAAAAGAAAAGGAAAAGGAAAAAGAAAAAGAAAAAGAAGACAACATGGTTCCTGTCCTCTACTAGTTGACAATTATTTGAGGCGAAAGAACAATAAATGTGTATGCCATTGAATGAATGAATAACACATGAAAATACACATTTTTTAAAAATGATAAAGATCATAGAAGAATAGAATGACAACTTTTTACATGGATTCAGAGGAGAGGATGGCTGGGGGAAGGTGGTTTGATTAAGTCTTGAAGGATTGATTTGGATAGCAGAGTGGAAGGTGAGACATGTCAAGCTAGAGACCAAACCAACAGAGACAAGAGCAAAGCATGCGATCTGGCTGGGGGAGTTAGCATTTTCCGGGGCATGGCAGTGCCTTGGTTGTAGAGTAAGTTGAAAGTGGCTTGTGGAAAACCAAATCATGTCCTGGTAAAATCCGTGGGCTTGGATTCAAATCCCAGCTCTGCCACTCTTCATCTATGACTTGGGGAAAGTCGTTTAATCTCCTTGAACCTCAGGTTCCTCTTCTGTAAAATTAGGTAATATGAGTATCTATCTCATCTGTTATTTTGAGGATTAAATGAGATAATAATAATCCATGTTCAACTCTCTGCATGCTTAGCATACAATAAGCACTCAGTAATAATAGCTATTGAATTACCATAGATGTTGAAGGTCAAAGGGAATCATAATTTACCAGACATGTTGGTACTTATCTTTTTAAGTCATTTGCTTGTGACCTAAAAAATCCTCTTCTCAGACTAGTACTTCTTTCCACTCTTATCCCTAATTTAAGCAAGACTGTCCCGATCATGGAGAGCTGCCCTGGGAGATCACCACAGGACGCGCTGGGACTAAACATTGGCCTGACCATCATGAACCAGGACTTAGGAGTTCTTTTTTTTTTAGTCTAATATTTTAATGAGGTAATTTAAGGGGATTTTAAACAGAAATGGACTCAGAAGAGAATCCATGAGACTTAAAGAACAATCATTGCTTACCACAGAGAAGTTGATTTAAGAGGCCTTCACTCATAATATATAAATATATATGAACAATTATTAGGCTGTATATACAGACAAGCTCTTGTCCCCCTCTTGTGAAGATAATAGAAGAAAAATTGAACTCAAGTGATATTTACAAAATTAAAAATAAAAATTAATTTAAAAAGACGATTAATTAAATATATGACACAATATAATTTTTTTTAGTCAGAATGATATTACAAAAGTGTATTTACTGGCATGATCATTTTTTAATGCTAAACTATTTATCAAGTAGCCATTAAGACATGATTTCTTCTCTGAGTAATTTCCTTTTCTAAATTTCTTAATAATATAAATTTCCAATTTTAGCTAGGATAGTAAGCTTTCAAAATATTTTTTTTCTTCCATTTTTTAATTTAAATTCCATACAGTGTAATATTAGTTTCAGGTGTAGGATTTACTGATTCATCACTTATACACAATACCCAGTGCTCATCACAAGTGCCCTCCTGAATACCTATCACCTATTTAACCCATCCCCTGCCCATCTCC
Organism: Ursus maritimus; assembly: GCF_017311325.1. Lineage (NCBI taxonomy): Eukaryota > Metazoa > Chordata > Mammalia > Carnivora > Ursidae > Ursus > Ursus maritimus. The sequence continues at coordinate 29,983,606 of NW_024424564.1, read as the reverse complement.
TCTCCAGCAACCCTCAGTGTATTCTCTATGGTTAAGACTCTGTTTCCTGTTTGCCTCTCTCTCTCTCTCTTTTTTTTGTTCATTTATTTTGTTTCTTAAATTCCACACATGAGTGAAATCATATGGTATTAGTCTTTCTGACTGACTTATTTCGCTTAGCATAATATACTCAAGCTCCATCCACGTAATTGCAAATAGCAAGATTTCATCCTTTTTTAAATATTTTATTTATTTATTTGAGAGAGAGTGAGAGAGAAAGAGAGAGTACAAGAGGAAGGAGAGTCAGAGGGAGAAGCAGACTCTCTGATGAGTGGGGAGCCTGATGCGAGACTCAATTCTGGGACTCTGGCATCATGACTTGAGCCGAAGGCAGACAGTTAACCCACTGAGTCACCTAGGTGCCCAAGATTTCATTCTTTTTGATGGCTAAGTAATATTCCATTGTCTATATATATACCACAACTTCTTCATCCAGTGATCAGTTGATGGACATCTGGGCTCTTTCCATAACTTGGCTATTATTGCTAATACTTCTATAAGCATTGGGGTGCATGTGTCCCTTCAAATCAGTATTTTTATATCCATTGAGTAAATCCCTAGCAGTGCAATTGCTGGATGATAGGGTAGTTCTATTTTTAACTTTTTGAAGAACCTCCGTACTGTTTTCCAGAGTGGCTGCACCAGCTTGCATTCCCACCAACAGTGCAAGAGGGTTCTCCTTTCTCCACATCCTCACCATCATCTGTTGTTTCCTGTGTTTCCTGTTGTTTCTGTTACTAATTTAGCCATTCTGACAGGTGTGAGGTGATATCTCATTGTGGTTTTGATTTACATTTCCCTGATAATGAGTGATGTTGAACGTCTTTTCATGTGTCTATTAGCAATCGCTATGTCTTCTTTGGAGAAATGTCTACTCATGTCTTCTGCCCATTTTTTAACTGGATTATTTGTTTTGGGGGTGTTGAGCTTTATAAGGTCTTTATATATGTTGGATACTAGCCCTTTATCAGATATGTCATTGCAAATATCTTCTCCTATTCTGAAGGTTGTCTTTTAGTTCTGTTGACTGTTTCCTTTGCTGTGCAGAAGCTCTTTATCTTAATGAAAAGACTTGGGAGTTCTAATCTTAGTATATACTTGACAAATTCTCCGTGCCTTTGCTTCTCTAGCTATCCATCTATGCAATGGCCTTTGCCTTTGGTGCTGATACAAGGAGAGAATCAGCGTCTTCCCACCATAATATTTCCACCCCCCGAAAGGTGTAAAATTCAAAGAACATATCTCTTTGTACACTTGATTGCATGTGTTGCTAAACCTCACCTAAAAATTTTAAAAGGAAAAAATAAATAAATTAGGGTAGGAGTATTCCAAAGAACGCATAAGATGTCCCCTGAAGTAAAGGTTTCTAGGTGAGGAAACTGAAGAGCACTGCATGCTCGAGGTCACACAGAGCGAATCTCCTGATGTAAATTGGAGGGACTCCTCGCCCATCACACTGATCCTACTTGCTGATTTATAGAAGTATTAGCCATTTTATTTTCCCAATAATTAGGACCTCCATTAGGACCGTGAGTAACTCTCATTATTGGGTCCAGAAAAAAGTGTGCCAATAAAGATTATGCGTGGAACATGTGTTATGCGAAATGCTGCCCTTCATAAATGCAGAGACCCCAGGGGCTGCGTTCCCGTCCCCGGAACTGCCCATGTGTCTACATTGCTGGCAGCACCTCCCACCCGCCTACGTCTATGGGCTGCTCCTTCGATGGGCCTGTCACGGCCTTGTGATGGCCGTGAAATGCCGTTTAGAAGAGAGGTTCATGTCTTTTCGTTGTCGATCTTCAGCCTCCACGGAGCCCGAGCCTCTGAGGAGTCTGCTTTCATGCCATGTGCACAAAGGTTTTGCTCGGCCTGAGCCTGTCCGGAGCTGGTTGCCGGGGCCAGCATGAGCTGACTGCCGCTGCGCCTGCCGGCAGGGCCGGTGGGCTCCTTTTCTTCCATCTGCCCCCGGAGCACTTCTTCACGGGCAGCGCTGCGGGTGCTCGTCTGCAGGCTGCGCGGTTGGCGGCTCGGGGTTGGGTACACCCCGTCCTCTCTCCCCTTGCACCTGAGCTGAGTCCGATTTCCGGGCTGCCCCCTGGGACGTTCTCTTGAGGTTAGTCTGTCCAGTGCTGTTTGGATCGCCTCGGAAAGTCCCTTGGGAAGCTTGTCAGATGGTCTGGTAGGAATGGCAGGAGTCTGTTTCCCAGTGTCCACTTGCCATTTTCAACATCGTCTTTACTGTTGTGTTTCTCTGTAAAGAAAACTTGTAAGTCAAACATACTCTTCACCGAAGAAGTGTGGACTTTTTTTTATCGGGAGGGTTCAATGGAGCCTCCCTCGTAAACAGGTGCCCTCCCACTCTTCACGTGGCAACTTCTTTGTTTGCTTTGAACCTGGGCGGGTGAGACCAGGTGGTTGGATCAGCTCCCTTCTCACCCTCTCCTCTCCCTTGGTTTCCGATTCTCAGACAGTGGCCAGGCAGTGCTCTCAAGAATGGGTAGAGACAGGTAAGCTTCTGAAGATCCGGAGTGGGCACGATGACCACAGAGCAAGAAATCCTGTCTGAGACACATTGACCGGGTGTGAGGTCTGGGAAAACTTGACACAACAATAACCATTAGCAAGGACTGAGCATTTACTCTGTGTCAGACTAGAGATGAGCAGTTTACAAGGGTCACATTATTTGATGTTCCCAGCCTTCCGAGACATTGTTTCTTCTATTATTCCCATTCTACAGATGAGAATATTGTCCCTCTGAAAGGCTAAGTGAGTTTCCTGAAAGCACATAGTTACTGTCAGAGTCAAAGTTGGATCTTCAGGGCTGTTGGACCCTGGAGGCTGTAACTTTAACCCCTATGTTATAACGATTGAGTTCTGGTGTGTAGAGACACTCGCCAGTTTTAGGAAGAAACTGTATCTAGATATAAATAATGCACAAATATGGGCGTGTCTCGTTCATGGGCACATTCCTGTCAAACTCCAAAGATTTAGAGGTTATCCTCGTGACTTCGATAGGAAACAGAAGACAGGTTGTAAAGTTTCTTGGGTAATTCTAGGTATTTGGACACCTGTTCAGTTATTCTGGGATTCTGTGGTAGGGTGAGGGGAACAGGGGCAGGGTGAGGTCATTATTGCAAAAACCATTTCCTGAGGGTTCGACTTCAGGAAATGCTGGGGCATTAAAAATACCGGTTGTGTGGGAGCAGTGGTAGAAGCATGACTCATGTTCAGCAATTGTGTCTATAGGTCACAAAGGATTCGGGGAACACAGGGGATATTCATACAAGATTGTGTTTGTGGGCGGTTCACGATGACGTTTTTAGTAGGTTGAGCAGCACGGTCAAATTTTGAGAAGAGTGACATTTAAAATTTTCCATGGAAACTTGACTCATCCATTTATACACTGATGCGCAAACATCAATTGCCCTCCTACTAAGTGCACGGCCTTGCCCTGGGTGCTTGCGGGTGCTGCGAGAGGGGTACGGAGGGGTCCTTGCCCCTCGGTGCAGTCTTTATGAATTGGTGACAGTGAAATAGGCTGCTTTCTCGAATTCTTTATCCCTTTGCCTTGTGACACTTTGATTAAAAGAGGACTAATTCTTCAAGAAAAACATTCAGTATTATTTTCCAGCATAAATAATTTCCCAAAATCTGGTCTGGCGACTCCCAGGTCTTCGGATCGGGAGGCTGTGATTGTCAGGAGGAAAGAGGAGCTTGGCCTGGTTTAGATGCTTTCGGTCACTATAGAACGAGGCGGGGTAGGGAGAAGAGGAATTGTTCATTGACTGCTCATGCTCTTGACCTTTGAGATGTGCCCAGAGGATTTTGGTTTTTGCTTTGTCTAGTAGTTTAAAATGATATTTTTATATAAAATTTGATACATACTAGAGTATAATAATATAATGATGACCTGTGAAACCACCATACAACCTAAGGACCAGGCTAGTATCAGTAACTGTGTGTCCCTGTGTGTTCCTCCCCTGACTAACCAGCCCCTCTTGCCTCTCTTCCTGGAGGTGGCCACCAGCTTGGAATTTGTAGCTACTAGATAGAGCATGGACATTTCAAATCTCTCCATCTGTATGAGATGCTGGGTGTGAGGGAACCAGAGAAATAGCTTAGTGTTCAGGGCTCACTTTGCTGCTGCTGATAGACCTGTGACCATGTTTGTTACCAGGCAAGGGCACAACCTACATACAGATGCAGTCCCTCCTGAAGAGACTGCAGGCACGGAGGTAGGAGTATGGACCCGCAGTCCGCTAGATCGGGCTTCAACTCTCGCCTCCATTGGCGTGAAGCCGCGGTGTGACCTCGGACTAGTAACTTAACCTCTCTGAGTGTCAGTCCACTGGAGACGGAGGGAGTAGTACCTATATCTGATAGTGGTGGTAAAAGTGAAAGCAGTAAGTGCCTGGAAACTGCTTGGTACATGGCAGCACTCCATGACAGGTAGTCGAAGGAAAAATGAACTCTTTCAAATCCTGTGTGGCGACTTACTATTACTAAGGAAATACACAGATTCTAAATTTGGTCATCTATATTATTTCTTCTTTTGTTTTTTTACTTTCCCTTTTTATGGTCTTTCTCTCCCTTTCGCCCCACGGGGTCTTCACATGTTGGCCAATATTATATATAAGTCTTCAAGAGAAAAGTGACTGGAACAGTAGCTATTTTAGGGAAGATGTGATTTGATGAGATTCGAAGAGAAACTATAAATGCTAGTAGTGAGCAAACATAATGTAAATTAAATATAATCATGAGGACTGATTTAATCCTTTCTCTGTGTTAGTAATACCTGATTAACAAAATTCGTTAATTTTTTCAGGTACGTTAATACAAGTAAAACAATTTTTTAAAAAGTTTCCTTATTTTTTTCATAGTAAACAAAACTTTTCTTCCCTTTAGAAAAACTTTGTCTCTGAATAATACATATAAAATGTATATACATGTGTGTATGTGTATTTACTAAGTTTCCAAGTTCCTTTCTCTAGACTGGACAAAGGGGTATTCAGCTGTGAACTGCTGCTTATGAATTACCGACAAACAAATTTTTAGGGTTTTTTTTTTCCCAATTAACTGAGCTCATTCATTCAATAAAATAGTCAACAAATATTTATTGCATAATTATAAAACAAGTGTATTTTTAGGGGTTGGAAATAAGTTATAAATGCCAGGAGATATAAAACTGTAATGGTTTTCAAGTTGGATTTTAATCACAGAGTCACTACATTTAAGAACTATCCATTTGAATATTCATTTGTAATAGAAACATTAGAAACTTAGGAATAGAAAAATTTATTTGTACTGTATGGTGACTAACATAATGTAATAAAAAATCATTTAAAAAAAAGAAAAATATATTTCAGTAGATAAATAATGTACTCTTGATGGAATTAAAATGTACTGGGTGTTGTGAGTGCCAGGAACTTTACATATGATGTCTCAGTTATTCCTGTGACGCTGTAAGTGTTCATACCTTGTCTTGTTGATGAAGAAATTAGGGTGCAGAGAAATTGTGGAATTTGTTCTGTGTTTCAAGCTAGTAAGAGCACCATCAGTACAAAGCAACTGTCAAGTCTTGTTCCAAACTGTCCTTCATCCTTTGTCCTGTTAGAAACTTTCTCTTTTAAATCAGTAAGAAAATAGAACGACCGTTCTCATAGGTGTTCAATATCGTTTTGGAGTTCTGGCCACTGCAAGGGGATATTAAAAAACTAGAAGAATTAATATTTGCAAACAAAATTAAAATGTCATTTTTAGATATTGTGATTGTCTTCTTCTAACTAAAAGGAATAGTCTGAAAAAAACATATAAGCATCAATAAAGCAAAAAGATGAATGTAAAACAAATATCTATAAATCACTAGGAGCTCTTTATCCCATGTCAGAATAATGACATGATGTCTAAAGGATTTAAGAATAAGTATTCCTGTAAGAGAGTTGTGTGTCTTATTTAATATAAATAAAAGCGTAAAACTTTACTGAATATTAAAGATGATGAATGGAGAAGCATATTGTTGTCCTTGAAAGTAAAGATAAATCAGAAAGACTTCTATTTCTTTCAGTTTACAGGTTGAGGATAACCCGACTCAAAAATCTTGATAAGATTTTTGAATTTAATGAGCACAATTTGTATGTGCAGAAACAGGTCCTACGTGTTCAGCTCTTACTAGACGGCGGGCACTATGCCAAAGGCTTCACACACAGTGAATAACTCATTTAATCCTCACAGAAAACAGATACGTGTCTTTATTATCCTCATTTTACAAATAAGGAAACTCAGGCCGAGGGAGTTTAGATAACTGGCCAGGTTCACACAATGACTGATAAATTGCTGAGCCGTGGCTCAAATCTAGGCTGTCTGTCTCTGGTGCCCATGCACTTAACACCACCATGCCCGACTAAGAACATTAACCAGGATTTGGCAAAATGGAACATTAGAGTGGAGCTAGGTCTTCCTTGGAACAGCATCGTTCAGAAAGGAGCGCACTGTGTGTAAGGGTATAATAGATAACAAGAGAGATCTCAAAAGAGCAGTGAAGAATTATTTGATACTCATTGTTTAGGATACTTAACTAACATTTTTTTTGGAAAAAAAATCAATTTATCCCAAAAATCCAATGTATCCCAATTTCATACCTCCCCAATCAAAATACATTTTAAATGGCTAACATGATAGATAAGAGAAAACTTAGCAGAAAATAGAAGTTATTGCATGTCAGATATCTGGAGAAGCTATTAGTTTTTCTTTTTTTTCCTTTGAAGTGACAGAAGAGATCACAAAGGAGAAGATTGACAGATTTGGCTGCATAAAGAACTGTAAACACATGTACAACAATGAGAACAAAATAGCTTAGGTCAGCAGATGGGAAAGGATCACATCGACCATGACACACAGGCTATCATCTGTGGTGAACACCCTCACAGGAGAGGTGAAAGCAGTAGACCGGTTCTTCTCCACGTGGGGGCTGTAGAAGCGGAGGAAGACCCGCTTCCAGGCGGGAGCGGGGCTGGTGGGGTGGGGACCCGCCTGGGATCTCCCCATTGCACGTCCCATGCACAGGGCGGAGGGCGACCTGACGCTCGCCTCCATCTCGCAAGGCTCTGGGGACGACGAACTGGAATTCTCGGGGGGGGGGGGCAGGAGGTGGTCCCCCAGGCAATCTGTCTTCTACCAGGGTCCTTTCATCAGAAGGGAGAAAGGAAGAAGGAAAAGCACGGAGGATACAGCTCTGGCTGCGCAAAGTATTGGGAGAGTTGCCCCAGCAAATAAGCTTAGTGACAAGGACAGAAATGGTTTCCCCAGGCAAAGAAGAAGACAGGGACGGTGTGTCCCAAAGACTCATCGGAAAGTGGAGGGTCTACAAGCAGGGGAAACAGGATCCCGTGGCAGGTGGATTTTTCTTAGTCGTGAGTACATTCTTTATGTGGTGGTGACAGAGCAGTGATTTCTAAAGACACGCATCCCAGGACTCGGGAGGTCACATGGGAAGTTGGAGGGAAGTCGAAGCTGCAGGGCGTCTTATGAGACTTCACATTACGAACTCATGTAGTACATGGGAAAAAAATGATACAAATCAGCGGTTCCCACGAGTGCAGTGACAGGCAGCCAAGGAGCACGGAATGGTGACCGCCTTCACATGTGACCACGACCGTGAAGCAACACTGAAAACGATGTCAGTAACCCAGCCTCCTTCCACGGACTCTGAGCTCCCTGCAGAGAATTTTGGGGTTTGATCACATAGCAGATACTCAATGAAAATGTATTAAATATAAACCACAATGCCTCACTGTCCCATTCGTGACAAAAGCTGGATAACTCAAACATTGCTGATGGTAGGCTACATTAGTTCAATATTTTGGGAAAACAAGAAGGCGGTGTATCATTATGCCTGTGCAGCTGTTCAAGACTTTGGGACCCATTAGCACACCCTTGGAAATTTATTCTGGGAAAAAAATTGAACATCAAAACAGAGCTGGATGTATAAATTTCTATAATACAAAAAAATATATAATACTAAAAAAGTGGAAAAGAGTCAGAAAAAAGCTTCATAAACTACATTATCAATACAATATTGTTTATCCATTTTAGATGGTAACGAAGAAGACCACAGAACTGTGGAGAAAGACTCCACGATAAGTGAATGAAGTTGAATAGGGAGGGGCCCCCTGCTGCCTCCAACACTGGATATTCAAGCACACCTTCCCTCTGCTCTGAATCTTGCTGCAGGTGTCCACCTGATAAAGCTTCCAGAGTCACTGTGCTGCTGCTGCTACTGGGGCGAGAGGTGCTTCCTGCTAATGCACCCCGAAATCCCACACCTCAGCACCCACCGCAGGGCCACCTCTCCCACACTGGTCCCCATCTTGTACAATCCCGCCTTCTCAAGTGGGTCAGAAAACGTTAAATAGTGAGAATGTTACGGTCACCTTTTTTCCGTACGCTATGTTCCAAGTCATCGAACTCCTCCCTGCCCCATTGGACCAAAAGTATGCGTCCGACTCTCACTTGTTTAAGTGAGATTTTCTTAGGCGTTCCTGAAGTTGCTCATGGAAATCAACCCCCAGTGGTTGTGACTTGTTGCATGCCCCAGCATGTCTGAATCTTACGCTGGCAAGAACGACTTAGGTGCAAATTAGGACCGCTGATACGAAAATAATTTTTTTTTTTGTTAAGTAGCGAGATGAGATATGTGCTTTTACTTGAATGATGTTCTTCTATTTTGTACTTACATTTTAATGTAAAATATAGAAAAATGAAAAATCACTGGTGTCTGTTAATTTCCTGGCAGTTCTCGAGGTACTATTTTGTATGTTGTTCTTGCAGGTTTTAGTTTAATTTAAAAAATTACTCATATAAGGTAGGTTTGAAACCATCCAAAGGTTTATAGAGAAGAAGTTGATAATCTTCCCTATTCCATCCAATCCATTTTGACTCTTCTGAAAAACAAACGCTAGTAGTTTGATGTGTGCCCGCTTGTCACATTTCTTTTTCTGTACCTTAGACAATAAACCTAAATGCACGTCCTTATATATGGGGAAGCTGTGTGCTGGTGGAATCAACCTACACACATAAATTTGACATTTGTGGCTTTTCACTTAATAATTCATCAGGACATCTCTTCTGTTCAGCTAATAGAGATCCCACCAATTATATTTATAGTAGCATAATATTCTGTACTATAAGTGATTCATAGTTAATTCAAGTATTTCTCTATTTTTGAACGATCAACCCATTTTTGCAATTACTCAAAAATGCTACAATAAATATTCTTACATATACATATTTTAAATAAATATACAGTTATAAACACACGTATATTTACACATACACACATAAAATTTTGGTGCTTTTGTTTCTTTCAAGTATGAAATTGACATTGCTTCTTCATGTGTTTTACATTTTAGTGTATGTTGCTATGTTTCCCAAAATGAGATGGTAGTTTACAACTCCATCAGCCACATGCTGAGTGGGCACATTCCTTTCCTTACCTCTTCGCTGAAATTGAACATACCTTAATTTTGGCCAGTTTGATGGATGAAAAATTGAATCCCACCATTACTTTAATTGGCATTTCTCCAACTACTTGTTAGGTTGTATTTTCATTAGTTTACCATCTTCTGAAATTCTCTTTCTGGTATATATATTTGTTTATATGTTTGTCCATTTTTCCTTTGGGGTGTTAGCTCTCTGCTTATGATTTTGTAGGAAGTTTTCATCATATGTGTTACAGTCTGTGGTATAGGGGAGGAAAATTGTTTCCCTCTGCCCATCTTAGGTTCATTGCCTGAGGCCCTGTAAATTGACAAAACATAGGTTAATAAGAGGGGAAAAAAAGCTGTTTACAAACATGTGTATTGCACATACACATGGGAGAACACAGTGATGAGTAACTCAAAGAGGTGGTAAGAACTTGGCCTTACATAGCACCTTAACAAAAGAACAACAAATTCTTGCGGAAGTAATGAGATAACAGAAAAGGACTTTCGGGGAGCAATTGTTGGAAGATAAATACATGGGGGAACTAATGGAAGATACGGGCTAGTCAGTAAAGTTTGTTATCTAAATTTCTCTGGTTTTGTCTCTGGGCTGATAAGGGTCTGGAGTGTCTCCAATAATTAACTTCTGTCCTTCCTGGGGGTGGGGCAGCTTTACAAATTTTGTCTTGCTTTTATGCAAATAGGGGGAGAACAGAGAGCTTTTCTGATATCTGCTTTATCTCAATTGCCTTCAGCTCCAAATAATCCTTAGGCCAAAGTGGCATATTTTGGGGTGGCATATTGTGCTACCCTTCAGTTGTTTACCTTTGCTCAATGGTGTCACTTGTCATAAAAGAAAATTAAAATTCATGGACTTAAGTACAGCTGTCATTTCCTTTATGATTTCTGAGTGTCCTAATTTGCTTTTAGGAAGACTTTCCTTCCCTAGATTATTTAAATTGTTGTCCACATTTTCTATTTTTTTGTTTTCCTGTTTACTTTTAAAATATTTTCTGGGGCGCCTGGGTGGCACAGCGGTTAAGCATCTGCCTTCGGCTTAGGGAGTGATCCCGGCGTTCCGGGATCGAGTCCCACATCAGGCTCCTCTGCTATGAGCCTGCTTCTTCCTCTCCCACTCCCCCTGCTTGTGTTCCCTCTCTCGCTGGCTGTCTCTATCTCTGTCGAATGAATAAATAAAAAATAAAAAATAAAAAAACAATAAATAAATAAATAAATAAAATATTTTCTGGGAATGCAGCTTCAGTTTTCTTCTTAAATTTCTACACTGTTCTTGGATGATCTCATTTACTCCCACAGCGTTAACTTCTGATGATACACCGATGTCTTCTAAAGCCACGTTTTTATCTAATTCCATAACTCTTACCATATCTCCAGAGCAAGTCTCATCTCTTCTCCAGCCTACTGAGCATCTTGCAGCCACCAAACTGAGCTCATGATTATACTCCCCATCTTCTCCTGACTTTACGATCCTGCCTCCCTAACCATGGATGGCAACATTATCAACAAGTAGCCCAAATGAAGAAACCCAGAAGGGAAGCTTCAGTCCTCCTTTTCATGTAACTCAAATGTTTAACAAACCTGGGGTGCCTAGGTGGCTCAGTTGGTTGAGCGTCCAGCTCAGCTTCGGCTCAGGTCATGATCTCAGGGTCATGATCTCCGGGCTGTGAGACTGAGCCTGTGTCAGGTCCCACGCTCAGTGGAGAATCTGCTTCTCTCCTTCTACATCTCCCTCTCCCTCTGCCACTCCCCCTGCTCACTCTCTCTCTCAAATAAATAAATAAATCTTCAAAAAGAATGTTCAACAAGACTTCATCTCCTATTGTGTCTTTCTAGTTAATTTCTTTTGAATCTGTCCGCTTCTCTTATTTCAACTACCTGGGCTAGTGCAACAGCCTCCCAACTGCTTTTCTTAACAAATATTTCCCCATCTGATTTAACACTGAAACTGTCTTTAGAATTATTCTGAAACGCAAACAAAATAAGACCTAAATCTAAAATTCTTCACTACTCCCCCCACCTTTCTAAGATTTTATTTATTTATTTGGTGGAGACAGCAAGAGAGGGAACACAAGCAAGGGGAGCATGAGAGGGAGAAGCAGGCTTCCTGCTGAGCAGGGAGCTCGATGCGGGGCTCGATCCCAGGACCCTGGGATCATGACTTGAGCTGAAGGCAGATGCTTAATGGCTGAGCCACCCAGGCACCCCTACCTTCCTGTCTTAAGCAAGGTATAAATTTTTAGGCATGGCCTAAGACACCACTTATGATAAACTCTTTTGAGAGTAATTCCACATCCTATCGATTTTGATGTAGTAGAGTGCTTAGTACATATTAGTGGGATAAGCGAATATATGAAAAAACACATTTCTGGAAAAAAGTTATCACATACATGTATTCCATTAGTGTCAAAAGCTAGAATTAATTTTATACACCTCCTTTGTAGTAATTTGAGTAGTTTCCTGTTGAATTATAAATAAGAACTACTGTTATAATGGATGTAATAAAAAAGGAGGCTCAGACTGAGGAATGAAAATAAAATATTTTTTGAACAAATACTTAGATGTGAAATTTTTATGCTGATTTTATGTTTTGAAGGCTTCGATGCATCTTTCCAAATTGCTTTTGTGAGATATTGTTCACGTTTGAAACATCTCCAGCTGCAAGTTAAAATCTTTGAACCTGAAGTATCATGATGTTTGTAACTAGCTTTCAAATAGTTCAGCAAGACTTTATACATATTATATTGTGTATATGCACACATACATACACACATATACACAAGCACACAGATCTACAGATGCATATATGGAGAGAGAAGGAGACGGAGAAAATCAATGTGGCAAATGTTAGCAACTACTGAATATAGTTGACGGGTGTATGGATGTTCATTGTACTATACATTTGAATTTTCTGAGATTTGAAAATTATCAATAGAAAATATTAGGAAAAAGAACCCCAGCAGCAGTGTTTGAAAACATGCATTTCAAAACAATTTCAACAGCCATAACATTATAATAATTTAAAAAAATCTTCCCTGCTTCAGTAGAAGTTATATATGATTATTTTTTTTTTACTTTTTTAGCAATAAAGATGAATATTTTTTCATATGTTTATAAGAAATTTTATTTCTTGGGACACCTGGGTGGCTCAGTCGGTTAAGCGTCTGCCTTCAACTCAGGTCGTGATCCCAGGGTCCTAGGATCGAGTCCTGCATCAGGCTCCTAGCTCAGCTGGCAGGCCTCTTCTCCCTCTCCCTCTGCATCCCCCTGCTTGTGTGCTTTTTCTCTCTCTTTCTGACAAATTAAAAAAAAAAGAAATTTTATTTCTCCTTTCATGAGTGGTCTTTGTCCATATTTCTATAGGTGGTTTCTTTCTTTTTTCCCCCAATTTTTAAATTTAGATTCAATTAATTAACGTGTAATGTATTACTGGTTTCAGAGGTACAGGCCTGTGATTCATCAGTCTTATATAATACCCAGTGCTCATTACATCACATACCCTTCCCAGTATCCATCAGCCAGTTACCCTATCTCTCCACCCCTTTCCCCTCCAGCAACCCTCAGTTTGTTTCCTGTGATTAAGAGTTTCTTATGATTTGTCTCCATCTCTGTTTTCATCTTGTTTTATTTTTTCCTCTCTTCCCTGTGATCCTGTTTTGTTTCTTAAATTCCACGTATCAGCGAGATCATATGATAATTGTCTTTCTCTGATTGACTTATTTCGCTTAGCATTAGATGCTGTAGTTCATCCACATCATTGCAAATGGGAAGATTTCTGATGGCTGAGTAATTTTCCATTGTATGTATATATACCAGATCTTCCTTATCCATTCATCTGTTGATGGACATCTGGGCTCTTTCCATGGTTTGGCTATTGTGGACATTGCTGCTATAAACATTGGGGTGCAGATACACCCTTTGGATCACTACCTTTGTATCTTTGGGGTATAGGTGGTTTATTTCTCAAGAGCATTTTATATGTAAGTATATTGATGCTTTGTAATATATAAACAGATAAGTCATTATACAAGGATTTCATGTTATAAAGAAAGTATCACAAGCCAGTAGAAAAAGAATGAACTGGAAAAGTTGGCAAACTCTCACACATACATATGAGATTTTTACCATATCTCCCCCTAGGATAAATAACAATATCAATGCAGTGTGAGTAAAAAGTTGATTGTAAGAAAGTGTGAAATCTTAAAACAGTTAAAACAAATATAAATAATTATTGGTTGATCTTGGAAAAGAACTTTCCATAAAAACAGTGGAAGAAAAGACAAAGGAAAAACTGTCCATACATTCAATTACGTACAAACCTAAAAAAAAAAAATAGAGAAACACAAGAGTTGAAATCCTTCATATGAATTCCTGAAATCAATAAAAACAATAATGTCACAATAGAGAAAAACATAAAAAAGCACAAACCAGGAGGAAGAAAATTCAAGCCATGAAAGAAGAAATCCAAATGTCATAAAAGTGAATGAGCAGTTATTTCAAAACAGAGAGTGCAAGGCATTGGTTCAGTTGGCGCCACCCAGTCGGTGGAAGTGAGATTCAACCTCAGCTGATGACATCCACAAAACTGGCAACAACGCTTTCAGAAATACTAATCTAATACTCAATTCTCTTTTCACAAGAGCACAGCAGGCAAGAGGGGCCGATCCTCCAGCCATACTTGGCATTGGTCAGGCCCTTATTAGAGTAATGCAATCAATGTGGGGTTCCACCCTTTCAAATGCATGTGGAGAAACTAAGAGGCACTACCAAAATGATTACAGAGAAAATCAAACCGACTGGGGAAGATTAAGGGGATTGTATTTATTTAGTCTAGAGAGGAAAAAGCTAAATAGTGAATAGTTATTTTCAATTATATAAGTATTTCAAAAAAAATGATTATCCTAAGGAAAGCTAGGTTATTCTATCTACACGATAGACAATAAACTAAAAGGAATATGGTTAAATTGCACCAAGAGACTTTAATTAACATCAAGCCTTGCAAAACTTCAGGGCAGACTAACAAAGAAACAAAGGAACCTCTGTCTTTGTATAACTTTCTGAGCAATTTAGACAACTGCCTATCTTGTGGCTTAGTTATAGAATGGCAGGTGGCTGGGTCCTTGATTAGAATTATAGGTTTATAGAATCTTAGAACTGAAAAACAGCCTCAGTAGATTAAAGTTTCTCATTTACATGTTTTGTAGATTTCTGTTGCCACCCACTCACCAATAGCATATACAAAGAAAAGTATAGGATATGAAGCCTTGAAGGTTAGAGTTTTATCATGGTTGAGTGACTGGAACCTTTTAAAGCATCTGCTCAAATAATGTGAACAGATCTTAGTTATCTAGTATGAGAAAACAAACTGTAAATTAGGGCCGGGTAGGCCTTTGATATTTAAGGTTTTTTTTATTTTGTTTTGTTTTTAGTTTACAGATAAAAACGAGTCTTTTACTCAAGAAAAATGCATGTGATTACACGCATCCACCCATGGTCCCCAGGCCCCCACATGTAGCGGCCAAGGTGGAGGTAGTGGGTAGTGTGATACGGTGGTAAAGCACAGCAGTTAGACTTATTATATCTATGTCTACATTGAAATAATCTCCTTTTCACTTACCAGCTTTGCAATCTTAAGAACGTTAGTTAATTTCTCCACTTCTGTTTCCTCATTTCTAAAATGGGAATAACTCCTATTCTTCATGCACTTTTTTGATGAACATTAATTAAAAAAAGGCAATGAAAAAATTTTTAATAGTTTGCTGTGTAGTAGACGCTATAGGACAGTGTTTTTCCAATTTCAAGTTGCGGATCCACTATAAGAATTTGGTGGTAAAATCCATGCTATCGGTAATGACTGCTGTGAAGAAAATGAAAACGAATAAAAAGTATTAATTGCACTTAGTAATCTTAAGCATGGCTTTGAATACTTTTTTCTCTGTTATAAATATGTTTGTGTGTATGAGCGTGTAGTGGAGAACTCGTGTACCGGTAGTGATAGGTATATAGTATTTCTTATTGCAGATCACGGTCAAAAGATTGTAGTCATTGTATTTTATTGTTTTTGTTGTTTTTAATTTTATCCCTTTGTTTTATTTTTCTCGTGCTTTCTGTAGGACCTCAATATACGTCCTCCACCTCATCGCTGTCTAGTTTGAAATAACATGACACCACTTCATATATAACGCAACAATGTATATTTTGCCTGCATACGACATACCTACATCAGTACACGTCCTACAGCAATATACCTCCATCCACCCTCTCTAGCCTTGGGGGCCATGATCCTCATGTATTTTTACTTCTACACATGTTACAAATCCTTTAACATGATGCCATCATTTTTGCTTTCAATGGTCACATTTCCACCAAAGAAATTGAAAAAGGGAGAAAAAAACCCCTTCCATATTTATTATATCTGGTGAACTTCAGTGTTTCCTGTAGATCTGGGCCTCTATCCTCCACCCTCCAGGGCGTCCCTCAACCTAAAGAATGGCCTTTGGCATCCTCTGTCCTGTGAATCTGTTGGCAATAACCTCTCTCAATTTTGACAGTCTGAAAACATCTCTAGCTCTTCTCCACAATTAAAGAGCATCGTTGCTGGTTATAAAACTCCAGATCAACAGCTCTGTCTCGCAACACCTCAAAGATGCTGTTCCATCTGGAGCACTGGGCTTTTGATGAAAACTCAGCAATTATCTGCATCATTGTTTCTCTATGCAATGTGTTCTCTTCACTAGTTGCATATAAGAATTTCTCTTTGGTCTCGGTTTTTAGCAATTTGACCGTGATGTACAGTGTTGTTTGGTTTGTGTTTTTTTCTGCTTGAGATTCATTGAGTTTCTGGGATCCTAGAGTGGATATTTCTAATCAAATCTGAAAGTTGTTCAGCCATTAGCTTTCAAACATTTTTTTCTCTTCTTCCCCTCTGAGACTTCAATTGCATGTCTAGTAGACCATTTGACTTGATCCCTTAGGACACTTTCTGTTCTATTTTCCTCTCAATCGTTTTCGTCTCTGAGACGCAGACTGGAAAATCTCCATCGGTTTGTCTTTAATTTTGCTAATGCTTTCTTCTGAAGTGTACAATCCTCTTGTGTTAGTTTGAATCCAGTAAGAAGCAGATGCAAAGATGGGATTAGATTTCCAAACATATATTGGGGAAGCGTCTGTGATGATAAAACATGAGGGAGTGGGAGCAGGTAGAGAGAACCTTCAGACCACAATTGAAGTTTGATGTCTGTGAAGGAAGGAAGGGAAAAGAAGAAGGAGTAGACAGGAAATTTAGACTTTTGAACAGAAATAAACAAGTTTTCCCAGGCTGCTGGGAGTTACTCAATCTAAAGTCGCCCTTTGGAGGAGTCCAACAACTTTTATCAGTGGGCCTACATTGATACCCCTGTCATGCCATTGGCTGGGAGCAGCCTATAGGAAGCATGGTTTTGGTGTGAATGCCATGATACAGCCAGAGAAACAGTAGCCAGGCTATTAGTCAGTTTTGCTCCCCATAGCATGAAATATGAACAGTACACATTCATGATTAATTAATTGCTATTAAGTCTATTTCTTAAAGAATTTTAGGTATTATGTTTTTAGTTCTATAATTTTTTTTTTATTTGGTTCTTTTTTAGTGTTTCTATTTCTATCCTAGGAAATCCCATCTCTTCATCCATTACATGTATCTTTTTCTGTAAATTCTTTTATATATTTGTAATAGTTATTTTCAAATCTTTTTCTGCTAATTCTAACAGCTCAGTCATCTGCTGGTCTGATTCTATGGACTATATTTTCTGTTCAATATGACCACATTTTCCTGTTTCTTCACAAGTCTCATGATTTTTAAAATTGTTTTCTGGATATTGTGTATAAAAGAACAGTGGAGACTGGAGTACATTATTTTTTGTTTTGTTCATTATTCAGAGAGTGTGAGTTCCTTCTTCTGTCTTTTTGATTAGGATGGGGAACTAATAATTCAGCTCTCACCTAAAGGGGTGTTGAGCTGGTGCTAGATTGCTGTTTTTGCTAGACTGCATTCAACTGTGATTAACCACATTCCCAACTTCCTTCACAGACTCTTTGACCCTGTCACTATTTGAGCTGGACGAGGTTAGGCTGTAGTTTTACCTTTGAATCAAAGTCTGAAGGATCTCTGGAATTTGAGCATCATGAGAATGTGAGAGACTATGTCATTATGTTCTTTTATTCAGCCTCTCCTCCACTGTCTCCTTCTCACTATAATTTGAAGTTGGGACAAGGAGAGCACCATCAGGCTGAGTGATTTATTTTTTATCTAGGGCTGGATCAGATTCTAGTCCTCCTTGCTGGGCTTCATTGTTGAATAACATCTGGCTGTGTGTCATCCTCTTTGAGAATCCTTTACAAAATCCTTCAGAGCAGGAGTCAGTAAAACTTTTCTGTAAAGAACTGGAAAAGAATTTAAGTTTTGTGGGCTAGTCTCTGTCATTAATATGCAGCTCAGCCAGTGTAGCATGAAAGCTGCGGGCTGCAAGGCCTTCTTGGTCATTCTTGCTTTCTTGTAGGTTCTAAGGTGGCTGTAGGAATAGGATGCAAAGGAATGAGCATGGCTGTGTTCCCACAAATTTAATTTACCAAAGCAGATTGTAGTTTTCTGACATGTTTCCTATAATTAGCAGACCTAAAGACTTGTGCTTATCAAATTTTAAGGTGGTTAATTGTTCATTTGGGTTACTTTGAACACGGTTACTGTGCAATATACTCTTTTCCTAGCACATATGTTGGGCACACAATAATTATTTGCAGACTAAATGAAAGAATGGAAGAAAGTATGGGATGACTGGAAATGGAAAGAGAAGCAAGTGAAAAAAGAGAATTTGATAATTAATGCTAGCCTCTGTAACACACCCTCCCCTCACCCCCACCTCCAAACCCGTGTCTTGACACAACAACATTTATTTCCTGCTTACATCACAGTTTGATGTGGGTCATTCAGGGACCCCAGTCCTTCTATGTAATGTCTTCACCATCCTCAGAGTCTTCTCCATTCAACCGGGAGAGAAAGCCAGGACCACAGGTGGAAGGTTCTAATATCCCAGGACTGGAAATGACACCCATCCCTTTTGTCTGTGTTCTGTTGTCAAGACCTCAGTCACAGGCACTGCCCTGGGGTGACAAATGGAGGATGAAAAATGTACTTTAGCTCTGTGCCTCGAAAGAAGAGGGGATTATGGCTATTGTTGAGTGCTAACAGTCTAGTTTGGGTGGCATTTAAACAAGGCAATGAGGGGATAGAGCAGTTTAGATGAGAAAGCAATCATGATGACACTTCCCAGAGGGAGGAAACAGCATTTTCAGCGATGGCATACAAGTTAATTTTCTCAATAGAAGCTTGCAGTGCTTGTAAGTGGTATCATTTACAAATACATACACTATCTTAGATAAATATAATTGTGTGCCGATGCAGGAAGAACCTTCACAGAACTATGATTGGCCACACTCCAAGATACACGAACACACAGTGACAGATGTATAGGAATGAACCTGTCCTTGGTCTGGGTGAGGTTACAGGCATTAGGTTTGGTTATTTTAAAGCCCAGGTACAATTATCAATCTCTGAAAACAATTTTATCCTAAATTAATCTTAATTACATTGAGTCTCTTTCTCAGTAGCTGCAATTATGTCTTTCCAAATAATCCCACTGGACATTTCTCAGAGTTACAGAGAATGCTTCCTTATCAGGGCTGGTGGGAGATAGTGGGAGGAGTGGGAAGGCAGAGATCTTCGTATAAGCAAGCACTTTATAAAGTACTGCATGAAAGAAAGGCATTGATAATGCAGTGGTGTGTGGTCATTATAATATTATTATCATCATCACTTGAGTTTATTCATTGCGGTTGAATTGCTTATGGAGTTGAAATACCAGTAATGGTACCTGCCTAAGGGAGATGAACCCATGGGACTTTTTTTTAAAGTGAGGATTACGGAGAAGCTGTTTCCTGGTGAAGGGGAAAAAAAAAAAAAAGGATTGTGGATCCCTTCCAAAATCGCACTTCCTTTAAAAATCTGGTTTCAAAGAAGTGGGATTTCCAGGGCGGTAGAAAATTTGGAGGTGCTGCAATTTAGCATTCGTTCCTAGGCCTGAATTCCTGTCATCCCTATAGTGGTTTATGGCACAAATGAAAAATATCTGGAATTAAATTCAGGATCTTGAGCTGAGATAGCTTGAAGAAAGCCACCAAGGAGGTTGCAAGAAAACACTGCCCTTTCATTTACAAAAAGATGAGGCATCTCCTCTGAAGCCGCAGTTCCGTAAATAGGCCCTCCATTTTATCCCTGACAGCTCCGGAAGTACCCAGCACTGCTCTCCCTCAGGGTCTCCAGGAAGGTCGCCAGCATTTCAGCCTTGCTGTCATGACTGTGGCTCCCTTGGCAGAATATACAAGCCTTCTTACGGCCATAGAGCATGGGTATATTTGCCTCAGTAACTATGCTTAGAAGTAAGATAGAAGGGGTTGTCGTGACTGGCTTCTGTTCTGTCTTTTCTGGTAGGCTGTGAGTTATCTTGGTTGACACTGAAGAATGACTAGAATGCAGATGTAGTAGGGGTGAGTGAAGGCTATGACTTTGTTTTCATGTTAGCCAAACTTTCCTTTTACATATTCAAGGAATTTGCATGTACATAGGAGAATGTCAAATTTACCATTACAAAAGATTAGAATGACACATGTATGTGTACTGAAAACTAGTGGTTATGCTAGCAGAAGAAAGGAAACATCACCATTAAATAGCTCACTGAGATTTTATTTCACTTTGGAAAGTAGAAATTCATGGGAGGCATTCTAGGGGATGTTTGTGCTACATTACTGGGCTCTTAGAAACACAGCGCCCTCTCAATAGGTGATGGTCAGTAGTAATAATTTTAGTTAATATTCACTGAATGCTCCTCATGTCCCTAGCAATGTTCCAGTAACTCTATAATGTAAGGATTATGATTCCCATTTTATAGATGAGGAAACTGAGGCATAGGGAATTTATGGATGTTGTCTAGGTCCATAAAGTAAGCTTAGAGCCAGAATTCAATCCCAGCTAGCCTGACTCCAGATCTTCACTTGATAACCTTTCTTGTATTGCCCACCAACTTGGCATATGAGTTCGCTTTCCTGTGCTTCTTTTCTTTTCCCTGATTTTTGCAGGGCGTAGCTCTAAGAGAACGAGGGAATCATCCCTTCTTATGTGATGCGCACAGCTCTTCTCTCCCAGGAGCAGCCCTAGCTCCAGGTGGGAAAGGCAACGTGCTCACTGAGCAGGTTCTAACCTCTGCAGCCCAGACTGAGGGTATTTGCAAGAGGTAAGGAGGCTCTTGGGAAATTGGCTAATGGGAAATTGGAAATAAAGGGTCTTCTGCTCTCTTCCAAATGCCCCAAAGGGCTCCAGCACAGATTAGCTGCAATAGTTGTCTTGCGGCAGGTTGAAAAAATTTCTTTACTGTGACCAGTTAGACACAACTAACGTCCTCCACTCCACTATCTCCAGATACACACACACACACACACACACACACGCCCACGCCCGCATGCGCACACACATACATGGGACATGTTTGAAATTTTATATTTCAAGCATTAAAAAATCTAGATTTGTTGGCATTGTGGCTTCATTGAGCCGCTGAAAATCATTATAGCTCAAATGTTTCGGCCCTTCTTGCCCAAGGAAGAAGAGACGTAATAGTCTAAGATGTGTAGCAGGAACACTTTCAGCTTTGGCTTCAAATCATCTTATAGAAAAATTTTAGAGAGATACCCATGGAAGTGTAAACTCTATGTGTTGGTTATTCAAGTCAAAAAGGCCAATGTTCAAGAAGGGTACCAGAATGCGTTCATATTGATGAAATCAGTCTCTTCCTGTAGTAGAGATTGGAAGGTCATGAGCTTATTCCAATGTTCTTGCCATGGCTAGTCCAATTTTCTTTAAATATTTTAAAGAACCTGATTAATATTCTTTCCAAGTGATATCAATTGGTAGCAGACCATTGCCCTTGGAAAACAAATTTTATTTATTTTTGAATAGGTGAAAATAACCAGGAGCTGAGTCTGAAGAAAATGTGGGGGTAAAAAAAAAGTGATAAGGCTATGGTGAAACACAGGGTGTAGCTGTAATAGTAAGATTGTGTAACCTCATTGCTGTGCGGGCAATTTCCAAAAACAAATACTACAACAACAAAAATTGCGCAGATGTGTGGCCGCATCGAATTTGTCTTGATCTAAGTAACAGGTGTCTACTCGATCTGACAGCAGCCTTCTGTATGTCTGAATTCACTGGAGGGTGTTTACAAGACTCAGTTTCCTATTTTATGGTCACATGATTTATATATGTATGTATGTATGTGAGTAATGAATCCAGTATAATATAGATGTAATAGTAGAAAAATTAATGTCTTAGACACTAATGTTAATGACAAGAAGAAAAGTGAAATTAAGTCAGCATTCCTGGTTTAGAGATAATTTTACTGTAAAGCCATGTCTTTCTCTTTTGTACCTCATATAGAATTCTGCACCTTTAAGGAATATGCAGAATGGGTAAGAGTAATGCAAGGTTACTCTGAGCAGAAAATTTATGGACTTCTCTTGGTAGCTTGCTATATGACTAGCAGGTCTTTTAATTTTTAATAGCACAGGGGGGAAACGAACATACTTGAAACTTCTTGAGTAGGACTTCATTTTTATTATTGCTACTAGATTTAAACATTTCACGGGAATATTCTATAGTTCTGAATCCTAATTGAAAGCTTCACATTTCACGCTTGGTCCTCTTAGGTTCAGTTTTGGGAACCAATGTTGGTTCTCCAGTGACATGGCAGAGAAGACAGCCCTGGGCTAGGAGTTTACAGATTTGGGCAAAGTCCTTTTCTATGTTCGTTATTACTAGAATTGTGATTGTGCTGGACAAGATAGCCTGTCTCTCTCAGTCTTTGTAATCACATTGTTAAAGTGAATAGAATGAACAAGTTGTCTGCAAGTGCCATTTTAGGTTCTCACCTTCAGTGACTTGGTTTCTTTTAAGTCACAAATTGGGTATTTTGTAGTTTTGATAGCAGAGATATTCTAAGACACTGACTTACTTGGCATCTGGCATTAAAGAAAAGAGCCAGCTCAGCAAATCCATTTTGTCTTCCCTCAAAGTTTGAGCTGGGGTAGGGAATGACCTACCCAAGCACTAACACAATCATCATTCTTATGGTGAAGCAACATAACAACTAGCTTGCTTGTTTCTTGGTTGACATACCCAGAAATTATCGTCATTACATGCCTCATGTATTGCTTAATTGATGGACGGTAGTATTTTTGGAGTGGTGAATTTTGCAATACTCCCTTTCTTTTGATGGTTTTAAACCATAGAGTCATTATGGAAAATCAACTCCCTTCCATATGTATACATAATTAGCATTGAATTCTCATGCAGATCAATCTGATTATAACTATTCTACATTGAACTAGAGCAATTCAGAACAAAGAGCAGTTCATCATATCCATGGTCATGAAATTGTAAACCATTTACATTTTTTGTTAGGTTACAAAAATATTGTATATAAAACCCTTTTAGAAATCCCTCAGTTCCTAACTTGGCATCCAGAGCTCTTTTCACTCTATCACAAAGCTACAAAAATAAAGCAAAATATTTGCTGAGAGTAACTCAGTATAACTCCTCAGATTACTAGAAAACCTTTGCGAATTCAGACACCATGGCACATAAATTGAACTGCTCCTAATCCTGGATTAAAATGCGGACCGAACACTGAGTTGTCTCAATTGTGCATCAATGCTTGGCTTCCAAGAAGTCACCTTCCAGAAGGTGACTTGAGTGATTTAATGGTAGGTTTAGTTTTGCACACCTTCTATTGAATATTTTAAAAACTCAGCACATTTAGAGGAAGGGCATATTGCTTGACAATAGGGAGTCATAATTGGCAATGTGCACCACAGCTGAAATTCAGGGATATTGGTGTGTGTGTGTGTGTGTGTGTGTGTGTGTGTGTGTGTGTGTTTAGGGGAACTGACCTTGGGATAGAAAGCTCATGGCAAAAAGATAATCTTCGGTAAGATAATCCACACTTTAAAAGTACAAGTTCTACCTGAAGACAGATTTATGATCCTAGCAGGTGCTCAAAGAAAGCCTGAACTGAAGCTGTTCGTGGCTGGGCAAACCGGGGGAAGTGGGAATACACTTTGTCATACGGAAAAGAAAGCGTCAAAACCTCTCGAATATCAAGTAGTTTTTGGGAGGTTTTTCAAACTTTAGAGGTTTAAGATTAAGCAAGTTCTTTTAATATTTTAGAGTTATGGACTAACCTCATAGAAATAAGAGTATATTTAATTTATCTTTTGCTTCCAATAGGGAACATCTCTATATATCTATTATATTTATTATCCTCTCATCTTCCAAAGATGGCCATGAGTAGATTTGGGGTAAAGACAAGGAAGAAACACAGGGAAGGGAAATGGAACAGGATTGAGAGGAAGAGGAGGAGAAAGGAACATTAAGCAAGAACTTGGCCAATTTGTACAAACTCTTTTTGTCTCGAGTGAGTTTCTTTTATACTTCTCTATGCAATGTTACTATTAAAAATGATATTACGACGACCTCTTACCATTCTTGTTTCAGTATAAATCTCTTTCCCCCCATTGATTTTCCTAACCAGGAAAGGAAATCCCTGTCTAGCTGATAACCATCTCTTGTTGTAAATTTTCCTCCGTATCTCAAATGGGATCCTCTTGGCACTTCCAGCAGAGCTACGAGGCAA
This sequence comes from Ursus maritimus, assembly GCF_017311325.1. NCBI lineage: Eukaryota > Metazoa > Chordata > Mammalia > Carnivora > Ursidae > Ursus > Ursus maritimus. The sequence goes on along the minus strand of NW_024424564.1, from coordinate 29,959,296 downwards.
GCTGGCTTCCGTATCTTTGAAGTCCGTGAATACAGAAGGTAGTCCACTGGCTTCACCGGTTGAGAATTCCACTTCCTCATGATGGCCTTTGTACCTTCCCAAAGCTGTGCACCTGGGTAACACTGATGGATGATTCACTCAAATGGGACTGACCATTTTCTCATGAGGCGTGTAGCTCTAAATTTGAGTCAAATGATACATAATTTTTGTGACGGAAAGCGTATCAGTTCTCTTTTCCTCGGTTATGCTGCAATAATAAATGACCCTCAAATTTCAGTTCCTTATAAGATTAAAAACTAATATTTCGCTCATGTTCCATGTCAGTTGAGGTCGACTCTGGCTCTGTCCCTCATCCTCTTCACTTTCAGATCCATGTTGATAGAAGATTCCCATCTGAGAACATGATGAGCCTTGTGTCAGAGGGAAAAGGTGGTGGAACCTCACGATGGCTCTCAAAGCGTCTGCACCTGTCACTTCCACTGCCATGTCACCTGCCAGAGGAAACCGCACGGCCAAATTTGATAGGAATGTAAAATCATTCCGTATGCAGACACAGTGAATATTTTGAAGAAGAATAAAATCTATCAGAAAGAGTGTGAGACAAAGCTGTTTAGAGGCTTGTTCTCTGCTGGAGGACTACAATGCCAGCCTGATCCTTGCCTTCCCAGCCTTTCTCATAATTTATAGCTTTATCCTTATGACAACAAAACAGAAAAGCTGAGGAGCAAGACTTGTGGGGAAAAATCTTTTCTTGGCACTCAGGGCACCAAACAGATTTCAAAAAAGAAGAGTCATTAGAGACCTTTCGACTATTACCAAAGGACTAGGTGCCCCAGGAAGCTTTCCTAAATTAGCCCAGGAGTCTCCTACTCATCAGTTGTTTTTAAGGAGAGTCCCCTTCCACTGTCCTTACTCCATCGGTGAGCCGTTCTCTTTGTGGCAATATAAAATAATGATGAAAACATGTTTTGCTACCTGTTTCTCCTATTGGATTAGAAGTTATCTAAGAGCCGAGGTTGCTACACAGCACAGTAAAAGTCATTGCTTCACTGTAAAGTTCCTCAAAATCATAGCAAATCCTAACTTGCTTATTCTGTTCATTTCTCAGAATGAGAACATAATTTGGTTTCAAACTCCTTTATCACTTAATTTTTTCTTTTTCAAGATATAAAGCAAAACGGAGGCACTATTCATCCATCCATCCATCCGTCCACCCATCCATCCAACCGACAAATACTGAATGCCCATTAGAGTCCTCACACGAAGTCGGGTGCTGAGTTGTGGTACAGGATGCTCACAGTTTCTGCCCTTGTGAATTTTACCTGCTAGTGGGAGTGAGCCGGACAAATCAAATAACCACAAGAACATAGTTATAAACTGTGATGAACATGAGGAGAGAAACTTAAAGCACAGTGTAAGAGCATATAAAGGACTGACTTCGTTGGTGTCTTTGTGAAGTCTTCTCTGAGGAAATGACAGTTGAGCTGACATCTGGAGGAAAAGTAGCAGTTAACTACATAAAAAAAGAAGACAAAACCATTCAAAGAAGCTGCAAAGACATATGCAAAGGCCCTGAGGTGGGGAGGAAGGGAGGAAAAGCCAGTTGTGAGAGAGTACAAAAAGCAAAGCAGCGCACAATGGGAGAAGCAGGTGGGGCCAGTTTACTTAGGGACTTTTATGCCATTTTAAAGGTTTAGGTCTTTATTCACTGAAAGGTTTTTAGAAGCGACATGCCAAAATTTGAGTTTTTAGGTGTTACTCTAGTTGGCATGTGAAGTGAATTGGAGAGTGTCAGATGCAAGATACCAACATAAAATCTTTTGCAGTAACAGAAATAGAAATTTCTACTCAGTGCAAAAGCAGCTCCTAAAAGTTGGATGGCACACTATTGATATTCTGGATTCTTGTTAGCTCACGGTTCATGACTTACAACACTATTAAAAAATACACGTCTGAGCTAAATAATTTCCTCTATACCGCAAGTGTAGGCCTATGACCCTCTAGGATTTCAGTGGATGGCCTTCAGGGAATCCATGGAGCTTCTGAAATGACATGAAAATTATGTGTGCTTATTCTTATATGTTTTTCTAGAGAGAGGGTCTATCAATGTTATCAAATTCATGTCCCCCAAATGATGAAGAAATACTGATTTACCTTACCACTTGACCAACTCATAGTTACTCTATCACCACAATGCACTCCTGGGAAATGTATCTTGAACTGGTGGGAAAGGTTAGCTGACCACCGAAGGTTTCCCCAGTGCAGAGGGGTGCTGGGAAGTGGCTGCCCAGCCAGACACTATATATCCCCATTCCCTTGCATCTGTCAGTAGGGGATGGGGTATGACTACTTCTGACCAATAGGATGTATATAGACATTTTACTTGACACTTGTGCGTGAAGTTGGTTATGTATCTGATATGTCTTTCCCATAATTTTTCCACCTTCTCTAGTGACCTTGGAGGTCATGTTTTGAAACTGACAGCGTCACAAGCAGGAAGAATCCTTGATTGCTGAGTCATGGAGTCAACCAGGAGAGCTGTCCAACAATGAACACCTGCATCAGATTTTTGTGATTAAGAAATAAATTTTTATTATCTTATGCAATTGAAATTTAGGGTTATTTGTTACAGCAGTTAATCCACCCTGGCATAGGAAAAATAACATCTCGTACAGGAAGGTACAGTAATATGGGTGTGTTTGCTGGAAAAAGTCCTCTTTGGATTTCTTCCTGGAATAAAGAAACAACACTGTCTTGCCGGCCATAGTTTCTTTGTGTCATTTTGCAATGTGTAAATTACTCTGAATTCCAATTTCTCGTACCCCAGGTCTTGGTTGCATGAGAGCACGATTGCCATAGGTAGCTAATGTAAATGGCTTTTAGCCACACGAGAACAATTTTAATAAAGTAAAAGAGAAATATGTGTTTAGGGGGTAGAGATATCCATTCATTCATTCATTTAACAAATATTTGTTTATTGAATTTCTTTAATGTATTTTAAAATGTACCTGAGATTTGCTTTGATCAGGTCTGGTAAGATAAAAGACACAGAGATAACTGTTTTTTGGAAAAAGCTGTTTTTTAAAATTCACAAGAAGATGAGACACGTCAAGCCATGCAGAGCCACCCGGAGAAGCACCAGGGTTGGTCAGGAGGTGGGAGTGAGGGGAAAGCATGAGCAACAGCGTTTATTTTGGTTTTCTCCAGAAGAAATGGGCAAAGCACGGTAAGCACCTAAGCAGGTTTAGGATTAAATAGTTTGAATAATTTTGACAGGCTATAGGGCTGGTCTCTAGTTGTCTAATGATTGGCTTTGGGGTGACTAAGGGCACAGGATGGAGTCCCTGACCGCAGTGCCTGATAAAAGGAAGTGGATGAGAGTATGGACTCCGGGTGGGTTGGTTGGCATATGAGAGCCGTGTTTCCAGGCAAATTGTTTAGTATCTTTAGGAATTAGTGAATCCTGGGAGAAGTGGTTCCTCCTCAGTTGGTCCACAAGGTCCCTGGATGTCAAAGCATCACAAAATATAGGAAATAAAAAAATGATTAATACATAAGGTACCAGATATATTTTAAAACATAAGGCACCAGGGTCTATGTAAGTAAAATTAACTAAATAATTAAAAAGACACAGACTTACTAACCTTTAACAGACATAATTAGTGTCTCCTTCCACCACGGAAGTCATTTTGACCACTGAATATTTTTACCAAAATTATTCACTTAAATATATACATCGAGTTGTTCAAGATTAGAATAAAGTCATGGGTATTTCAAAAAACTAAAAGGAGGTCCTTGAAGAATTGTCTAAGTACTTCAGGGTTTAAATTAGACTATATTGAAACATGAACCTGGAAAGTATACAGAGTTTACATTAGTTCTGGAAGGTAAATGCAATTCCCTCTTAAATACCTTAAGTTCCCACCCGAGACCCCCACCCCCTCTGCGCCCACCCCAAGAATATTGTTCTAGAATATAGTCCCATGCGTAAAACTTACCAGGGGTTCCCCATTGCTTATTGCCAACATTTTCAAACTTCAGTCATGTATAGACCACCTTCTCAACTTTTGCTATATTTGTATAACGCCTTTTTTTGGTATTTTCTTAATTTTTTTCTACAGATCAACTCACCATGCTACTATCTATGTAAGCCTCCTTTTTTTTTAATCTGTATAGTTTTGGATTTAAAGTGCTCATGACGTATTATTTCTGTGTGGTACACAATAAACATATAGCTACTAAAAATCTTTAAAAACACTGTTTGTGAACCATATAACAACACACTGGTAATGGTCAGCTGGCCATTGCCAGCGGGGGGAATCTCAGCTGGGAACATGGTTTGGTCCACTGAGCACACTTTGCAAGGCTCCTCGTCGTAGAGCCCCTGACTCTGCCTTTTCTACCATACTTTTCACTTGTCTGGGCATCGGTCAGGAGGACTGACCTTAATTTCCTGAAAGGGTTGTACTTTTTGTTTCTAGGACTGCCTGGCCGGGTCTATGCCTTTAACACTGCCCTCCCCCACCGCAGGCAGGCCATTAGGCGGCCTCTAAAAATCCCCTACAGCCTTGTGCAAAGGCTTCTTTCCAGCCTCTCCCTCCTACTCACGGCCTCCACCCTGTGTTGCCTCCAGCTCCTGCTTCCCTACCGTGGGGTTTAGCTTTTCTGCTCCGTCCCTTTAGGATGCTGTGTGGGTATGATTTTCCACTAGGTTTAATTCTACCTCTATCCCTGAGTGCTGCCTTTGAGCAGGGGTGGGGGTGGGGAGGTCCTTGGTTTCAAACTCTGAACCCCATGAGCCGGTTCTATCCCATCCCATTCAGTTTTTCATGCTGGGTTCTTAGAACCCCAATCAGAATAAGACATCACAGACTTGTCCAGTTACCCAAGGGGAAAACAAGGTTTTTTTCCATGGCTTTTCCCTTCGCCTATAATGCTCTTCCTCTTCTCGGTCTCCTGGTATGCTCCTACTTAGCTCACAAAACTCAGTTCCAATATCACCACTTCCTAAATGTCTTCCATGCCCTTCCTAGGCAGCATTATTTTTTCCTGTTGTGCTGTATCATAGAACTCTCTGTAATTGCTGTGATTGTGGGTCTGGATACCTGTCTCTCTTATTTATTTGAGGACATACAAAGCAGGGAACATATTTTCATTATCTTTAATTCCCCAGCACTGAGCACAATGCTCCATACATAGACAGTGTTTAAAGGATGTTTACTGAAGGCATGAATAAATTAATAAACTGGAAATATATTAATTAATATGTACTTTGGTAAAGTTTTGAAATTTAGTTCCTAGATAGGATATCAGAATAGGAAGAGAAGTGTTCTTACAATAAAATAATGTCAGAGAGACGAATCATGAGAGACTCTGGACTCCAGGAAACAAACTGAGGGTTTCAGAGGGGAGGGGGGGTGGAGGATGGGCTAGCCTGGTGATGGGTATTAAGGAGGGCAAGTATTGCAATGAGCACTGAGTGTTGGACGCAGATAATGAATCATGGAACACTATATCAAAAACGAGTAAGTACTGTATGGTGACGAACATAACATAATATAAATAAATAAATAAATAGTTCTGGAAAAAAATAATGTCAGAAATGCTTGTCATTGAGCTTCCCTCCCATCCCCCACTCCCATCCCCCACTCCCACCCCCACTCCTGAGCACAGGAGACCCATGGGACAGAGAGAACTTTTACTTGTAAGTTGGAGCAGGAAGTAGCCTCTGACCTACGGGTGAAATGTCATGTTCACGCCCAATCCCCAGAGATCCACTAAACTAAGTCCTGTGAAGAATTTTGTTAGGACTATATACTAGGAAAAACACTGAGTATTTACACAGTACATTTTTCCCCAGTTTAAGCTGAAGGAAAAAAAAAAAGTAAAAAGGGGGGAAAGCCAAAATTAAATAAGCCAGCTGGTTTGACTTCTCTTTTTACATATTTTCCATTGCAATCCTCTCTTAGTCATAAAGTCTTTCTCAACCACTTTACTGCTTTTCATTTGGCTGAAAATTTTCAGTTTTTTCTACATTAAAAAAAAATACAGAATGAAAGGTTGCATAATGGATTTGACTTTATTCTCTCTTTCTCTTCTCTTCCTCCCCTTCCACTGACACACACACACACACACACACACACACACACACACACACAGAGTCCAACTGTGTTTGGTTAAAACTAGTTTTTTGATAACAGCTACCCAGAAACAGGATCTCTGCTCTTTTTGAGAAACAAAGCCCATCCTTCCTGAGGTGCAAAAAATATTAGCGCCCCCCACCCCGCTCCCCGCCGCGTGCCCGAGCCACACTCTGTCCCCGAGTCTGCGCTCAGGCCCAGCTTCAGAACGGCTGGTGAGCAACCATAGTTCCTAAGGAGCCACTACATAGACAAGGCCTAATCTTCTTGACCTTTTCCACCTCTGCTCCATCCTCAGAATAGTGTTTTGATTCTGGGTTGTGAGAGGGAAGGGAAGGAGGAGAAGGGGAGGCTCCTTTTTCACTTTGTCTTTCTCTGTCCTTAAAAATAAAAGAAAGAAGTGTTCGTTGGGAAATTTTGCTTAGTAATTTTGTTCCCGGTCTTAAAAACAACCAAAAATAAAAAGTTATGTGGTGTGTGTGTGTGTTTAGCAATTCCATTCGAAGAGGCTGAATGATTTGCTCAGTGGAGGAGACTCACTGGGGTCATTCCGGCAGGTCACTCCACCTGGACAAGCTGGCCAACAAGGGGGACTTGGACCCTGCCAGCAGGTCAGCATTTCCGAGTAGGTAAAAATAATGTGAATTCTTCCAAAGAATCAAGTAGGCATCCGTACATTCTGTTCAGCTCTCAGGCAAGAAGCACCCAATAATGCCTTTGGTCGTGTGATAATGAGACATGTCTTTCAACATAGAAGAACGTTCCCAACTCTTCTTACCAGGTTGGGAACACTTTATCTTTATGGCGCTCAAATGAAACCCTGGCTTTGTGGCTGCAAACTGGATTCTGGAGACGCCAGTCACCGCAGTCATTGCCATACAAGCTTCCGACAAAGGAGCCTGATGTAGTGGATCCTTTTTTTTTCTTGAAAAAGTCAGCGATTGAGAAGTAAATCAAAGCTTTGAGCTTTGCCTGCGAGGCTGCCCAAGTGTGTGGAGCTCAAAGGAATTGCTTCTCTCCCTCTCCCCCTTCCTAACAAAAGACCCGCTAATCCTGATTCCCTTACACAAAAACAGAGTGTAAAACCAGCCGAGGGACTGGAAATGAAATGAATGCTGTGGGGGCAGCTGGCACATGAATGCCCCCCAAAGCACTCGCGGCACCTCACCCTGAAACCCAATCACCCTGTCTCCGTGGGGGCTGAGGAGGGATTTAGTTTTGCTAAACTAAACACAGCGAAGTATATTTTTAACAAATAAACACAGGTTTGGCACCCTATAGGCATCTTTAGCCAGTAAATGCTTTAGCACTGGCTCTCAACTCTCTGTACCCCTCCCCTCCTCCGCCAGCGCCCCTGCCCCAGGAGTGCAAGCTGCCCAAGAGAGGGGAGCACCCACAAATCTGTGAAATCAGAAAAGAATGGGCTGTGCCTCCACTTGACAAGCAAATATTACTTTCCCTTCGGATGAGCCGCTGCTGCCGAAGCAAGCCTCCGTATTTTTAGTTGCATTTTCTGGTCTGGAATGTTGCCTAATAGCTAGCAAGGTTTGCATTTGATCACCATTTTCTGAACTCTGCCCCCTGTGGGCTTCACCTTTTCTCAAAGTAAACCCAGTCCAGACTTTCTGGGAAACGGAAGTGTCAGATCTCCAAGGCAGTTTAGAGAACGAGTTGTATTTGGAAGAGCCACCTCGCTTTCCCGGACCGCCTTGGTGTCGGGGTCCGCTGATTTCTGGGGGCCGGGGCTGAGCAGGGGTCAGGAACTCGGCCAGCTGGTCTCCCTCGGCCTCGTCCCACGCTGGGAATTCCCAGCTGCTGGGGGGCGGCTGGGGGGACACAGACTGGAAAGGAGAACGCTTTCCTCAACGCCAAGGGCTCATGAAGTCACATGCCACTCGCCCCTGGGTCCAGATTCTCCCTCTGAGGGAGAAGCGAGAAGGATCTGCTGAGAGCAGGAAATAGGAACCATGGAAGAGGAAGACCGTTCACGTGGGATTCCGGCTGCCATCAGAGAAAATCCCAGAGAAAGAACCCCTTCTCTTTTTCTGAGTGCTACTCCCAGCTCCCCGAGGCTGCCAGCCTGTCCTAATTGAGGTCTGAATGGCCGTGCGTCCCGGAGGCTGCCGAGTGTGATCACACTTAATTTCAAGCAGCGAAGTCCATCTCAACCCATCTTGTCACCCTGACAGGGTGCATCTGAATAATCACGGCATCGAGGCTGGTTTTTGAGTGACTCGCCCAGCCGCTATGAATGTTACTTTTTCAAAAGCCAATGTGTTTCATAGCTCAGGAACAACCTTTTGCGGATCTCAGAATCACCTCAGGAATCCTGTCAAGTACAGCTCTTTGAATATGCTGGTCTGGGAGGATGATTATCTCCCCGCGTTCCCTCTCAGCTCTCTCACTTTCTCTCTCTCTCCACTGGAAAGTTTTACCTCAGCCCAGCATAAACCCTGTCAAAATCCCTGGCTTCTTTTCAACTCCCTGAGACCTTGGCTTCAGAGCCTGACTTGATTTTCTTTGTCTTCCTAGCATCTGATTAATTCTTCTCTGTGTCACACTGGGTTTGTTTCCTCCTGCAGTTCTCCGCATCTGGAGAATTTCCCAAGGTTTGGTTTCTGGCTGTGTCACGGGATGCTTGTGTCCTGTGAAGCCTGATACTCCAGGGACCCAAGATGGCAGAGCTGTCCCAGGTTTCATGTCAAGACCACGATGGAACAACTTTCAGAGGAAAACAGGAGGCTATCTTCTCTCAGGCCTCCTTAGGAGCTTCCCGGAGAACTTCTTAAATCTCATGGCTTAGATTTGTGTCCCATGGACTTGCCTGATGGAGATGGGAATGACCACCATTGGCTTAGACTCATCAGGATCCACCTTCTGGATCTGAGAACAGCTTCGAGTGATGCTCATGGCTGAGGGGAGGTAGGGTGATAACTGAACTAAATGAAAATTTGGCTAAGAAAGTCAAGGTGGGGAACAGAAGTTGAAAACCCACTGAGAGTGGTCTACTACACTGCTAGTCTTCATCTCTGCTTGGGAACTCATGGACTCTCAAGGTTTTGATTGCCTCTACGCAAATTTCCCTATTTCTGTTTAGGTAAGACCATTCTCTTTATCATTTAGGCTTCTTATTACCTCCCCTCCCCAGGCTATGTTAAATTAGTCTCTAAGTCCTGTTGATTCTTCTTGGGGGTGGGGGGGATTGTCCTCATCCCTTCCCTTCTTTCCATGTACCTAAACCAGCTCTTCTTAACAGGTCCTCCTTCTTTCAGTGTCTTCACATTTAAACAGACTTGAAACACATCTTCCAAAACAACGCTTCATCATATCATCCCTTTACTAAGAAAATCTTTATCCCTATTATCTAAGATTTAATAAAAGCCCCTCAGGCTAATATTCAAAGTGACCTTCCTCAATCTGATTCTAACCTACCTTTTCAGATATTTCTCCTATTACTTCTATATAAGAACACTTAACCACTCATAAAATTCCACAAACACATCTTGCACTTAGAGATGAAGTTGGTTTGATTTCAGTTTGTTCCTTGCTAGCCACAAGTATTTGGACACATTACCTTGCTTTTAGAAGGCTTGGATATTTTAATCTGTAAAATAATTTTTAAGTGAGGCGTAAAATAATAAGAGTATTCTAACACTGTTTATTACTTAGGCCTATTTAATAGGAAGGATTATCTCTGTACTTACCAAGTGTATTGATCCCACAACCCATGATCAGGACCTGAGCTGAAACCAAGAGTCAGATGCTCAACCAACTGTGCCACTTAGGTGCCCCCCAAATTACTTTTATTCTCTATCTAAACCCACTCCCTAAGAAATGTCTTATAACCTTGTGTTTTAAATGGCATTTATATATTAAATAATTCCTTTATCAAATGGCCACTGTAATACATTCAGAAATATGCTCTGATTAAGCACGATGGACACTTACTTATAAGTGACAGAAAGTCCAAACTGGAATTCTTTCTTTTCTTTTTTTCTTTTAGATTTTATTTATTTGAGAGAGACAGAATGAGAGAGCACAAGCAGTGGGAGCAGCAGAGGGAGAGGGAGAAGCAGGCTCCCCACTGCACAGGGAGCCTGTTGCAGGGCTCAATCCCAGGACCTTAGGATCATGACCTGAGCCGAAGGTGGGTGGATGCTTAACTGACTCAGCCACCCAGGAGCCCCTTAAACTGGATTTCTTGATCAGTTGACAACACTCTACAAACTGTAAATTTAGGCTCCTTCCCTTTTGTGGTCCTGCTGTCTTCAAAGTATAGCTTCCAAGGTTGTCATATCTGTTTGTAACGAGCCAGGAAAAGGTGAAAGAGTGCGAATGATCAGGCACAAGAGATTTGTAGGGTTAGGCCTGCCATGGCATCCATCATGTTCAATCATATGCACTGGTTAGATTTCAGTCGTAGGATTAAATTAAATTGTAAAGGTGGTTGGCAGTTTTAGTCTGGATATGACCCCACCAAGAAAAACAGATAAATTTGGGACTGACTCTCTAATCACACTCATAAATTTTTACCTTCTACCTCTTGCCTCAGCTTTTCTCTCTCCTTTCAACTCCTGACTTACTTATCTATTCACCTAGTTGTCATCTGCCCAGATAACATCCCATAAGCAGTGTGACCAGAAAGGACAAGCAATTTCTCTTTTGGGATTTCAGTCTCAAATACCCCAGAGAAGATTCTTACCGGCCCTGATAGGGTCACCTGACCTCCTACTTGGATCTATCAGCATGGCCAGAAAAATGGAATGTACGGATTGGCCTTGCCCACTCTGTGACCAAGAAGACTGACACTCAGAATCAGAGATGGCCACTGGAAGAATTTCTGTAAGTTGGGCAGATGCCACAATTTGTGCTTTTTTCATGAGTTCTGATGCTGATGTAAAGCACAGAAGTCGGGGTAAATACTGCTGAAGCATGGACTTTAACTCACCAAGATCATTGGGCTTGCGGGACACCATATAGCAAACACTGTGACATTAATTCCATTCATTCATTCATTCATTCATTCATTCATTCATTCAGTGTTTATTCGGGCCCTGATACATGCAAGGCCCTGAGATGTGTCGGAGTACTATTATTTGTGAGGAACATGGTGGGCACTCAAACTACAACTGAATCACTGTCATACTGCTGTGACTCAGAGGTTCCTTTTCTCTGGGCATGAAACTGCCCAGCTTGACTTCACCTTAGCACCATGGCTCAGTCTAATCTGTGCCATCATCAGAATCCCTCTTTGAGGGGTTTCTGCTGGTTATTCTTAGATTACACTATTGGGGAGAGAAACTAAGATTCTTGTTAATATGGGAATTAAAATAAAATCATGTAGTGTTTACTGGCTCTTTATCAATGAAGATTGCTGAAGATAATCTTATTTCAAGCCTAATTCCTTTAAAAGAGTGATGGATAAGCTGCACTTATTTGTAATTGTTTGAAATAGTATCTACTATATCTCAATATTGCCAACACCCTCAAAGGAGGTAATCTAGGAGGTAGGTGGGTTAAGGGTCCGGATCTCAAATTGATTGCAAATTGATCCACCCTTCCCCACTTCCCTTTCAGCTGCAGGTGTTGAACTGATTAGATAAAGCATTCGCATTCTCCTTTCCAATGATATCTTAAGAATGTGGTTCTCACCTCCTGCACTGTTGGTGGGAAAGCAAGCTGGTGCAGCCACTCTGGAAAACACTATGGAGGTTCCTCAAAAAGTTGAAAATAGAGCTACCCTATGACCCAGCAATTGCACTACGAAGATACAAATGTCGTGATCCAAAGGGGCACCTGCACCCCAATGTTTATAGCAGCAATGTTCACAATAGCCAAACTGTGGAAAGAGCCGAGACGTCCATCAACAGATGAATGGGTAAAGAAGATGTATATGTGTGTGTGTGTGTGTGTGTGTGTGTGTGTATAATGGAATATTACACAGCCATCAAAAACGAAATCTTGCCCCTGCTCCCCACACACACCCCAGGTGACAGGATGTCAGGTAAAGTTTTAGAACCACTGACTTTTCTGTCCCACAATAGTGACTTTTCTGATGATGAATAAAATGGAAAATTAATCTTTTCTTGACTCTACACTTCTGGTGATATTTTCTCTAAGACTTCAGTGGTAGTAGTCCAATTGATATCCTATTTTTAATTATGACTCTCTTCCTATATGAGGAATGAAGGGGAAAAATGTGTGCATTGAGTGTGTGTGATTTACACTTCATTTGGCTTACTCAGCTTGATAAGAATATAGGTATGGTCTTCAAACAAATTTATTCCAGTACCAGTTGTTTTGAGTGAGAGATAAATAGGAGGAATAAGTTTGTTTTTTCTCCCATTTCCTCCCATAAACACACACCTATGGCTCCAGGAAATGCACAAGTTGACTTGATAACCTTTGCAAGGCAGAAGATGCAACCAGATTGAGATGTAGTGAGATATATACATATATCAACTATAATATCAGCTATAGTATATGTATGCATATGTATGTGTATATATATACACACACACACATATATATGTATGTATATGCTTATATGTATATGTAAAACCAAAGCCAAAAACAATGCCATCCTTTCTGAATAAAGAAGAAAGATACCGTTATAATCCTAGTTCCTTGTAATGACTTAAAGGTTCAAAATTACATTTGACTATGCATAGATATTTATGTAGGGAGGGAAAAAAAAAAGAAGGAAAAGGGTATCACCCCAGACAACTGAAAGCTGCTAAAATCTTGGCACTTGATGGGAATGGCATCATTCCTAGGAATGTTGCTTTAGAGCTGATCAAGGATCTGGATGAAGTATTTGCTTTTCACTACCATTTCAATGTTTTTCTGTTTTCATAAAGGTAATGTTGTTGCCAGCAGAGCCTCTAAGTGAAAATACTAGCACTTATTCTATTTATGGCTATTTTATAACCAAGAATAGACAGCTGGTATGCTGACATCTTGTAATTGTACTAAATTGTTTTTAAAAAATGTCAGGTGCAAAGCTTTAAATTCTCTATTCAAGTCATGGTTAATAAACCATAGCACTTCGATGATCTACTTCAAACAATTTCTTATCGCTAGCAGCCAAATATCGGGGGCAGAGACTGATTTAGGGGGTTGCTGAATTACGGTGTAGGTTGAATTCAGAGCTTCATCAAATTTCTCAAGTAAAAATAATCAATAAAAAATTATTGCAACATTTTACATTTTTTGTAGTAAGTTTTCAAAGTATGTTGTGCATTTCATACTTCTATCACAGTTCAATTCAGACAAACCACATTCAGATTCCCAGTAGCCACAAGTGGCTAGTGACTGCCATATTGGAGAGCACAGGTCTGGGCCATAATGCAGAGCAGGCCATTTAGTATTCTATCAGTGAATTGATTTGGTAATTGGTTTAAGGAGAGCTCAAAGCCTTCCCCCCTTGGGTAAGTGAATGAACAGGTGACTCACACTCCCAGGTTTCCTACTCTTCCTTTTCCACCAGCTGTATCTCAACCCACTCCCCAGGATTCATCAGATACTCCCCATGACAAGCCGGCTGCTGGAGAAGAAGAGAGTCCTGAGTCTGGTTTCCAGATGACTGTGCACACTCTGGGCTGCTGGCAGCTGGGAGTGGACTGCTGTCGCCGCAGGGGTCGCGCTGAAGGACAACGGGAAAGGGAAGATCATTGGACGGAATTGCAAGTGACACATTTGATTTCCTACCTTCGCTGAAAGGAAACATGCCACCTGAGGACTGATAACTGGTCAAATTAGATGTAGCAGCGTGTGTTGCCTGCTCTATGAGCGAGAGACGACCTCAGGCTGGACTTAACCAATCCGCAGGAGAGTGAAAAAGAAATGCTGCATCGCTCGGGTCGGTGTTCCCTGCCTGAAGTCTGCGATTTAAGTCTTCTGAAGTCCAGTACTTTGCTGTTTTGTTGAGTTGGAAGTCAACTATTTCTCCTCCCCCCCATCCCCCCCGCCCCCCGCCAGTCTAAGGCAGTGTAGATAGTAGCCTCCTTCGCGGGAGAAGGCACACTGCACAGCTGGTGGCCTCCGCCCATGGCGCCATGCAGGTTGTTATCTTCCCACCTGAGACCTTTGTTTCAAATGGATTTGAGGAGGACTTGAAAATGACAGGACGCAGAATCTAGTAGGTGTAAGGAAGTCTTCCAACTTAAAAACTATTTTTAGATAAAGTATTTGACTGTGGTTACCTGCACAGAAACTTACTGACAGCAAATAGATGGAAAATCTACTAAGTTTTTAAGAGAAATGTACAGCCAAAGAAACCCCAAGCCTATCTGAAAAATAGCTGGTGCTGTAAAAATCCCCAAATAAGTTTCCAAGTTCCTAAACCTGTACGACCCAGATGTGGGCCACTGAAGCTAGGTAACCCCAAGTGTTAGGAACTGAATATTTGTGTCCCCTCAAAATTCATGTGTGAAGCCCTAACATCCAATGTGATAGATGGTGGGGCCTTTGGGAGGGGATTAGATTTAGTTGAGGTCATGAGGGCAGAGCCCCCATGATGGATCCATGTCCTTATAAGAGGAAAAGACCACAGCCCCCTCTCTCTCCCCATCCTCTTACCCCTCTCTATTTCCCACCCCTACCACATGAGAACACAGCTAAAATGTGGCCATCTGTAGGCTAGAAAGGGTTCTCACCAGAAACTGACCATTTTGGCACTTCCATCTTGGACACACCAGCCTCCAGAAATGTGGGAAGTAAATGTGTGTTGTTCAAACCACCCAGTCCATGGTATTTTGTTATTGAACCCCAAGCTAAGACACCAATGAAAGAAATACTCTGCAATGTCTACCTCAGCTGTGACTGCGAAAGACGATACACAAAGAAGATCTTCCTGGAATGACCAGTGTCAGGGCCACAGGGGACCAGAGACAAGGAAAACACTCCCAGGGATCAGAACCTTGGACTGTCAGCTGGGTCAGCAATGAACCTCGAGATTGCCATGGTCTTGTCATGGCTGTGCTGTTTCTGCCCTGCGGAATTTGATCGTTGCTGGGGAACTGTGACTGCTATGCATTTCATTTTCCTTCCTCCCAAAACAGTTTTTTTAATAATAATAGTAATAATTATTATTATTATTGCAGTTACCCTACTCCCCTCATTACCGTTTTATATCTGGTGTAATGGGAGTAATAACTTGTCTTTTAGTCTTACAGCAGCCACATCTGACCCTGATAGAGAAGAAAGCACACAGATTCTAGGCTTTGAGTAAATGGATGCAGCTGTTCCCATGCGTGGAGATGAGCACATTAATGTGTTTGAGTAGCTTACAGGATGGAGTTCACTGTGGGCTTTCCAACAGCCATCCCTCATGCGCCCCACTGCCCACCTTACTCCTTAGTAAAAGAACCCTGGGCCATGGCCAAGCTGTATGGTATAGGGTAGGAATAAACCCTACAGAAATTACTGTGTTTGCAATAGTTATCCACATACTATTGAGAACATTACTTTTTTTTTTTTTCATTGAAGTGATGGCTGTGAAATTGTTCAAGGGAAAATGAATGGTTGTGGTAGAATGGGCTCTTAGCTAATCAGCGGTCACCAAATTGAGCAAAAAGTCCAGTGAGGCTTCTAAATGGCCAATGGCATTTGACCAATTGTTTGTCACATCTGTAAATGCTCTTATATTCACTTCTGTCAACAGAAATACTATGTAATGAATATTCTGCAGTTGTGAGACCTTTGGCCCCACTGTATCTCCTAGGTGGAATCTGGCTATAAACCGGGGTTACTCCAGTTAACAGGATTTCAGAATGAGTCTGTTTCAGTCTTGAGATTAGAATTCAATAAAGATTTGTTTTCATTTCTGTCTTGAGCCCTCAAATCATGCATATTTATATATTCAGGGAACTCTGCAAATATTCCTATCCCCATAATGTTCATGTAATATTGGCATACATTAGTAGAAAATTGATGTCTTTGTACCCTTTAAACTCATCACAAAAACAAAGGGATATTGAGGCATAACAGATCATTTTAAAGTTGGTACTCTATCCCTCTTACTGTAAGAATTTGCTAATAATCTAAGTTAAGCAGGCGTTTGTCATAAAAAAGGGGTACGAAAACTTCCACATAGACGGTCTGCTTTGAATTTTCTTAATTTTAAACATGAGATTTGAAACATAGTGACTAAAAAGCCAACTTCATCATAGAAGTAGAATTTCTCTTTTGTTTTTTTACGTAGCTGCCCATTTAAGAAGGATGTTTTTCCAAGACGTTCCTGCAGTGAGTGCAGGGCTCAATCTTACACACCTAGTTTCCCACACACGATCCTAAATAGGCTGCCTTATGATAAGATAAGATGGACAAAGGCAATGCCAGAAGGTTGCTTTTCTTTCTTTCTTTCTTTTTAAAAAAGGAATAATAGGTTCATTGTACAGGCTTCCAAATGACAAAACAGCTTACTAAAAATGCAGGTTCGAAGCTAGCTGATGTTTCACTGCAGTTTAAAAGCTCTCTCCAAGCTCAGATTAACACATTGATAATTGAAAACTATCTGGACACGTTATATGCTCTAGATATGAATCTGAGGCATTCATGAATACCTACACCTTCAGACCTTCACAAGAGCTAAGCTGCCCTAAATCCTTTCTGGAAGAAGGCAGGGTATGAATAAATCTATTGGTTAAAATAAATTAAATGAATACAATGCTCCACATTCGTTGAGACAGCTTTCAATCTAGAGAGGATCTGCTCCTCTTATCTAATCAGCCTCATTAAAGATGCAGCTGCCCAAACCAGGTTTCTAAGAGCGATATACCCTGAAATAATCCAAATTAAATGATTTCTCAGGGCAGAGTCGAAGAACTTGCAGATAATTTTACAACGAAATGAGCCGAAGGCATTAACTTCATTTTGCTGTTGCTGTTTCCTATGTGTAAAAAGATGGAATTTGTTTTTCCTGGAGAGATGTTTACCATAAGATGCTTTGCTTACGTTTGTTTTCATGCGAACATAAACATCCCCCAACTGCAGAATTTCAAACAAATATCCAACAAAGGAAGGCGCTGCTATTGAAGCAAAGGTCGGTCATCCCATCAACTACCGAAGCCGTCGGCCTTTGTGAATGGCAATGGGGTTTCTGGGACTGACGCCATTTTGGTGACCACCGAGGGATGAGTTTGGGGACTTCCAGTACGTGACTACCCTGGCGGTCTACAGTGGTCCTGAACGCTTAATGGAATATGGCGTTTTCCTAGGTAGTTTGTTTACAGTGAATCTCCGGCGCTCGTGACCGTCGGGCGCAGATCTGATATACTTAAGAGACCCGATGTGTTTTATGAGAAGATGTAACCAAACCCCGGCTTGTCTTTTTTCCTATTCTCCTTCTTTTTAAATCTTCTTTGTGCTGCTGCTTTTAGTTCATTCCCTTGCTTTAAAATTGATATGAACCATCATCTTAGAATATGATTTTAGGGGCGCCCGGGTGGCTCATTCGGTTAAGCATCTGACTCTTGATTTCGGCTCCGGTCGTGAACTCAGGGCGGTGAGACTGAGCTCTGCCCAGGCTCTGCGCTCAGCAGGGAGTCTGCTTGCGCTTCCCTGTCCCTCTGCCCCATCCCCACCTCTCAAATAAATACATCTTTAAAGAAAAAAGAATATGAGTCTAAATTTCAAAGAGGGACTTGGATTTGAAAACAAGCTTCTTTTTTTTTTTTTTTTAAATTTCCCCCACATTTGATCTGAGTCGTGATTGTATTAAATCAGGCTCTTATGGAAACACTGTCATTACACACTTCTCATAGTCCTTTGGGACAGGATTTAGAAACACAACACGGGCCTTTCTGATTAGGGTTGTGAGAACTCCCACTTGTCTGCAATGGTTTTGTTTGATTTGTACTAACTCCCAGCTAACGACCCTGTCATAGAGTTAAAGAAGTCCTAACTAAAATTTTAAAGGAACTAGATGAAGGACATTAACAGCAACATTAACATAACAAATAAATGTGTGTCCCCACCCCCAGCGTTGCACAATCCTTCAAACCCTCCTCCTAATTTTTCTGCTCTTGTTTTTGATTTGACTGACTACTTCCCTCTTCCCCCTCTCCTTACTCTGGGGGCGGGGGGTGGCCATTCCTCAGGCTGCTAGAATCTTGTATCTGCTTTTTTAAAATTCTTTCTCCCATGATCCTCCAGGCCCTCAGTTCTGTCCTCCCACTAATTCTGCTGGAGTTTTCCATTGCCTATCCCCCTTGGGCTGCTCCTCCATCCTTTTCTTTATTTTCTTTGGCCTGAATTTTGGAGACTTTTCTTTTTTTCCTTCTTGTTCATTCCTCCTCTAGTCAGAAGCCACCCTTCACCTTGGAGGTTTGCGCCCCCACTGAAATCTGTTCAAAACTGGACAAATCTTTCTCTAGAACTCTCAGAGCAGGAATTTTCTGACCTAGCAAAGCGAACACCAGAGCATAGCATCCAATGTTTCAGAAGGAATTGTTTTGGTTTAAGGATGGTGACCAAACGTGGCCCTCCCTACTACAAGCTATGAAAAATAAACACAGATAGAAGGCAGATGGGAGACCCGAATATTAGCTATTGGTAAATCTGGATATTTATTGATAAAGCTGGACTAGAGACCCTGGCTTGAACTGTTGTCAGAAATAAGCTTCCACCTTAAGCTGTCCCTTCTGGTCACTGTCAGCCAGGCAACCAAATGTTGAGAACCTTCCCTAAGTGTCTCACAGCATGGAAAAAGGACGGATATGGGTTTGCCGAGAACTCTTGTCCTTCAACCTTAGCAATGCTCCTCGAATGCTATTTCTTCTGTGACTGTTACGGTGAATGAAATTACACAGTTAATGCTGATGCCAGTCCCTAATTTATCCATTAGATCAAATCGTGTGTAAGAATTAATTTGAATCTACCCTTTACCTAATACATCAATACAGTTTTATAAAATTCTGACTGAACACCTGGTAACTTTCTGAGCACCAGGGACATAAAAATGAATTGGACATGGACGACTTGGACCAACATGGTACAGGTGCAGGAAAATTAATTATACATAATTATATGCAAAAATATTATGTAGGAGTCCTATATAAAAGTCTTCATGGCGGAGGGCCATCTTTGTCTGATGCTTTTATAAATCCATTTAGGCAGAATAGATAGGTTTTGTAAAGCTTAAATCTTATAGAATCTGGAGGTCCCTTTTAGAGAATATAAAACTGATTTCAAAATCAGTTTCAAAAGTGAATATCTAGAATGAAAATAGAACCCCCCCCCACCAAATTATAAAGTCTTAGAGTTGCCCGTCCCTCACTTTTGAGATCTGTTGAGGCATTTTCTCAGAAATGCTTCATATTTGGTACCTGGTTTCTTGTTCCACCAACATCCTACAGTTTCCAGTGACTCCCAGAACTCACGAGGAGTATGCAAGTGGACTCTGAAACTTGTGTCAAAGGCTTCAGAGTATATCTGTTCTGCGGCAAATTTCCAGAGCTTGAGTATTGATTGGACCATACCTTCAAATAATAGAGGAGTAAGTTTGCAAAGAGGGGAGGGGCAGGGAAGAATTCTATGCATGCAGTGGACGGCTTCTCATACTCCTACAGATCTTCCGGAAAAACCACAAAGATCACATGAGGTCCATTGTTTCTGTTTCTCATAGAAATGAGTGAAAAGTTACTTCTGCATATTGGTGGGTGTGGGATCAAAACAGAGTTGAGAAGTGAACTGACATGTAGTTCATCCACACTGCAGTTCGTGAACCGCCATAATAGATCTTTGTTCAAACTATGTTAGCCTCTAATATATAACAGTATGTAAACCAAACCCTTACCAAATACAACACCCGATCATATATTATGAGGGCCTGTATCTGGTATTGGATTAATTTATGTGATACTCTATCTCAAACTGAAAATATCTAGAATCATCTGTTTTTTTCCCGAAGCCTTCTCATGAATTTCTGACTTCACTTAATGGCACCTCAACCCGTGCCAGCCATCCAAACCAGAACCCCAAATCACCAGGTCTTGTCAACTGCACTTAGGATACTTCGTGCTTAAGTCTTACTCCCCGTTCCTTGTCTTGACCAGTGAGTGCCCTATTAAAGAGCCCAGCCCTCTGTTAAGGTGATGATGGGTGCTGACCAAGCATTCCTTGCTAAGACAATGAAGGGTGCATATGGTACACTGAATAATGTCCCTCCTGCCCCACCTGCCCCCTCACTCACACACACACATTGAAGAAGATCCCTACATCCTACCTAGTCCCTGGGATCTGTAAATATGTTACCTTACACAGCAAAAGGGACTTTAAGATGTGATTAAGGGTACAGATCTTGAGATGGGGAGACTCTCTAGATTTGCCGTGTGGGTCCAGCGTAATCACAAGGGTCTTTATGAGAGGAAGGCAGTAGGATCAGGTTAAAAAGAGAAGAAAATGTAACTCTGGAAACAGAGGAGAAGGGAAGAGGGAGATTCTGGAGAGGCTACACCGATGGTTTTGAAGATGGAGGCAGAGGCCAGCAGGCAAAGAATGTTGAGTTTCTAAAAGCCGAAAAAAGCAACAAAACGGGTTCTCCCTTAGAGTCTCCAGAAATAATGCAGCCCCAACAACACCTTAATTTTAGCCGAATAAGATTCAGTTTGGACTTCTGACCTGCAGAACCGTAGAATAATGAATTTGTGTTGTTTTCAGCCACTGTGTTTGTGGTAATTTGTTAAGGCAGCTGTAGAAAGTATGACAATGCCAATAATTCGTTCTTTGCCACGGTCGTCAGAACAGTCCATTCCTCAGCCTGGAGTATTTAAAAAAAAAAAAAGCTAGCATTAAAAAAAATATTTAAACTGATCACTAAAACCGTCATTTTTCTCTCCTTTGGGGCTCTCCTCTTTGTGTTGGCCCAGAATCCCAGGAACCAATCTAGAACAAAAGAGTAAGGCATAGCTGCTTTGAGACCTTAGGAGGCAGGGAGTGGGGGACTCTGACCCACCGGAGATGGGCTGTGGGTTTCACAACATCTCAGCGGAAAACCTGAGAACAGGTAGCTATTGCTGTGATACTGGCCTTGCTGGGCCCGAGTCGTGGTGGTTATTCGGGAGAGGGGCATCTCAGACTCTCAAAAGGCCATTTTCCTAATGCTGTCATATTTATACCAGGAGATGCTCCTGTTCTTAGCCACTCTGTGCCGGACCCTCCAGCCCTGAAGGTCAGACTTCATCTCTTTAACAGGGAGCCCCATTTTAAGTTCCTCTTACTGCCAAGAGAACTCAGTTGCTATCCTCCCAATCCGTTAGAGATGTTGAAAGTCCATTTCATAAGAAAATAAATGGAATCACCATCTCTTTCCTTCTAAGCAGGCCATTTGTCCATTGGAAGATTTCTCCAGTCCCTTGTGACCAGCTCTCTATACTGGAGTTATTGGAAAGAGAAAAAAGACACATTTCCACCTTCCCTAGGAAATAGGTGCCCATTCCCCTTAGTTTCCACAGTTACCTAGAAAGAGAGACAGGCAGTGACCAGGAAACTAATTTTCAGTATCATGGGAAGAAAGACCTTGACCATTGTGGTCATCACTGCACATGCAGAACGTTACAAATGTTAGGAAGCCAAGCTGCATCTTCAGGAAGAGAGGTATACACCACCTATGGTTCCTGTCACTTATGTGACCTTAAGTCTGGTCATGTCCGCAGTCCCTGTGTGCCATGGCTGTGCACGTCTCCTCTGCCTTTAGAAACAGTGAACCTGTGGAATCCCTAGCCAATGAACACTCCAGTTTCTCCATAAGAAGATGACCGTCAAGAGCTAGATGTGAAATGATCCTGGCAATCTGAAAGCTGACTTTTAAACTGTTCTTTCATTTACTGTTACCTTTTGTTTTCTTAGAAGCATATCAGCTGTCTGGGGTGCCTGGATTCCAGTAAATATTCCCTGTTATTCTGGTTTATTTTTATTTTAAAGATATTTTGAGTCCGAGCTTTAAGGACAAGAAAGAACAACTCTATTTTTATATTTTCACCAACATCTACCCTTGTCCTAAATTTTCTCTCCCAGGCTTTCATCTAGGCAAAAATAAACAAAGACACAAATAAACAAAAGCCTTAACAATTTTAAGAAAATTTAATGAAAACATTCTGTCTTCCAGGCACTGTGCCAGGTGCCCAAAATAGAAAAATGAATTAAACTTAGTCCCTCTTCTAGAGAAGCTCCCTGTTCCGTGGTAGAGAAAAGCATGTCAGCACTGGAAAGTACATCATCCCTCAATCAATATTTGAATTCCTACTTTGTGCAGGTTTCTATAGTTTCAAAAATGAACATGACGAACACGAAGCCTACTCACATGTAGCTTAGAGTCTGGCCTGGAGAGCAGCCTTTGAACTAATTTTTACAAGTATGATCAATGTCTCCAAGGAAACCCAAAGTATTGTATGGAAATGTGTAAGAGGGGCCACCACTCCAGATCTGAAAGGGGGAACAAAACTTAGTGAGAAAGAGAGCTGAGAGAAGAATCCCAACATAGCATAAACAAAAATCCTCGAGGGTAGAAAAGAGTATGAAGTGTTCTGAAAACAAACATGTCCTGAAAACCTAAGACTCCAGTCCATTCTGGTTGGAGTAGAAAGGGGGTGGTGAGGAAGGTTGGCCTGGGTTATGTTTTAAAATCTTAGGAGTAGATGAAATGTCCCAAGAATAAAGATATGTCAACATCAAGGATTTTTTTTTCTTTTTGGATAATAAAACAATTATATATGTTCACATACAATGTTTCAGGTGCCGATTCATTCAATCCGTGCTGACTGGGCGCTCATATGTGCCAGCTCTCTGGTAGGCACTGAGAATAAAAAGGTAAATAAGACAGGGTCTCTACTCACATTACGTAGTTTGTATCCGGATGGAGGTGGATACAAAATGTGATAAAAACAGAGATAAGGAAACAATTCTCTGTTCACAATATTTTAAAGGAAAGCACAATTCTTAGGCAGCTATTCTGAGATTTCTGGCCCAAATCAAGTCTAAAAATAACAAGGGAGTGCTAAATGGCTGCAGAACTCCAGGCTGGCTCTATGACTGAGCCTGGGCAGGTTTCACAATTCCAAGTGCCTGGGTTTCTCTCTAGATCTAGTGGATTTTAATTTCTGGAGGTGAGATCTGAAAATCTAGAATTTTTAAAAACCTTCCCCCCACCCCGTGATTTTATGTTTGTTCTGCAAATGGCACTTGGGAACTACTGAGGCCAAGCATTGTAAACAGTGAGGCCACCGTTACATTTCCCCAAATGTGTGCTGAATGCTGTTCATAGATGGCATTTGCAGAAGGGGTTCGATGGTGTCATGGGTTGAAGAGTATCCTCACCACTGCCAAGTTCATATGTGAGTCGTAACTCCCAGTACCTCAGAATGTGACCTTATGTGGAGATGGGGTCTTTCTAGAAGTAATCGAGTTCGGATGGACCCTAATCCAATATGACAAGGCTCCTTAGGAAAAGGGGAAATTCGGACATGGATATATAGGGAGAATACCTTGTGAACATGAAGACAGCCATCTATAAGCCAGGGAGAGAGCTTGGAACAGAACCTTCCCTCACAATCCTCAGGCAAACTAAATAACACCTTCTTCTTGGACTTCTGATCTCCAGAACTGTGAGGCAGTAAATTTCTGTTGTTTGAACCACGGGTTGTGGTACTTTCCAAAGGCAGCCATAGCAAACTAAAATTAGTGATTAAATAAGTTTTGGAAATTCTGAGTTAAAGAGAGTTAAACTTTTTTTTTTCCTCCTGTGGGGCCCTCAGAAGCTCAGATATGCTAATGCGTCCCCTGGCCCTCTGAGAGGTGACAGTGTGTGTGTGTGTGTGTGTGTGTGCCTCTGGTCCCAAATTTGATGAGAGCATGCTTTTCATTTGTCACAGAGTATTTCTTGAGACTGGTGTTCTGTGGTTCCCATGCAGGGAGCTGTTGGGCTTGTTGGTCTTGGAGAAGTAGTCACGCTGTGAGTCCCACAACGGCAGCAAGGTCAGCCTTGTGGAGTTTGGCTGCTTTTCGTAAGTAAGTGGTGGTGAAATTTTTTGAATGCATTAGTTCCCATCCATCACACCTCCCGGAAAAAATCATTTCTAAGGGACCAACCTGCTGGAAGTTATCAGGAACCATCTTTCTTGATCCATGAATCCTTTGATTCCTGTTATTTTATATCAGTGACTCTGGAAGCAGCCTTTCGAAAGGAAAAAAGCCAAGAAGTAATTGGCTTCTTAGTGGTCTCCCTTAGCGGGATTAGTTCAGGAAACGTAGGAGAAAAATATGCAAGGCTGATTCTATCAAATTGGACACACCACCACACATTTGTCTTCCAAGAGCTCCATTTACTCCTATTGTTGTTCCTTTAGACCTTGCCAAAACAGTGCTCCATCTTTTTTGAAATGGAACATCGGGAGAAAAATGGACCATTGTCATCGTCAGTGGTTCAAAAGTAAGACTGAAATATTTAACTTGCGCATTTATGTTATTAGACACACCCACCCACCCAGAGTGATGGAAAAGTGCACTAGATGAACCCAGGTTTTTACAAATTTGCAAAAGTGCAGGACTTCAGCTTCTTATTTGTCTGATCTGTTTTACATTATTTAAGGCTAGATTTAAACATACGGCGGTTTTAGACTTGGTGTTTGATCTACGACGGTGACATGTTTGTGACTAGTCCCTGTGAAGGGTTGATATCATGTAAACGAAACATTCGTCGGTCTTTGCTTCCTATTTGTAAGCCATTGTTTCTAACTGCCACCCACCCTTCACAGCCCCTGCGCTCTCTGTGATCTGCCTCATTTAACGTTTGCCTCCACCCTCAACGGTCCCCTGTAACCAGTGCCCATCAAGCAACAACACTGCCCACGTGAAACAGAAAGGCCGCCTCTTTGGTTCTACTTCTGGAGTTTCAAACCTGGGGCTAAGCTGAAAAATCTGAGTCTTTAACAGACATCCCAGATGAGTCTAAATGATCAGCTAATTTTGAGAATCAAAACTACTCATTTGGCATTTGTCATGTACGGTGTCAACTGAGACTGCCCTATCTGGGACCACCCTTGCCTTAACCGAATTACATTTTTTAAATATAAAAACTATGGAAAGTGATCCTAATGCTATTTTTCAACTCTCTAAGTGAGCTTTTTACTCTTCGTTGAAGTGGTCATCTGTCTTCTCTGGCCATTCTATTTTAGCAGAAGAATATTCTTGATGTACAGATTGTTATTCCTTGATCTGACTCCTGGGTCCCCTTGGGGTGTTCGTTATTTTCACTGTTGAGCCCTGGTTCTAATTGCCTGGGTTAGCATTGAGGAACCCTGACTTGCAAGAATGGAGGGAAAACCAGCAGTCTGGGTCCCTAACTGGCAAATTGCCAAGACGAAGCCATTTCCCCATAAAGTTGCAAGGCGGCTGGCCAGCCTCAAAGGCAGAGAGGACCAGAGCCCGTCTGTCTGTCTGGCTCCGTCCAAACTGCTCCAAAGCCAAGGAGACCAGCAGTTGGCTCCAAGATCATCACCCAAGCTGGCGCACTGCCCTTAAGTGTTCACAGATCCTTCCCTCCCAGGCTGCACTCTCTCCAGGAAGCTTGGCGTTCTGACTCTTTCCTCCAGTTCATCATTACCGGTGCGTGGAAATCAGCTCATCACCAGCTTGCTCCAGCTGGACCCTCAGAAATAGGAGGTCTTGCATGCCTCCTCCACGCCCCATCTAGCACCCTACCCCAAAGATGCTCTGCTTAAATTGGAAGTTGATTAGAATTAGAATGGAGGGAGTAGGAGAAGGGGTGAGAGGGTGGGAGCTCGGGCCAGTTTTTTCCAAGAATATTCCCATCGTCACTGAACTTTCCATTTGTGTATGTCTGATTTCTGCAGCTGAGGGGCTTTGAATAGGTCCCTAAGCTCACCGTGCCTTACTTTCCTTATTTTGAAAGCAGAGATCATAATTTAGAGCACAGCTACCACTATTGAGCACTCTTGCTGGGCCAGACACCTGGCTAAGGGCTCCACGTGCATTAACGCCAAAGGAGATAACCCAGCTGATGCGCTTAGCATGTTGCCAGGCACACGTGGGCGCTCCATCCATGCCAATTGTCCTTTCCCTTCCATTCTTGCTCTTAGCTGCTGACCTCAGTGAGGGTAGAAGCCGTCTTGCATATTTTATGGCCCCCCTCTTCCCTCCGTACTTTATACCCTACCCTGCATAGAGGCACTCAACGTATTTGTTGGTTGACTAACTGAGTAGATCATATGCTTCCAAATGGCAATTTCCTATTTTCTCTACACTTGGTCAATTCAATTAATTTTACATGTTGTTAAAAGCCCTCACTGAAAGTTCACTTCCTTCGCAAAACTGCAGGTAATCTCTCTTCTCTGATAGAATGTCATCTACACTTTTTTTTTGTCATCTACACATTTTAGAGGTGATTTATCCCCAATTTTACCTCATATACAAGTTATTTATGCATATGAACTATATCCTTTGCTAGAATACACTGCTTTTCTGCTCCAAGTCAAGGACTGTTCCATATCTGGAATTCCTTTTTTTAAATTTTTTAAATTTATTTATTTGACAGAGAGAGAGACAGCCAGCGAGAGAGGGAACACAAGCAGGGGGAGTGGGAGAGGAAGAAGCAGGCTCCCAGCAGGGAGCCCGATGCGGGGCTCGATCCCAGGACTCAGGGATCACGCCCTGAGCCGAAGGCAGACACTTATTGACTGAGCCACCCAGGTGCCTCTGGAATTCCATTTTTCAAAACCCTGCCCCCAAAACATGGGAGAATTACAATAAGAAACAAGAATTAGAGAAATCTTTTCTTCGTTTCTGGAGGAGGAAAAGCCGTCAAATTGGAAATGGGTCCAGATAGCTTGCGAGTTAGAGGAGGACACAGGGAGAATATGGTAGAGAGTCCTGGTTAAAGGGGGATGTTGCCCTACCATGGGCGTCTTGCTCTCTCTTGTGGGCACTTTCTTAACTAAGTTTTTTCTCACACTTATGCTCCTACGCCCACCTACTCACATGAATTAGCATGTCCATTTCAATAGACTCAGCTTTTCTTTTTAAACGACTAATCAATAGTTTAGTATTGGCACTGCATACTTTACAGAATCTTTCTCTTATAGGTGATTGTGTTTTGGAATACAGCTTCTTAGAAGTTGGAATCAGGCCCTCATTTATGACCTGTAGTTACCCCAGCAGTCGGTGCAGGGGTTCTGTTTAGTATGATACACATAATGTCATTGTCTGGGGTGGGCTCTGCCTTGTGGCAGTGCTTGATTAGAAGAATGTAGAAGGTAGGAACACTAGTATGGACATCGACACAGCAGGGTTTGAGTCCTGAAATGCCACCTACATGCCCTCTGGATCCCTGATGAGCTTGACATACATCAAGCTTTTACTATATATTAACTATTATTACTGATAAGGAAATAAGACACTTGGGAAAATTTGCTCAAGTGCAGGTTACCGGAAGACAAGATGCCGTTTGGTTTAGTTGAAAACATTCCACAATGCCCAGCACAGGATCTCTCCCGAGGTGTTGCAGCTAATCTCTCCCCGGGTGTAAAGTTGTCACTGGAAGACGGCTGCCCTGTTGTGAAATTCATTTCTCAATCATCTTGCATCTCGGTGTGGCTATGTGATTTGTTCATTCCAGTAGCATGTGAGCAGAAGGTGGTTACAAAGGGGGAGTCTCTCAAGCTTCTCTTTCCTTCTCTTGGATAAGTGCAGAGGGCTCCCAGGCTCCAGAAGATGGTGGGGACACGGGAGGAGGGATTCTGACTCCTTAAATCACATGAGTCACTCCCACTGCATCGTTTCTGTCAATGAAAATTAAAGCTTGATGATATTAAAATTTGGCCACCGACATTTAGGGGCTTATTTATTCCATCAACTTGCATTGCTCTAACTAATACTGCTGTTCAGCAAATTCGTTGAAGAAATAAATGGCCTGTATAACTCAAACACCCCTGGTACAATGCCACTTAGTACTTGATATGGATATATGATAAATGAATCGATCTTATTTCATCAATCTGTGTCTCAAAGAGAAATGGCTATAGTCAATCAGAATGTGAAGTGGGGACAGTGAGATGGGGTAGCTCTGAGGCAATATCATGGCTTTTCTTTTTTGTATTTTAAAAAATGCATTAGACTCTTGTAAGAAAAGGAAGCAAACGAAGTGGGGTCGGGGAAGCTCTTGTACATTGTTGGAGTGTTTCATCCTAGTCGTCAACCAATGAATGAAATAGAAATCATGCGTATGTTTTCTGTTCAATCTATTGTGTCTTTTTGTCTTTTTTCTTTTTTTAAATATGGGATTGTGAAATACAGCCAATAATCCCCTTACTGAACTAAAAGAGAATTAGAAAAGCCTGCTAATAGCTTTTGTGTTTAGAAGTGTAATGTCTTCCTGTGAGTTATTTTATGGGTGAAGTGTCTGGAATTGCTTATGAATACTGGGTTATAGATTTTTTTTTCTTTCCTTTTTCTTTGTTTAACTAAGAGAATTTAAACATGATATTTTTTTAAAAACCCACATTTTATCTCGTGGTAGAAATGTCAGCCACGTCTCAATTCACTCTTAGGTTTCCCCTAAAAGGAATGACTTTTACGCATAACAATAGTCTTGTTTTTATAAGTGGTTGGTAATATCTGCAAATGTGTAAGGCATTCATTTTCCAGGAGCTCTTTTCTCCCTGGTAACACACCAGGAAATATCAGAGTGTTGTTATTCGAATTCTTTCTTAGGCTCTGACTCCCAGATGAATTGAAATTCAACTTCACAGTCAAATGAGTAGCCATTTAAAGCTCAGGTGTGTATGTTCTAAGACCCTCTCAAAGGATATATAACCGCTTTTGTCTTTCCTAAAGACAGCAAACTGAATTTTAATTGGATCTTGCCTCTCCCAAGAGATCATTATCCCTCTCCTCCAAGGCCATGTATTATAAAGCTTCAGTACGAATTGGAACGTGGAGCCCGTGTTTGGGTTTAATATTTAAAGTTGAAGTTATAGCAGCTGACACCCCAGTCATTCCAGCAACTCCCCAAGCAAAATTTTATTTAATGTGAGTTCCTCCAAAAAATGAACACATACACACACACACACACACACACACACGTATATAACTTGCATGTCAAAATTCCTAAACTTTCAGATTATGAAAAACAGTTTGTTTTCTCAGGAAATAAGTCTCAAATGGGACTCGTTCCAAATTTTTCTTGTATCAACCCTACCTTGACCTTGTCAGAGGGGAAAAAAAAAAAGAAGCTGTGGAAAAGTTTATACATCTACTGAAGACCTGCTGACTCAGAACTGGACCCGGGAGAACCTCATGTGGCTTAGAAGGAATCTTTCCATCCCAGGGACAGACATGGTATGAAAGACCATCTGACACATGAGCACTTGTAGGGCTCCCTCTGATCTTAGAACTTGGCAAGACAGCATGTAAAAGGAAACCCAAAGATCGGTGGGGCTAATTCACCAATACTCAGTAACACAGTCATGCGCTTCTTTGTCTCTTATAGTCCGAGAATCTGTGTAGTTTTCCTGAGGTAAATCAGACTATGGAGACCAAAGTTAAAAATACTGTGAAAACACCCCCAGAACATTCTGAAGAGTGGATTTCAAACTTAAGACTCTTCAGAAGCAGTGTTATGGTCTTGCCTTACACCATAACAAAGTGGATCTTTGTGTATTATAGATACTTAGGATTGTTTTTTTTTTTTCTCCCCTGGAAAATTTAAGTGGTATCTTTCTTCCAAATGTGAATGTTTTAGAAATCTGGACTTTTTTCCCTTAAATTTTTAGACAGAGACTTGGGTTGGCAACCAGAGTACCAGGGGAGAGGGCAATGCCTCTTAGCTTTTCTGAGATGTGGTTTCTTCAATTGTAACATTAGGGGGTTGAAGTTAGGGATCTGTAGACCAGTTAGAGTTACAACATTTCATGGTTCTAAATTTCAAGTGGCTTTTTCTCTATTTATACATCTCTAGATTTCAGCATTTTTCTGCCATGATGTAAAAGAATATTTGGATTACACACTCAGAACACTCAGTCCTGGAATCTTAGACAGGCTTCGGTTTGTCCATTTGTTTCTACTTAATTATCTTCCACTGATAATGGACTTCTTGCTTCTCCTCCATTCTCTTTATCTCTCAGTGGTATCAACAGCTTCTCAGTTACTAGGCTCAAAACGTTGGACTTTTCCTCAATTGTCCATTCTCTTTTGTCCCTAACATTAAATTGATCACACAATTCTGTTGGGTGCACCTCTGTGAAGGCAAAGACTAGTTTTACAAACCAGAATTGCAGAATTGCAGAATTGGAAGGGATTCCGTTTACTGGTTCACAGGTTTTATAAAGTTGCTTTGAGGATCTGAAGAAATATATGTACCATCTCCCAGGGGGGAAAATACATATATATATAGCATATAATTTCCAGGCATTCAAAGACCTTATGAAGTTCACCCATGTATCTCAAATTAAGAATCCCTTGAGTAGGCCAAATGTCTCCAAAGGCAGAATTTCACCCAGGAACAATCCTGGTAGATGGCTGAGTAGATCTGCTTGAGTATTTCTAGTGAATGAATGAGCTCAGTCCATTTTGAAGCTTTCTCTTCCCCTGTTTATAATGAAACTTTCATGGTTGGAAAACTTATTTGGGGTTAAAATCCATTTGCCTGTAGCTTCTGGTTGATCCTAGGTCTTCAGTATCCAAAAATATCTCCCATATCCCTCCAAATCTTTAATTTTCCATGTTAAATATTTATTTCCTGTATTGCGTGGCTTCCAGACTATTTTAGTATCCCGGTCATCTTTCTCTAGACACTGTTTAGTGTTTCTATTTAATTTTGTTTCCATAAGTTGAATAACATTGTTTATATGTGACTTGAATAACCATTGTCTTGGTTATTGGAAATTTGTTTTCATTAATGGCATCCAATCATGACTGAAATTTTGGCCCTGCTATTTGCTAGCCATTCTGGCCTAGTGCTGGTTACTTAACCTCCTCCATTTTCTCCTCTGGAGTAAAAAGGAATAATTATCCCATCATTGTAAGTTTGTTATCTTAGACATACGAGGTACTCAATAAATGATAGATGCAATTTTTATTAAATCGGATTAAGATTATTTGGGATATTTTGGAGGGTACATCATAATTAAGGATGGACAATGAAAATCTCCAAAATAAATTTTTAAAGATTCATTTATTTATTTGAGAGAGAGAGAGAGAGAGCATGAGCCAGAGGAGCAGAGGGAGAGGGAGAGAGAATCTCAAGCAGACTCTGCGTTGAGCGTGGAGCCCAACGCGGGGCTCAATCTCAGGACCTGAGATCACAACCTGAGCAGAAACCAGGAGTTGGGCACTTAACTGACTACACCATCAAGGCGCCCCTCCAAAATATTTTTAGCCAGTATTAAACTTGGCCGACCCTACCCCAAAGCTGATATTATTTTTTTTTAATCTAAATGCAGAATTTCATAATTACTTAGTATTGCCAAATGTTAACATATGGGGTTTGGCCCACATGCCAGACTCCTAAGATATTACTGAGTCCTAATCCTGTCATCCAATGTGTGACCTGTCCCTGCCCATTTTGTGGTCTCTGCTCAGTGCAGGGCAGAGGACCACCTCAATAGCACATATTAGCCACTTCTTCCCAAGCTGACCTTAATTCATTAAACAACTCCCTGTAGGATCAGTGTGTGTCGTGTACCTTGTTGACAACATGATACACTATGCATTTGGGATTCCCCTGATCGAACTACCACTCCCCCCCAAAACAAACAAACGACAACAAAACAATGGGGTAGGGGGGAGAAAATGATATTCGTGTGGTATAAATTGTTCTGCACAAAGTTCCCATGTCTCAGTCATTTATCTGAGTTCATTCTAAGCCCCTAAGTCATAATAAAACTACGTGAAGAAGATGGGAATGTCCCTGATTCGTCCAGAGCCAAGTAGATTTTGAGGTGCTTCCCTAAATGTACAACAGATCACGTCTTTGACTCACAAACCGAAGCCGGTTTCAAGGGCAAATAAAGGGAGAAAGCCTGTGTCTTCAAAGCGTGGACCGGTTCCCTCGCAAGTACGGTGGCTGTCCGTTCTTCAGAGAAATTCACGAGCACGGTGGTGCAGCTCGTTGGACTTGCTAAGGAAAAACAGGGCAGCTAAGTGTGAGCCTTCTCTTTTTGCCACACTCTAATCGTCCCCAAGCTCGGGGACAGGGAGAAGGAGAAATAATAGACGAGCCAGGCATCCCTTCCAATAGATCTGCTAAACTGAAACTCTCTGAGAAATTCTTCAACCATCCTTATGAATGAAATAAAAAAAAATTCAAGATGAATTTTCCACACATCTTTGAGTGATTAAAAAAAAAGAAGAAGAAGAAAGAAAGAAAATTCAATGCTGATGCCCTTTGCATGAGCTCAGGCTATTTCGCTCTCGCCTCCAGCTGTTGCGTGAGTTAGGGTGGTGTTTGGAGGGACAGCTCATTCGGGTTGGAAGGTCGTGCAGGGGAGTGTGGAAGAGGAGAGGCAGAGATGCCAGGCAGGCGGGCGAGCCAGCAGACACACGTGGACCAGACTCCCAGAGCTCCTTTTACCATTGGAGTGTCGCTGCCTGAAATGGAATCCGAGGATCCGGCGTCCAGAGTGCAGGAGGACCCTGACCTCTCTGTGAACCTGGCAGTGAACTCTCCTAGAAAGTGCTTTCGCTCAGGCCCCTGACACTCCGCAGGCCCTTTGCTTTGAATTTAGATGAATTGAGAGCTCCGTTAATGTAGTTGAGTGCACCTTCCTACCCCTGCCATCTACAAACAAAAGGAATTTTTAAAAGTTTTCTTTTTATTAGAGTCCGTCCTAAAGTTTTAAGGTACGGTAAGATGTAGGATATGAAAAGTTTCACTTTCTTCGGAGGAAGATGCAATGGCCGATCAATAGATCTCTCTTATCTTAACCTAAGCTTTTATTTAAAGCAAATAACAAATGTTCAAAAAACATCTGGCTTTCATTTCCTGGATAAAATGCAGAATGAATTAAATTCCCCAAATACATAAACTTCTCCCTACAAATTAGCACATGGAGTAAGGCAATGATCCTTTCAAATAAGTATTCAGTATACAAAATGAATGACCCTCATAAGAACACATAAATAGAATCCTAGGACATAGCAAGGAATTAATTTAGCTCTCCCAAATCCCTCACTATCAGGAATGCATTAAACTGTGGAAGAAATCGGCACTCTGAGTCTATATGGCGTCTTTGGAAAGGTGGTTCTTTTAGATCGTCTACGCCCTTTTCCTGAAAAAGCGGACCTATCAAATTGCGTGGCCTAGGGTGTGCTACTTTCCATTCCTAGGGCTCAGGTTCCTAATCTGAAAAACACAATGTGCCTATCCTACCTGGCATGCTTGCGAGTATTAGAGACACCACGTACACACACAGTTTCTGGCACTGAGGGTACACTTATCAAATGGCTGGCTCGCTCTTCTAATTAAAAGACAGTTAGAAGCGATGTCTTTGCAGACACGCTGGCCTCAGAGAAATTCTGCTGCAGAAACCAACTGGGGGATGGATCCCCCTTGAGTGAAGCTGTCTTATAGTCACTGCCTCTGGAACTTTATCCGTAAATTCCCCTTGAGCTGATCCCCTGCTGAACCTGTCATAGGTTGACTTCCATTAATTTTAAGAAATACCATTTATTGAATTTTAGAGATCATGGAAATCATTGATTCCAAGTGGTTTTCCTCCAGATCTATCCAGGATTTGTAAGGACTTCAGCTATTCCTAAATGTCGAAAAAATAGTCTGACACTGAGTGATTTTATTTTATTTTTAAAGATTTTATTTATTTATTGGACACAGAGAGAGAGAGAACGAGAGAGCACAAGCAGGGGGAACAGCAGGCAGAGGAAGAAGCAGACGCCCCGCTGAGCGAGAAGCCTGATGTGGGACTGGATCCCAGGGTCCTGAGATCATGACCTGAGCCCAAGACAGACGCTTAACTGACTGAGCCACCCAGGCACCCCTAAAGAGATCTTTGGCTCAGGACAGGCTACCAGAATCCAGGAGACGGTTGGAAAGATGGGCCCACAGGCGATTGTCTGAGTTTGCTCTCTTCTGAGGTGAATGCCTTTGCTGATAACGTTTCCACAGACCACGGGGCAGTGAGTCATTACTGGCCTAACCCAATTTGCTTAGGAGATACGAATTAAATTTAAAACCCAGATATTTGAGGAAGGTCATCTCATGCTCCTTCAGGTCACACAATAGCAGCGACAGAAAGTGATGATAACGACGAGAGGTAGAGAAAGAGACCTAGGAAACAATTTTCTTTAACTTGGATTTTCATTTATGGACATGAGGGGAAAAAAAAAAGATGAAGGAAATATTTTGAATTTTCACTATTTCTCCCCAGCTCCTGTGAGGTTATAAAATCTTTGAGATTTTATCAGTCTCCTTGAGATTATAAAAATCAGCAGATGCCATTGCTGGGATAAATGTTTTGGAGAAGTGATTCATTGATCATTTCCTCTCACTCGACATGTTTAACCAGACTAAATCAAAACTTCTTAGAGGGGCAATGGCTTTGTAAAAAACAGCAACACAACGGGGCGACGTGAAGCACCTCAGGATAAAAGAATCCTGTAGACCAATTCCTTCTTTATCTCTTACGGGGTGTGTGACTATCTTTGATTCACACTCACAGGTGTGTGGCTATCTTGAGTGACTGAATTCAGGAAGGTCAGGGCACGAAAGATTTTTGTTTTTTTTCCTTTTTCACTGCATTTACTTGCCAACCATGCTGCCTTAAAAGACACCCATGAAGACAAAGAATTTTCGTTTTAAACGGAGCAGAAGGGGTTGAAAATATAACTATGTCAACCATCCAAAGCGCCACCCCCCCTTTTTCCTCTAATAAAGAATGCACTCAATTCCAGCATATTTAGGAAACAGGGCCCTTGCTTAACACATTGACGTCACAGCAGCACACTGTCCGCTCCCAGGCTTTATTCCTGGCAGTTCAATGAGTGCGGTATTTCAACTGGAGAACGTGCAAGGGACACAAACAAAGGGTGTTTTTAAAAATTTTAATCCCTTCAGAGAAACATGAAGGGACAATCACTTCTTCATTTGGATTGTCCCCTGGATTCAAAACTGCAACCGAAGACGGTCTCAGGCGGACAGATGGCCCTGGCAGTGAAGAGGGATGGGGGTGGGAAAAGGAATACATGAATACACTGTTTTCTGTATCAGCAAATAAAAGCGAAGGGGAAACAAAGAACGAGCCGCCGCAGTGGCATCGGAGAGTTCCTCGGAGCATACCTTGACTTTCCCCCGCAGGGAGACCTGCTGGTCTGCGCAGTCGTGCGCGGATGCGGACACCCCTGCCCGCCCGCCGCTGAAACCCACGATGCCACCTCGCACAAACCTTGCATTTTGCCCGGTGCACGCAGCGTTGCCGCAACTTGACCATGCCCTTGTGATAGCCAGGAACGGACTGCTGAACGAGGCGGGGGACACCCGCACACGCGTTTCATTCGGGTCCAATCGCACATCTTGGACAGGGTTTGGTCAAATGAACAGGGCACGTAAAGACTTTGCTTCCCCTCCGGGCTGTGGGGGGACTGAGCGGAGGGGACGGGGATGGCGCCCACGGTGGGGGAACAAGCTATCCGAATGCTGGCTGCTCAGCGGAGCTGGGCGCTGTCTGATTTTGTTTACTCCTTCTTACACACCAAGATCGCAGCTGTTTCTTTCCGTAAAAAGGAGTAGAATGTAGCAACCTACTTCACATTTTCCCCTCCTCCAACTGTGTGGGGAGCGCAACAGCTGTCTTTGCAAACCCTGCCACTCAGGATTGGAATGGCTCTCCGTGATCAGGAGTGGAGTGGGGAAGCTGAGATCGTGGGCTGGCTCGGGTGGCAGGTGGGAAGGAACTGTTCTCCTAATGGGCTCACGTGGTGTGCTCCTGCGGGGAATGACTCAAAAAAGAGGGGGAAAAAAAGCATTTAAAGGAGGCGATGAAGGAAAGTTGAATACACACGTCTTGTATTTCATACTTACAGATCTGAATGGCTGTGAAGCATGAATTCACTGGCTGTTAGCGCTGGAAGGGATTTGAAAGGTCCTCTTGTCTAGGAGTTTTCAAATTATTTTTAGCAGCAGACTTTTTTTTTTTTTTTTTTTTTTTTTTTTGGCCAGAACACATCTTAGCTCAGGAGTATCAGGTCATAAATGGAAATACCTACATAGAGCAAGCAGGAACATCAATGGTAAAAGTGGGATACAAGAAAATCAGCTCTAATAACAAATGGACTCAGCACGGGGAACTCAGTAGGAGAGATGGGTCTGTGGCAAACTGGCGGAGCCTGGAGGTGCCAACTGCCACCCCCTTCTAGCATATCGCCACCTGTGCCAGGCGGGGACTCAGTCACACATTCATTCCTTTAATAAATATTTATTAAATCCTTACGATAGGCCATGTACAGTTTTAAGCATACGTAAAATGGACAAGATCCCTGCTCTCAGAATGCTTATATACTTGGGAAGGAGACAGCTAACAAAAAGGGAAATGCATAAAAATGTATGTATTTGTAAGTAGTGAACCATCCCGAGAGCAAAAGTAAAGCAGGGCAAGGGATGAGGACTAACTGAGAAAGGATGCATTAGAGAGAACTGTCTGGAATGGACTTTCAAGGGAGTACATTATAGCAGAGAATGAAGTGACGGGAAGAAATGACCCATGTGCAGATCTGGGGGAGTGGCGGGGTGGTGAACATTCCAGGGAATGGAAAAGAGAGTGTGGGCATTCTGAGGCAGGCTTTGCTTTCACCCACCACCCCCACTAAATGAGCACAATTTGGAAATCTATCCTAGTTCAAACCCTTCTGTGTACATTAGATGAGAGACCAGAGAGGTGAAGATGCTTGTCCCAGGTCACACAGGAAGCACTGGGACTGGAGCCCAGATCTTTCAGCTTCCATCCAGTCCAGTGCTCTTTTTCCTAACAAGTGTGTGCACTCCTCGTTTTCTTCCATGCCCCAAGAGTGGGGTAGTCTGAATAAAATTGACATGACTAAGGCTTAAATGACTAATGAACAGCGACACAGAGTGGCAATTTCCAGTTGGGAATTTAAGGAAAATACCTACATTTTTATAGAACTCTGTCCTAAGTGGCCTAGTCAGTTTCTACCCTGGGGTATAATCTAGGTTGTGTACAGCCTTAACATCTTTTGGTGCTTTTTGCAAATATGATTAATGTTTAAGTCATTTCCTCTTATCCAATAGATTAA
Source organism: Ursus maritimus (assembly GCF_017311325.1). Lineage (NCBI taxonomy): Eukaryota > Metazoa > Chordata > Mammalia > Carnivora > Ursidae > Ursus > Ursus maritimus. Next base: position 29,921,881 of record NW_024424564.1, on the reverse strand, counting down.
ATCCCACAACAACAGAGGAGTCTGGAGTACAGAAAACAAACAAAAATCCAAGTTAGTGGTAAAGAGAACAAAAAATATCGGTAAGTCTGACCAATTTCAGGAGGCATGCTGATTTTTGTTTTTTTATAATATGCTCAAATTATCCAGCTATCTTACATCCTTAGTTCACTTTCCACTCAAAAGTTAGGTCAGCCAAGAGATGAAATAAGTCTTTGATTATCTCTGGCTTTGGAGAACAGAATACAACAGATTGCCTCTGCTCCGTCAACGCATGGCTTGTTCTCCAATCAGCCCGCCATCAACTTCGGGTAGAAAAGGAATACTGACCTTCCAGAATGGATAAACCTCACGGCAGTAGTGGGCTCCTCTTCCACGTGCTTTCCTCCTCCGCCCAGGCCTCAGCCACAACCAGGCCGGCCTCCTCCTGTGTTAAAGGAACTCGACTTACAGATTGGCTCCAAGACAAAAACGCATTTCATCTTCCGGAACAGGTATAAAATGTCCCCTGATATTAACAACTGACAACTTCTCTTTTCATTTCTTAAATACAAATAAAATTTACCTTTCATTCCTATTGTATTAAAAAAAATACATAGGGGTTGAGAAATCACAGAGAGAATCTCACTCAAAAGAATCTCTTTTGTATTTAGTTTTCACATCAGTAGATGTGAAAGGCAGAATCATGTCCCACCCATTGAAATCTTTGGAAATGCTATTAGACTTTTCCGAATCTTCTAGATAACAAGAAAGGAAATCAATAGAGATCTTCTCAGGTGAAAAGAGTCTGTCTAGCCAATGCGTCACTCATTTTGTTTAACCAGTTAGAAGGCGGCCAGTTGCTAGATATTGGCTATGTTTCATTCTTAGGCGCTTATATATGCTTCCATCTCAGATTTTATTCAATAAACATCAATAACAATGGCAACGCCCAAGGAGGAAAAACAAACTATAAAACTATAACTTGGGTTTCCCTTTTATTGAAAGTACACTGGAAAACTATCTTGAGATAAGCATGGACCATATATAGGACAGGTCTAGAAAGTGTTTGTTTTTTTGTATCTGTGCTTTGGGATGATTTCAATTTAGTTAAATCTATGAATTATTTTATTAAGCATTTGATTTAGTGGCTATCTACAGTGGGGGAGGTAGGAAGAAGTGGGTATAATTTATATGGTTGCTTACAGTCTCCATAGAGATTGGACTAACCCATAAAATAACGTAAGTGTCATCAAGTATAAAATTTGTGTTATGAAAATTATAAAGGGCTAAAATTACTAGAGAAGAGTTTATGGAAAATGAAGTTTGGATTGGGTCTGAAATCATAGGTTAGGATTTGGATTTGTGGAGAGAAAAGAAACCTGGCACAGAGACAAGCATGACAAAGACACAAGGCAGCAGGGAGCCTGCCCTGCATATGAAGGGGGGGGGGGGTAATGACAAGATCAGAGCAGAGAGGATGCATGACAGATACTAGTGCCCATATTGGGGAGAAACTTGGATCCCAGGAAGAGAAACTTGTCTTGTTCTAAGAGGCACTAGAGAAACCTTGGTGGAGAACTTGGAGAAGAGATGCCGATGGTGATAAGAACAAAAAAATCTGAGGGATGTAGGATCAAAATTTCAAAAATTACTTGGAAGTCTGCTGAGACATTCCTGCATAAGTGGCCACAAAATAGTGGTAGCAAAAAGAAAAGAGGTCTGAAGATAAAGACCGTGGCATGATGCTTGACTCCATCCTACGTTTATTCACAGATACGGGTTGGATGTCTCTATGTGCTGTATATATAAACACCCAATGCTATCTCTCCCTCATGGGACGTAAAGTCTAGGAGACGTAATCAGGACTGAGGCTGAGACACGTATGTGGATCTTTTAGCAAAGTGGTATGCCAAATGACTCTTGCAGAAAGTAAGACAGAGTCCAGGCAAATTAATTAAAACATTTCGCAAGTCCTTAGGCTGTTCTTTTATCCTTAGAGAGCCCGGTGGTCNACAACCAAGGAGTGAGATATGCTTGGTGAGACTGCATCTCCATTGGCCTTGGCAAAGGCTGAACGTTGACCTCTGAACTCCCAAAACCCCACTCCAAAATCCCAGCCATCTTTTCAGTATCAAAACTGATGGGAAAAAGCTCTGGACCAGTACTTGTAAGTCTCCTGATTGGAATCTTGACTCTGCCACTTGCTCAGTAGCATGATCTTGGGAAGTCATTTATACTTTCAAAAATCTCAATCAGTTTCTTCATTTTTCAAATGGGACTAATACTACCTTCCTGGCAAACTCAGAGGATTTTCAGGAGGCTCCAAGGAGAAATATTTATTAAGGCCACTAGAGTGCTATGATGATGGTGGGCACTGGAGGAGAATGAGGAAGGTCACTTGGTAACCACTTGCCCTGTTCTAGTTATCAGGGAGTGATCTTTTAAAAAGATACAAAAGAATCATTTACATGCTAGGAATTTTAAGACTTGATCTAAAAAAAGCCTTGATCTAAAGAAACAACTCTGGTCTAGTGAAGTGTTAGTTAAGTGTTTTTGCTGGGGAATGTCTTTTTTAGCTCCAAATGAAAATTTGCATAAATCTTCAATGTATGAGACAGAGAAAACAGAGAGTCATTTTAAGTATAAAGATTTTTAAAAATAATTTTAATGTTTACTTGTTATGAAATCAATCAATGGGAATAATGAAGTTTTTTTCTGATTAACACAAAATTAGAAATGGAAATCATATCCACTCCAACCTCCAATTTTATACTTTCTACTTTGGTTGCAGTCAAATCCTGCAGACAATTCTGATTCACATAGATAAGCAGCTAAACATGGCAATATTTAACTTATCAGCTTACCTTGAATTCTCTGCAAAATCTTTAAATAAACAGAACAGGAAAAGCTTTGCTGCAATGTCTGAGCACAAAAAAAGTTAACAGACAGGACATGCTAATACACAGAGGAAGAAAAGAGATTAAATTTGGTACACAGTGCATGGGCATAAGTTTCATTTTACTTAAGTGTTTTAAGGAATAAAATGCTTTAACAGCATTGTTGTTTGCATCAAATATCTGTGGAACTTTTGAAAGAACTCCCTGGAATCTTAAGTGTCTACAGAATTGTGGTTGAAGCTGGCCGCATGCACTGAACACAGGATACTGTTCTAAGGGTGATTTGTGTTTTCTTTCTTAGTTCTTATAACCACTGCATGAGGCGGAGGAGATCCTGAGACACACAAAAGTTGAGTAACTTTGCAGAAAGCACACAGTTGGTAAACAGCCCAGGCAAGATTCAAACCTGGGTTGTTTGACTCCGGAGTCTTAAGGAGGAGAATGGATTCACGGTCAGGCTATCCAAGTTACTAGGCAAGCAGTTTCAGTTGTCATATCAACCAATTACGGATCAGGTGTGAAGCTTAGTTATGACACTATCTGAAAACCTGGGCATTTAGTAGTGTTTAATAGCTGTTTCCTGAGTCTGAATTTACCCTGTGGCTGACTCACAAGCAAGCTACATAGAATCCTTTAATTTAGGGGTTGGCAAACTACAGCCACAGGCCAAATCTGGCCCCCAGACTATTCTTATAAATAAAGTTTTATTCTAACACACCTATTCATGTCTATTTCTGTATCATCCATGTCGTTGTGACAGAGATTGTGTGACTCACAGAGTCTGAGATAGCCACTGTCTGGCCCTTCCAGGAAAACTGTGTGGATCCTTGGTCTGATATAATGACTATATTTCCTGTCAAGTTCTCGTAATGCGGAACCATCTCAGATACCAATTCATGTCTGTGTGGTTGAAGGAGGAGGTGGGGATGGCCGCACTCACGCGCCTGCATGTGATCAGAACTGGGGAGGTGGTTTGGGGCACAATAAGTGCTCTCTCTGCCACCATCCTGTCCCTGCTCAGTCTATACCAGCACATCTCGGCTTGCATCAACACGTTTTCAGCATGTCTTATACATCGTGAAACACAGTTATGTTTAATAGAAGGGATTTCTTTTTTAAAGATGGGATTAAGAAATCAAGTTACTGATGGCTCAGAAATGATTTAACATTTTAATAATGGTTGGCAAAATTCAGGGATTTTTTTTTTTAAAAGAAAAAGTTGGGCTATTCTCCATCATGAATGAACACCCAACGAAAGAAATAGTATTACTTTGGATGTTAATTAAGTTAAATGAAGTAATTATTTCCTTTGAGTTCGAATTGTTGTTTGGGGCATTTCTCTTCTGTCACCTAAGGAGCACACAATTGGAGGGGAGGGGGGACGTGATACAGGTTCAACATCTCATTCTACAAAGTGGACAGGATGCTTTTGGTCAAAAAAGTTCCATATTATATTTGTTAATCAGATCACATTGACAGTTTCAAGCCTCATGTTCCATTTCTATACATATTTGAAGCTTACTAGGAAGTGAACATTAGCAGAATAGATTCTAAGTTTCAGAAAAGCTCAGTTATTGCTTCCCTGCTTACAACCTTAGTGAACTGTGTGGACGAAGTTTCCCCTACCTATAGAAGTATATTTGTGTTTAGAATATAAGGTTATAATAGCAATTTTTAAGCATATAAGATGTAAGGCAACAACTAAAAATTTGGGTAAAAATTCCTTTCATTCATTCTTTCTACAGATAGATATTGAGTGCTGATGACGGACTAGCTGCTGGTTATACATGACATCCAACTCAGACACGTTAGCAGTGCTGATGGAGCTGGGGAAGACAGGTAAGAAGTAACACTTACTTTTTTCAAATTTTGATAAGCATTATAAAGAAAATGAACAGGGTGATGTGATAAAGAAAACCATGGTAAAAACCATCTCAAGTGGAGCATGGTGGTTGTGAAGGGTGGGAAGAAGAAGGATCTGGCCGGATACGCAAAGGCCCTGAGACATGAGTGAGCTTGGGATAATCAGTGAACTGAAAAGATGACAGTGTGCTTGGAGAAAGTGGAAGGAGCTGAAGTTGGAGAATGCATGAAGGATCTCCTGAGCTATGTCAAGAGAGAAGAACAAGTTAAAGATATATATATATATATATCTTCACTTACTGCAAGAGAGACTGATACAGGAAAGCTTGTCTGGATGAGCTTTCGATGTGTCTTTTAGGCGACATGATTTCTCATCTATTTATCTTTGAAATCTCCAGCTAAGGGAAAGGTAGTGATTGTGTAATATGACACACCCTTTTGTGGATAATTATATAATGCCACTAGGGTAAAAGCATTTAGAGAGAGGAGGTAATTTTACTCTTTTCAGCCTGGAATTTTTAGTAGATGAAGATAAAACATTTCAAGCTGTCTCCGATACATTGCCATCTCTGCAGAGAATCCGATTACTCTCCTTTCTCCCTTTTACAAAGGATTCGTGTCTCAATTTATCACACTAAATAAAAACATTTATGTAAACCCTGGAAATTGCATCCCTGAGAAGCCATCAGAATCAAAAGAAAGTAATTAATGCAGGATTCATCTATATATGTGTTATATTTAACTTTTTGCAAAGCCACACACAGTGTTGCAATTTATGATGCTATCATAGTGAACTTGATAGGGAATTACAACTTCTGAGATGTTAGGATTTTGCAGATGATAATTTATGACACTATCACTACATACAAAACTATGATCTCAGCAGGTATTGCAGACCACACTGAAATTTAGAGGATTCTGAATAAAGTGATAAAATAATGATGATGATAGTTATTAGATTGAAAGCCAGCTATCCCTGAGCAACTGGACAGAACGGAGAGGTCAGGATTAACGATGCTTTAGAGCCAAGGAAGGAATTTGGCATCTTCTGCGTTATGGGTTACTCAACTTTGAAGGGCTTGGTTGTGAAATATGAGATGATAGCATGAACCCCGTTAATATCACTCACCATCAAATAGGATCAATACAGAAATGGGAAAGGTAGAGTTTCAAGTTCTATAGTTTCCACCTGCAATTTCGCTGGTAAATGGAAAGGCCTGGATTGATTACTTAGAAGATTAAATTGCTATTATTGCAAAGCTCTTATGGGGAGTAGATTATATGTCCTTTGTAAGCACGCTGGGAGAACATGTGTGATGTCTTGGAAAGAGCAAGATTAAGAGTCAGAAGACTTGGGGCACCTGGGTGGCACAGCGGTTAAGCGTCTGCCTTCGGCTCAGGGCGTGATCCCGGCGTTGTGGGATCGAGCCCCACATCAGGCTCCTCTGCTGGGAGCCTGCTTCTTCCTCTCCCACTCCCCCTGCTTGTGTTCCCTCTCTCACTGGCTGTCTCTATCTCTAGCGAATAAATAAATAAAATCTTAAAAAAAACACAAAGAGTCAGAAGACTTAATCTGCTCACCGCAGATTAAGTATGACTTTGGACGAGTCACTTGATCTCTTTGTCAGCTTCCTCATCAGTAAAATGAAGCCAGAATACGTTGTCTCTTTTGTCTACTTCGCTAGAGTTTTTCAGTCAAAAGAGAACATTTGGTTAAATGTGAAGCACAGTACTTTTGCATTAATCATTATATATTGTTTTTTTAGTTAAGAGATTACTATATGGTCACTGTAATGTTTGTGCCTTGTCACCTTTTTGGGATCCATGGGACATCTGACCCTTAGGAAATGCCACATTGAGGGAGAGGGGTTGTAGATGTACTTTATCTTTTTAGTTATACTTGGTCTCAAAAAAAACAAAAGTCTAGCGTTCTTCCTTTTGCTTAAGATTCTAAGGTGTGATTAGGAGAATAGAACACTTACAAGGAGAACAAAGCAGCTCTGTAGGCTTCAATCAGTCGAGGCTCTCTTGTACTTTCACTCGGTGGTTACAAAATTAGAAATAAGACTGCCTATTGGACGTCTCTTTTGGAAGTCTCGCAGACCCTCAGCATGTCTACAACCGAGTTTATTTCTCCTCCTTCTCATAAAGAATAATATGATCATCTCTTTCATCGCCAAATCCAGCAACCTGGGAGTTAGTTCAGATTTTTCTTCTAGTTCAACTCCCACGGGTCTACCCAACAGCAATCCTGTAAATTCCATGTCCTTAATTTATCGCACAGCCAATGGTCCGTTCTGTTCGTGTTCTCTGCCTTCATTCTGATCCTTAGTTTTTGCAGCAGAATTACTACAATAGTTTCCTAACTGGTCTCTCTTGTCTAGAACTAGCTCTTATATATAAACCATCCTCTTTGGTGATGGCAGACTAACTTCCTAAATTAGAGATCTGACCGAATTATTCCCCTGTTAAGAATTTGGTAATGCTCCCCGGGGCTTCCAAGTCACAGCATCTTAGCAGATACGATTTTGTTTTCTGCCCCCGTATCTATCCCCAGTCAAGCCTCATTATCCACACCCTGAAGCACATTCTTTGCTCTGTCCATATCATACCGCTTCATGCTTCCACACTTTCACACATGATGCTAACATAGCCTAGAAAATTCTTTTCCCTCTTAAACGCCTGGCTAACAATTGTTTATTCTTCAAACTTCAGCTCTATCGCCATCTCTTCCTAAAAGATTCTTGATGCCCATTCATTGTAATGCCACTTCCCTGGACTCTGAGAGCGCCCTGTGTACATCGTTACTGTATTCAGAAATCCTAATTAATCCTAATCTTGATGTTTTCCTGTCTATCTCTGGATTCTAATAGTGATGGACACATAACCTGGTATTCTATAATTCAACTTCTTCTGGATGGATGAATCAGCACATCTAATATGGTGGCCATGTCAGAAGAGAAGATAAAAGTCATACGCTGACTGGGTTAAATGAGACAAGGAGAGCCAAACTGTAAAGGCGTTTCCCGTGAAAGCATTGGAGTGACAGCATAAGGAGGCAAAGGAGAACAAACTGAAAAAGAATGAGAAGCAAGGAGACCAAAAATGTTCAGGGTAAGTCTTACAAAAATAGTGTTCTAGCCAAGGGTTGTTATGTCCATTAGGTTATGGGAGCGTCCTCAAAGTTATAAAATGGCAGCAGACACTATGGTATTTTGCAGTGTTTGAGAGACAAAGAATAGTCAGTGCAAATGCAAGAGTGTTTAAAACCATACAGAAGGCCAGTTTGGCTGGAGCAGAGTGAGTGAGGGTGTTAGGTGCTGAATTGTGTCCCCTCAAATTTCATATATTACAACCCTAACCTTTAGTACATCACGACGTCACTGCATTTGGAGATAAGGCCTTTTAAGAGATGGTTAGGTTAAAATGAGGCCATGAAGGTGGGCTCTAATCCTATCTGACTGGCGTCCTGATAAGAAGAGAAAATTTGGACATACAACAAGACACCAGAGGACAAGCCATGTAGGAATACTGTGAAAAGGTGGCCACCTACAAGCCGAGGAGACACGCCTCAGAAGAAACCAAACCCAGTGACACTTTGATCTTGGATTCCCAGCTTCCAGAACGGTGAGAAAATAAATTCTACTGTTTCAGTCACCCATTCTGTGGTATTCCGTTAGGCGCCCTAGCAAATTAATACAGAGCGGAAGAGTAGTAGACCTAGTCCGCAAAATAACAGGAGTTTGAGCAGAGGGCGTGGGGGGAAATTATGTTGTGGGGCCTTCTAAGTCATTGTAAGGACTTCAGGTTCATTCTAGTGAAATGAGAAGCCGTTGGAGGATTTGACCATTATGATCTGACTTTCACCCTCATGGAGATGGGAACTGACAATGCAGGAATCACACTGATAAGGCATTCAACGTCATCAACTGTGTAGAAGAGAAGGACGTTGGGGATGTTTCCTTCCTTCCACTTAACAACTGAAAAAAAATGAAGATCCAAAGTGAGAAAACAGGGTCCCAAAGTGACCTGCCCAAGATGACAGAGTAATTGTGTAGCTATCCTAGAATAAAAATCAGGCATCCCGTACTCTTACTACTTTGTGCTTGGAGAGAGATGGCATTTGGCTCCTCAAGTAAAGAATGCAAGCTCAATTGTGTAATATTTTGGGGGAGATTAGATGTATTTGTGTGAGGAGATACTAACACTTGAGTGAGTTATGGTAACCATGGAACACGCTGTGATACCCTCAGCTGCCCATCCATGTCTCTATGACTCAAGGACACATAACTTAAAAGAGTGGCAGGAGCAAGTGGAAATTATTCATGGGCTCTCATCACAGACTGTGTTTCCACAGATGTCCTTCATGGTGGATCATTTCATTGATAGAACAATTTTCAGAGATGACGATAGTAATGGTTAATCTCTAAACTGCTCTCCAACATGCTAGGACAATGGGGAATTCTGATTTTAGGTTAATAAGGATTTTGTGTATGCATGTGTGTGTGTGTGTGTGTGTATACGTATATATGTATATATACACAACATATGTAATTTACGTAGTACATATACAACTTGTACTATGTATGTATATTATATCGTATATGTTTACTGTATCATTTATGTTATATGTTCCTACATACAATAGAGAAATATCAAACTTAGAGATAATCAAATATGCTTAACAGTATAAATATGCTTAATTACGTCTGAAAGATGTTGTGTAGAGGTCTGAGTTTAAATCCCAATTCTGGCTCTTAACTAACTACATGAACCTAGAAGCATTACTGAACCTCATCAAGGTTCAGTTTCCTCATCTGAAAAATAGAATAATAATCATGACAAGCTCATAAAGTTGTGACGAGATTAGACCACGTACTGGGCATAAATCTCTTAAGACAATGCCTGGGTCACACTAAGTGTTCAATTAGGGTAGCTTTATTTTTATTAATATTTTTTCCTCTTCTGCTTACCTTGGGTTTAATTTCCTCTTCTTTTTCTAGTTTCCTAAGGTGGAAGCTAAGATCATTGATTTGATCTTTCTTCTTTTCTAATGTAAATATTGAGTGCTATGAACTTTTACCTAAGCACTGCCTTAGTTCCATTCCACAAATTTGATACATTTTGTTTATTTTCAATCAGATCAAAACACTTTCTAGTATTTTTTGTGATTTTTCTCTCTGATTCATGGTTCAATTTCCAAATATTTGGAGAGTTTTACAGGTATATATTTCTGGTATTGAGTTCTAGCTTAATTCTCTTGTGGCCAGAGAACATATTGTGTAAAATATTAATCCCCTTAAATTTATTGAGAATTGTTTTATGGCTCATAATAATGTCTACTTTATTTTATTGAATGCTCTATGTGCCCTTGAGAACAACATGTATTCTGATATTGTTGGATGGAGTACTTTATAAATGCTAATTAGGTCAGCTGTTGTTCTAGTGGCCAAGTATTCTATATCCTCACTGATTTACTGTCTACTTTTACTATCAATTACTGAAAGTGAAGTGTTGAAATTTCCAGCTATAATTGTTGGAACCACATAATGTCAGATATTAATTCAGTCACTCCAGAATTTCTTTGATTAGAGTTTGCATGGTGTATCTTTTTACCATTCTTTTATTTTTAAGTATTAAAATCTATTTGTTAAGTCGTATCTTTAAGGCATCATACAGTTGGCTATTTGCCTTTTTATCCAGTCCAATAATATCAGTCATTTAATTCAAGTGTCTAGACCTTTTACATTTAATGTAGTTATTGATATTATTGGTTTTAAATCTTCCATATTGTTATTTGCTATTTATTTATCTTCTCTTATTTATTCTTCTTTCCATTATTTTTTGTTAGGTGAGTATTTTTATTATTTTTTCATTTTTACTACTGGATAATTAGCTATAACTTTTTTAATTTTTTAGCAGTTGCTGTGGGGTTTACAATATATTTTTTTAAATTTTCATAATTTACCATTAAGTAGTATTATACCATTTCACACATGATATAAGAACGTTGCAGCATTGTATATTTGTCTATGTTCAATTCCTGTTTGATACTTTCTGTTTTGTTGTCATACTTTTCACTTCTATTTATGACATAAAATTCAGAATTCACTGTTTTTTGTTTTTTCCTTTGAAGAGCTGCCTATCTTTTAAAGAGGTTGGAAAATGACAGAAAAAAAATTGTTCTATATTGACCCAAATTTTATCTATTTCTGGTGCTCTTTATTCTTTTATGTAAACCCAAATTCTACCTGTTGTCATTTTTTATCTGTCTAGAAATTTTCTTTAATATTTGTTGAAGTGAACATTTGCTGGTAATGAACCCTCTCCCTTTTTGTTTGTCTGAAATTTTTATTTGGCTTAAATTTGGAAAGATATTTTCACTTTTTAAAGAATTCTTGATGGGTGATTTTTTTGTCTTTCAGTATTTTAGATGTTTCTCTAGCATCTTTTGACTTGAATAGCTTCTGATGAGAAGTATATCTTCATCCTTTTGTTCTTCTCTATGTAATTTGTCTTTTCCTCCTGGTTGCTTTCAAGATTTTGTCTTTATCACTGTTTTTTCCACCTAAGCTCATTATGATTTTTTTAACTTTTTTTAAAGTTTGTTTTTTTTTTTCTGCTGAAGATTCATTGAACTTCTTGAATCTTTGGGTTTATTATTTATAGTTTAAATCAAATATTATAATTTTTAGCCATAATTATTTCAAATATTCTGCTTCCTTCTTCTCCTCCTGGAACTTTAATTTCGTGTATTTTATACCAACAATATTGTCCCATATCTCACTGCTTTCTTGTTTATTTTCATCAGTCTTTATTTCTCTCTATGTTTATTTTAGATTTTTTTTTTTTGCTCTATGTGCAAATTCACTGGTATTTTCTTTTATAGTGTCTAATCTGCTATAAATCCATCTAGTGTATTTTTTACATAAGGCATTCTATTTTTCTTTTCTAGAAGTTCCATTTGGGTATTTTTATATCTTTGAATTTTCTCCTTATCATGCTCCGCTTTTCCTCTACCTTATTTAATATAAAGAATATTTAAACTAGACATTTTTACATCCTTACCTGCTGGGTCCATGATCTTTGTCATTTCGGGGTGTTTTTGTATTCATTGATTTGTTTCTGTATTTATGAATTCAAGTATTTTTGAATTTATATTAGATTATTTTTTTCCTGGCATGTGGTTAAGTTACTTGGAAGCTTAGTTAGGGTCTAGGGTCTAGAGCGTCTTTAGGCTAGGGCTAATTTACCCCATTACTGAGATAGTGCCCCCCTGAGGATTCAGTTCACTGAATTATGTTCACTGAATTATGAAGTATTTTCATTCTTGCTTTTAGGATAACAAACTAAACCCAGCTCTGTGTGAGTGCTAAGGGTTTTTCCACCTATCCCTTTCTGGTATTTACTTCCCCAGTCTCAGGTAGTTGCCTCCCCTGAGTGTGCAGATCATAACTCAGCCAATAGTGAGGAAACCCTTCTCTGTATCTCTAGAGTGCAACTTTCCTGTGCACAATTTTCTTCTTTTTGTTACTCACCCTTCAGAGTCTAGTCTCCTTGTCTTTCTAAACTTCTATCTCTATCTCCTCAACTTATCAAGTCTGGTGGACTACATTTGGGTCCCCTCTTTCCTGTTCTACAGCTGGAAACTTCCTGTAAGCAGTCAGCTGGTGAAATCACAGGGCTTTTAAGATGAACGACTTTCTTGATTTAGCCAGGACTATTCCAGTTTTAGCACTGAAAGTCTCACATTCTGGGAACCCTCTAAGTTCCAAGCAAACAAAGATGGTTGGTCACTCCTAGTCACATTGTTGCTTTCCTTATTTGGGGGATCACAGTCCTATACAGTCCTTTGGGTGAATATCTGAAAATTGTGGGACATGCACACACACATTTCAATATTCTAATTGTTTCAAGTTGTTACCTTTGCTCTATTTTCACCAGAAGAGGAACACTGATTTATTTTTAAGGTCATTTATTCTTCTATGTGAAATATGGGAGAGGACAAAAATAAAAATGGGAAGACCAGTTGAGACCTATTATTGTGGTCTTAGATGGTATTGGCCTAGACACAAATGGTGAGATATGCAATGGCTATAGGTGGAAGGAGTTGAGATATATTTGAGAAATATGTTGAATAGAAAAAGGTCCTAAAACAATTGATGAAATACTTTTTCTAGGCTTACGTTGATAATCCAAATAATTATGAACCCAACTACTATGATTCAGCATATGTTCTTGGATCCTGTCCACAAGGGTTCACGGATAAGATCCCTAGATCCAGGACCCATGCTCATTGGGCAGAGAATCTGGTAGTTGGTGAGAACACTTGGCAGGAAGGAGTCAGCAATTCACAGAGGATGTAGAGTAAAAGATTGCATTTCAGGGCATAGTGGCTGGGATATTTGGGTCTCTCCCTGGAATGGAAATTCCCATTAAGTTTGTAGTGACTAGAAGGGAAGAGGAAGTTACTTATGTGTCTAGGCCCAGTGGGCCATGTCCTTTGACATCTGATATGTTCACAGCTACTCAGGTACAAATCCTTATGCAGAAAGCTGGGCATCATCAAACTTTATCCAGGATCCAGGAAAAAAATTATTTACATCCTCCATGTTTTCTTTTACATACTTCATCAAGATTCAGTTGCCATAATTAGCTGAATGCAGACCACCTTCTATGAATAGAGAAGAGCCATAACCTAAGAAACACCCATATGGGAATGTCTCCTGGGAAAACACAAGATTACATAAAACTCTAACCTCTGCAGAAATGCCTCACAGGAAGGCCAAACAAATTCAACTGGCTGATGTCAGATCTTTCCTGAGTGAGCAGAGGAAAAAAATGTGGGGATTTGATGTCTGATACAGGGGAAGGAGTCAAATCAAGGGAGAAAAGAGAAAAGAAGTGACTTTATTAAGGGTTTTCAGCCTCAGCTGAAACTGACCAAAGACAGAGAGAAAAGGTGACCAAAACATTTTTGTCATGCTTGGTAGTGAATGTACATTTTTATTATGTTTTACAAAAATAAATCTCTTTTGCAAGACAACTTTGTACCCAGGTGATTCATATATTTGTCTTAACAAATAGCTTTTCAGTGACAGAAATCTGGAAAAATAGCAAAGAACAAGTCTCTCCAAAGAAAATTCTAGAGAACAAACCATTAGAATATAAGATCTTTCAGGGAAGGGACCATGTCTGATATATTCAATTAATTGCCAACCTCCATGCCTCATGTCTGCACACGGTAGGTGTTCATCAAATATTTATTGAATAAAAGCCTAAAGTTTAGGAAATAAAAACATCGCATGGACAAATGAGTTTGGAAATGCTACATCCAATACCCCCCCCTTTTTTTGGTAAATTCACAACACATATTAACCTGTTAATATTCCTAAAAGACCTATAGTAAGGAAACCTATTTATTTTTTTGAGTAAACTAGCTTTTCCCCAATATCTTTGACATGGAATTATTTTTTCTTAGGGAATACCTGTTGACATCTTGCAAAAATTCTGCTATGATCCAATATATCTTTAAGGAGGCAAAGCTGATTGTAAAGATAAGAATTTGAAGAGATGACTGTGACATCACATCACACCCTTGTTACACTGAATCCATACCACAAAAATACTTTATGTATTTAAGTTAAACTGGTTTATTGTCTGAGCTGGACTTGGTAGGTAACAAGTAAGTAGAAAGCAATTTTTATTTTGCTTCTGCCCCTTCACCTCCAACCCCCAGATCCCACTAACCAATGTAACTCTGGGGAATTCTCCATTGGCTTTTCTGGTTACCAACAGGTAATAAATTACAACAAAACACCCCCCCCCCACAGTCCATTTTTTTCAAGGTAGTGAAAAGTCCGGTGCAGTAGAAAGTCTAATCTACGTGAATGTTAGCTGTCTCCTCTCACAGCTCTGTTATCACTGGTGTTGGAAGTCTAGGACTAGGAGAAGGGGCCAGGTTGATTTTCTTACTTTCTTCTCTTTATATGGTTGCCCCTTCCCTAGCTGTAATTTCTGTTCTCTCCAGAGACAGGGAAAGTTGGTCAAGCGAGGGGAAGATGGAAAGGTGGGATAAACTTCACTCGTGTTATTATAATCTGCCACGATCCTCTGAATAGTGGACATCCCTACTGACTTTGCTCTCATGGGACATTTGGTGAGTTTCTTTTTTGAAGATCCCTCCCTTGGTCTACACTGCAGGCCATCTCTCAGTCATTGTTCCATTGACTGCAGTTATGCCTTCTCAGGCTAGCCAGTTATGACCTTTTCATTCTCTTGGCTTCTAGTGGTACATCCCCACTAATTGGGTCATATCACCTTCCAGACTGTCTCTTCCAAGATGACCCAATCTGCCCACCAAATTCTGGAGGTGCTAATTATTCCCAATATATCTTGGTCCTGGACCGCAGAGAAGGGTAGTTCAGACCACAGTCCCTGTCTTTTCAAAAATGAGTCAGACATCAGTCCCTATGGCTCATAAAGTCACGAAGGCATGTATCAAGCTCTCCGAGTGGTTCCATTGACATCTCTCTTGGTTTGTGTTAAGGAAGAAACACATCTACTGGCATGGAGAATGAGGATGGGGACACTTACTAGATTGATTATGGCTTCCAAATAATCTTCAGTGTCAGCTTCTTTAAAGTCATGCTTGGTAGGCTGGAGATTGCCAGTGTGATATCATGGGTAGAACCACTTCCATAACCTCGTAGGCCCTTTTGTACATGAGCTACCACTTAGCTTTATGAGCTTCCCTGGCACCAACTTTATTGGGCCTCTTCTGAAACACCTAGACAAGAGAAAATGCCCCATTTAACTTCCCGTTGCAGAGGACTTAATATCCTCAGTCCACACTAATGTCTTTTATGAGAAATGAGCAAGAGGAACCAAAGCTGAAATAAGAACCAGCCAGGAGACTTAATCATGTTTTCTTTTTTTATAATGCATAAAGCCTACAAAATAAGAAAGAAAAAAAATGAAAAGTATTAGTTTTATGCACCAATTATGAGCTTCATATGATGAGTTTTACAGCCATTAGAATGTGGACAGAGATTGAATTTCACTTGTAAAAGGCTCACTTTGCTCTACTGCCCAGTTCGTGACCATCAGGCAACAAATTAATTTCCCCTATAAATACTTATCTATGCTGGGCTTGCTCTTGTCCTCTGGCTTTCATTTGTGTTTAACATTCACAACAATACCTTTGCTTGCCTAGTCATCTCCTGTTGTCAGCACTGGTTCCGAATGAGCCCAAAGATATTAAGGCCACCAGAAATGCTACTAGAGTGAGGAATCCCAGTTAGAAAAAGAAATGGTGGTTCATAAGGAATGTTGACTCTCTGACGGCATCCCCTTCAGGCGTCCCATCTTCAGGTAGGAGAGACATGGAAAGTACATCACCCAGTCTGCGCTATGCTTGGCTTTGCCTACTCGGTGCCTCTTTATAAGCTGATTAGTTTCCATCATTTAAAAACCGAGAGTTTTAATGACACAATTCTAACTCTTTCGTTCCTCTTGAAAGCTCAGCTGTTCAGACAACAATGGCCTACTTCTCTCCGTGGCTGGCAGCTGGGGCTGGGTAGCAGCAGGCCGCTTTAGAGCAAACCTGTACTTCCCAGTTTGCCCACAAGCCTTGGCCACTGGTGTTCTTGCCTGGCCCCTACAGACAGAGTTCTGGACTCCTACTATTGTCCAAGTTTGGAGAAATCTCTCAAACTTTAGTCCCTTCCGTTTTCAAAGGCAGGCAACTGCCACTTACCCCAAAGAGCCTTCTTTGATCTGAATGGCTCAAACAATCCCTTAACCCTCGGATTGTTTAAAAGGTTATTTGATTTCTCTCTTCCATTCTCTGCCAGCCCATTCTCCCCCCAGAGAGTTTGTTCTGTTCTCTTGCTTTAAAAAGGAAAACAAAGTGTGACTACACGTCTATTCTCCAAAGACCATAGCTCTTCGAGGCCGAGAGCCAGATGCCTGATTTGTTTCCCATCCAGAGCTGTACATACAGAAAAAGTCACCGACACAAGGCCATTCTGCTTTTGACCTTCCTAGGGCTGAATGCACAGCTAGTCAACACTGGAGCTGAAAATAGAACCCAGGACTTTCAAATCATTGTTCTGCTTGCTGGGCCGTGCTTCCTCCCGTAAGAACTTGGTTAAACAACGTCCTGTTTTGCAAAAGCAGAAATCATAATATACATATGAGAAACTAGGCACAGAAGAAACACAGGCCTCACTCTCGGGAAAGACAGCGTGGTAGTATAAAAGGAGTGAGAATTCATTTCTAGCACTGCAGCTTATAGGTTGGATGCGCTCAAGAAGTGTGTGTTGAATCATCGCCTTTGTAATGTGTGGCATTTTGGAGGGAGTTCTCGCTCAGTGCCAAGAATGTATTTGCTTGACAACCCACGGAAAAGAAATTTAGGACATTAGAAAGGTTATCGTGGAAATGACTGAACAGGTCTATCAAGATGGTCAGGGACCTGGAGTCTGGGTGTGACTTTTCCACATGGGGTAGCAAGAGTCGTGGGGAGGAGCCTGAGGTCTGCAACACTGTGATTCCTAGCTTGGTGTATGTGTGTGGCCCGTGGAGAGCACAGAGAGCAGATCCGAACAATAGGACGGTTGGGAGTAGCTGACACTTTCCCAGAGCTCGCGCTCCTGTGCCACCGTCCTACAGAGGGCTCCCCTGTCTTGGGGAGCATCGCACTGCACTGGTTTTCAGTGAGCCCCCTGACTGCAGGACCTGTGCCTAGCGCACAGCCCGTCCCAGGATGTAGCAAAGCAGAGCCTAGAACCAGACTTTCTGACTTTGAGTCTTGGCTCTACAGTCTCTCAGCTAGGAGACTTTGGCCAAGTGACTTTCCTCTCTGTGTCTCAATTTTCTCATTTGTAGAACAGAGATAGTAAGAGAGATAGTTCTTACCTCAAACAGTCATTATGAAAATTAAATGAGTTATCACTTGTGGAGTTGCTCGAATGATACTTGGCACGTACTAAGCATTCATGAAGTGTCAGTTACGAGAGGCCAGCTGTCCTTCAGTCACGAACGGATAGTCTAGCTAGCAATATAGGATAGTTAGAACACACCGGGCGACTTAAGCGCTTGGCGTTCATTACCCCATGCAACTCCAAGAACAGGCACATGGAACAGCTCCTCCTATCGCTTCATATTATAGATGGGGCACTGAGGCACAGAAGGATGGAGTAACTTACTCAAGGCCACACCGCTGGGGAGCGACAGAGGAAAGATTTGAAGCTATGTGGTCTGATACCGCATCTTTTACCAGCATTCTGCCAGTGAAGCATATATTTCCTGAGAGCAAGACTAAGGAAAGAGCTGCTTTATGATGTTCTTATGAGCCTCAAATATAATCATTTACTGACACTTTGAAGGTAGAAAAAAACACATATGTGAGATGATGGTGATGACTAATAAACACATGAGAAATCCAGCTCGTTATTAGCCTCATTTAGCATATCAAAAGGTGTTAAAAATAATAATTAGCCTTAGGAACTAAAGAACGAGTAAACCCAGTCATTTCGACACACCAAATGCAATTTGCTGCGCAAGTGTCAGGTACTCAGGGTAACAGCCATTAACAAAAGCGCTGGCTGGGAACTGGAGTGCCATGACCTGTCGCTTGTTTCTTTACTAAAACACACTTAGTTATGATATATTTTACTTATTTACATTCTTTATCTCTGAAGAGTTTCCTCAGCTCTGAACATGAGGAGAAATGATGAGATTATTTTTCTCTTCTCCGAAATGACTCGGAGCATTCTGGTATCATGGAGAGCAAACCAGACTTGAGGTTGAGAGAGAAGGTTTCTGGCTCTGACTTCTTGATCAAGTAAGTTCCTCTAGAACCTGAGGCAAATCCCCATGCAGCCTTCCTGGGCTTCCAGTTGCTCTGAAAGCAGAGCTTTGGCAGCCGTTGATGATAAAATTCCTAGTACCTTTAACAATCTTGCGTTTTCCTCCTTTTGGAATTTTTATTACAGAGCGTACCTTGCCCCATCTCTACCCCCATACACCAATTTCGACCTTTTTAGAATCAGAGTATTTTACAATTAAAACACACATGAAATTTAATCTTTTCTATTCCCCCTCCCCTCCTTTTTTCCTTCCTCCTCCTCTTTTTCTTTTTCCTCTTCCTCTCCCCTCTCCCCTTCTTCTTATCTTGGATTTAAGTCAAAAAACAAAACCCAAACCAAAAGAACATACCATCCACCACCACGAACAGTAGCTAAAGCTCTTCCAAAGACTTGGTTGATGTGTGAATGGGCTCGTGCACTGAAAATAGAGAAAGAGCACTCAGAGTATCATTACTGCTTCATTTCTTTAAAGTGCAGGCCCTCTTCCAGGGAACGCATTGTAGTTTCTCTCCAGCGGCTATGATCCCTGGGTCCCCCCTACCCTTGAGGACGGCACCCTATCAGAGACAAAACACTTCTAAACACTAAAACGTCTCAATGCATTTGATTCTGTGGTCATGTGCGTGTACCAGGGACTAGTCTGTGTAAAGCCAAGTCATTTCTTTGCAGTCAGCTGAGAATACCAAGGGGCCCCCCTTTACTCCAGGCATATCCAAGAGGGAGAACAGCTGTTCTTTGTTTCAGGAAAGGATGGGGCAAAGGTTAGTTCATGGGTAGAGTTTCCTGTTTGTAATGTCTGAAACCAAGGGAGGTGCCAACAGTTTGGAAGGTTTTATTAAAGGGGAGATAGTTCTTGCAGGGGTAAAGTTACGACGAAAGTAAAATTCCTTCCCCAGTTGATGTCTCGGTACTGCACATGTGCAGAAGACTGATCATACAATTTCCCTGCTGCCATCCTTCCGTGGCTCCCCTTTTCTGGCCGGATAAAGTCCAAACACTTCAGCACTCTCTAAACTCAGAATTATTTGCAGTTCTATGAACTCACCTTGTTCCTTTGTGCTTGGAATGGCTTTCCCACATGTTCACCTAGACAACACACCTACTAAGATTTAGCTGGGGTGTCATTTCCTCATGGAAGCCTCTGGTGGCTCATCAGATAGGAGAAGAGCCTCTTCCTTATGGTCTCAAAGTATCCCATGTGTCCCTCTCTATCCAAGGGATTCTCAAACCTGGCTGCACAATGAAATCACCAGAAAAGCTGTCAAATACACTAATACCCAGGCCCTGCTCAGGGAGCTTGATGACACCAGTCTCAGTCAGTCTTCTTTCTTTAGTGCAATCAGGCAATTCTGATGTGCAGCCGATGTTGTGAACCACTGATGTATCGTAAACATTATGACATATTGTATTAAGAGTTTTGTTTAACTTCCTCCAGATTAAGTTTCTTGAGGACTGGAATTATTTTATAGTGGTATGCATATCCTCTGAAATTAAAAAAAATCAAGTATTTCACTAAGTAGTGTATGAGGAATTAATGAATGAATGAATAACACATACTTACCCCAACTTTCTACCCACCTATCGTTAGAAGCTCACTAATGGCTCATGTGATTGTTTAACATAAGATGTATGGAAAACAGAAGAATCAATGTGGATCCCAGGTGTTTGGGGACAAAGGATGTAGTTTAAGAGAAGTGTCTGAGAAAACAAAATAAGGCCTAACAGAAAACCTGGGAAATTTTGAATTAATTAAGAGCAGCTGTGAAAGAAACAGAACCATGAAATCTGACCCAGGCAGGGACTTTGAGAGAAACTAACGCAAGAGATTTGGGGGCTGGAGATCAGGAGATTGGGAAGAGATTAACTTCTACCTACACAGGATAGAAATATAAGGTATGTCGAATCTACCCAGAACACACTTAGCTCTCCCTTAAGACTCAGGGTCTTAAGTCAGGCCTTAGTCAAGGTGTCCTAGAGGACTGGGCGGGAGTTAGGAGAGTGGGAGTCTAACTTGAGCATCTCTAGGCTCCGCTCTACTATAACAGTTGCCCACAAATCTGTATTTCGTGGGTCAGATGTGCTAAGTGCTTTACGGGTTAAGCCATCTAATGTGCAGGCTTTGGCTTATGAAGTAGGCTTCATTATCACCAGTTTCACAGATGAAGACACTGAGGTTCAGGGGAGTTTGTACCATCAATGATAAATGTCACCTTCAAGTGGCGTGTGAGTATCACTGACCCGGTGACCCCCCCATGAAGAGGAGATACTGGAGAAAATGGAAGGATGGGCTGGAATTCCAGGTTCTCAATCCAAGAAGTGGGCTTTCCCCCTCAAGTCCTGCCAGTGGACTAGAAGACAGCAGGTGAAGGAATCTTTTGTTGATGGTTGCCTCAACTGTTTTGATTTTAAAAAACTTCAACTTGTTTAGTTCCAGAACCACTAAGTAGCCTTGAATAGTGAGTCCGCAAAGCTCTCCACTTCTGGATTCCTAGTGAATGTATTTGCTGGAGGCACATGCTCTCTCTCAGAGGCTGGAAGATGGACAAGAACACTTAGAATTCAGGAATTCTACAAGATGGAAGAATGCTTGGGTATAAAGTTGGGACTGTGGGGGCACTTGGGTGGCTCCGTCAGGTAAACGTCCGACTCCTGATCTCAGTTCAGGTCATGATCGTGGGGTTGTGAGATCAAGCCCTGTGTTGCACTCAAGCCCTGGGCTTGGAGTCTGCTTAAGATTCTCTCTCTCCATCTCCCTTCACCCCTCCTCCCTCTAAAAAAAAGTGTGGACTCTGTGTGTGTGTGTGTGTGTGTGTGTGTGTGTGTGTGTGTTTAAATGAGTTATCAATGTATCACTTTCATAATATGGGAATTGGTTGTACCCCATATAATGTGTCATCAAAATTTTCATCTTGAAATATTTGGTTTGCCATTTTAAGGGGAATTCCCTTCCTCTGAATTTCCCTCTTAACTGTTGACAGTCTGTGTTCAGGCAAACTTCTCTATTATCTTAACATACATTTGTTTCCAAAGCAAGGTCTGACCTTAACTATTAGTCTCACCAGTCAGGTTAGTCTGTCTGTGTTATGGTGTGATGATGATGCCTGCAGATTTGTGTTCACTAAAATCAACTTCCCTTATCAATCAACTGTGATGACTAGTCCGTCTGAATTAGTTCCTGTAATCACAGCCTTCATGCCAAGCACATTGGAGCTACTGGCCTTTCCCCCAACCCCGTACACAATTCCTGTCCATGGACTCTATAATCACCCTGCTGGAAGAGATGCTTGCTTGGCAATATGACAGGAGTAAGTCGGAGTTGGGACATTTCCTTGACTAATTGGGAAATAACCCAGGTTTAAAACTAAGTTGAATCTTGGTTCAAATCCTCACTCTGCCATTTGCAAACACTTCCAGGGCCAAGGAGAGCTCTACAAATGTTGGTTTCTTTCCTTGTCTCCCTTTGTTGAAACACAGTGCACTTTTCTTTCCAATGTATCATTTCTGTGATGTAATCATATGTATGTTCAGTCCAACACACCCACACAAGAAGCACACGTTTATGGATTTTACCTTCTGCTGCCCTTGGTTTGTTTTCAAGAAGCCAGGATTTCACAAACAACTCATGAGCAGTCTGTATTTCATGGCAATTTATTATCTCACCTTTCTCCAGAATGTGGATGTTTTATTACCTCTGGTTTTCTGACATGTGAAAAAGTATATTCCTTCTTGCCCCAGCTGTGTATCCCGATAACAAGTTCAGATGAGCATTTTCTCAATAATAAAAGAGAAGGTGACTGTCACTGGCATTTATAACTGACCTTATTTCAGGATTCGGTTGGGCAACTCTTACTCACTTGCCAGAGAGAGGCAGTGTGTGTCAGTGTGAGATCTCTCTAGAGGTAGTCAAAGCAAATGGCAGTGCCTGACCTTGGGCACGTTCACTCATCTTCTCTGGCCTTAGGTTGGTTCTTCTCTGTGAAGGGCAAATTGTGCCCCATGGCATCTCAAGTCCATTCCTCCTCTCAGCTAGCTGAGTATACTTCTTGCTGATTTATAAGAAAACACATTGACTTGCCCGAAGATAAAAAGACTATAATGGCTAATATTTAACAAGAGAACTGGTCTTTCTCAACTCTCTCTCTTTTATGTCTAGGTTATAACATTATTATAGTGATTACTTTTTCATCACCCACCTAATCCCATAAAACACCTCTCACTATATAAATGCACATGGCCTATTTTCCTGTAGCAATTACTCATTTTGCCCATGGGAATTGGGTCTTTGCTAAAGGCTGGCAAGGGGGGGTGCCAGTTTTTTGCTAGCAGACTTTATTTTTCTCTCTGGGCAAAGGTTTACTGTGGCTGAGACCAACTCAGCATCATTATTGTCTTCCCCTAAGGGAGAATTGCCAACTACTGTTAAGGTGCTCCAAACACTAGAGACATGTGTCATGAGGATGGGGGGGGGGGATATTTACAAGTAGGAATAAATGAGATATAGTAGATTCTCTTTATCGTGCTTCTCATATATTGCTCAGTGTTAACTAGAAGATTCCACATAGTGATCTCATTTCTTCTCTTTTACACTCATGACCACCCTTCAGTGCAAGTCTTTCACTTCTTTTACAACTGAGAGCATGGGGTCTCAGAGATGTTAATAAATTTCCCACAGTCACCCAGGTCTCTGGATAACAAAGCCTGTGCTAATTTATTAGCACGGTCTCTGCCAGGAACTCTTAAATGTGTCTGTAGCAGGTAAAGAGAAAACTGTTCTACACCAAAATGGTGTATTCTGGAGTTGCAAAGCTTCAGAAAGGGGCTCGTGAACCTGGAAATAACTATGGAAAGATTTGGCACTCCGAAGTCAAGTGGGATTTGAATCCTTTCCCCCAGTAGAATCACAGAAGACGGATATAAATTCGGAGGAATACTCATGAGTACTATTGATGGAACTCATCATGCTTCTGGGTTTGCGCCAGATACCTCCTTTGCTTATTTACCTAGACGATGCCCCAGGAGATGGTGATTACTCTCCTACGTAGACGGGCGCGCTGGGAACGATAAAGAGGTGTCACTCACCCAAGTGGCAGGACTTGGGAGGATAGGAATCCAGGTCTACCTGAATCTAAAGCAAATGGCTGCTGTTGACTACTCAGTAAGGCCTCTGCACTGCGGGGAAGAATGAGACTCAAGGGGTCCTGTTCTCTCTCCCTCCACTGGGTCCGTACTTCTGTATGGTGACTTGAAGAACTTGTGAGAATCACTGTTGTGAATACAAAATGTCCACAGCTGGCAGCAACAATTATAGGGAAGATCAGCACTGTAAATTCTCACTGTACTTACATTCATTAAAAATAGAAATTAAAGAGGAAGAAGCCAAAGGGGAAAATCCCTGTCCCAAATGAGGTCATTTGAACAATAGAACAATCTTGCTAATTATTTAGAGGGAACAGAACTGATTAGATATCAGAAATAAAACTATAAAGAGGCCCTCTCCGAACGCTGCCTCCCTTACAGCGTTTCCCTGAAAGATCACTTGTTGTTTACTTGAATAGTTTCAAAAATAATAAGGGATAACAAGATCTGCCAAGCTAGATTGATTGGCAGATAAAAGATTCCCCACAATGGAATGTTTTCAGTTGACTGTAGCTTAAAGAAGCCAGATCTAACAGGTCATCATCAAGGAAACGTATGTAAATACTGCCCTTGGATTTCACAATGACATTTAAGCAATATTGGCCTAATCCAAGTTTGTTTGTCACGGAATGCTAGACTTTCATATCATGGCTTTCACTCCTCAGCTGAGAGTTGATTTTTTTTTTTTAAGATTTTATTTATTTATTTGAGAGAGAGAGAGCATGAGCAGGGGGAGTGGCAGAGGGCAGAGGGAGAGGGAGAAGCAGACTTCTCACTGAGCAGGGAGCCCGATGTAGGGCTCTATGAAGGCCTTGATCCCAGGACCCTGAGATCATGACCCGAGCCAAAGGCAGATGCTTAACCGACTGAGCCACCCAGGCGTCCCATTAGCTCAGAGTTGATTATGACAGCAGGCTTTTTCCTGGAAACTGAGTGAGATTAAAAGAAACTGTGACCTGGTATCAGGGGATTACGAGAGACAGGGGCAGAGATAGGAAATGAATCAGGCTTGGTAAACAACCCTGGCCACTCCTGTCGCAGCTGTGTGGGATGCGGGGCAGCCAGTGCGCTCCCTGGAATCCTGTAGAAGAAAGAGACTGCCCTTGAAGCATCTGCCAGCCCCGTCTCATTGGATCACCAGCACTCACATGACTTTCTCGAAATGGCAGAAACAAGAGCTACTGTGTTTGTACACAGTTTAGAAACGTCACCTTCTTTAACTTCTAACCCACACCTAATGTGTACAGATAGGCACTTGGGAAGGTGATGGGAAAACAAATACATTCGTTTTGCAAATATTTAGCGAGTACCAACAAATACACCAGGCATTGCATGGCACGTGGTATATAGATGGAGAAGCAGGACAAAGCCACTGAAAAATAAACAGCAATGCCAAATGGTCCACGCTACGTACAAAAAGAGGAAGAGGCCAGGAGTGCACGTCTGAAGCCACGGCTGACGCCAGAGTTGTGCTCTCAGAGTTGCAGACCAGACACTTACCCTCAGAGAAATGAAAATTTCCTTAAAGGTGGAATGTGCCAGATGGTGTAGTTTTCTGAGATTAATCTAGATCTAATGATGGTTTAGACATAAAAACAAAACAAAACTAGACCTCTCGAAAGAAAGAACAAGAAAAGGAATTTCACTCACCCAATCCCACAAAGGGAGCACCACGAGAGGGCTTAGAAGAATTAGTTCAGATATATTTTCTGTTTTCTATTCACTTTTTAATCCAAAACCCATACAGTATTGTTTACAGGAATCTGTCTAGGAGAAGGCACTAGCCACTAGCCTTTATTTATTTACTTTTTTTTAAAAAAGATTTTTATTTATTTATTTATTTGACAGAGATAGAGACAGCCAGCGAGAGAGGGAACACAAGCAGGGGGAGTGGGAGAGGAAGAAGCAGGCTCCCAGCAGAGGAGCCTGATGTGGGACTCGATCCCATAACGCCGGGATCACGCCCTGAGCTGAAGGCAGATGCTTAACCGCTGTGCCACCCAGGCGCCCCAGCCACTAGCCTTTATATACATCAGAAGAAAACGCGGCTCCCAGACACCAGTTAAGGTGGCCCAGGAGTCGAACAGCCAACTTCAGCAGTCTTGACTGCGTATGGCCTCCCTCATCTTTGCGATGACTCCCCACTTGGCGGCTCCTGTGCAAACGTGATGGGATTTTCAGAGGAAAGATAAATAAATGTTAAATGATGATAATAACCGAGTTCTTGGTTGGCTGCTATCAAGAGCAGAAATAAAGAAGGCATAAAGAATATGCCCTGTAACTTTCTGAACGGCAACAGGAATTTAAAGCAAGCTCCCCATTTGCGTTTGTAGGGCATGAAGATCCTGATCGCTGTGCAGCAGGGAATTTCCCGCCTGCCTTCAATAAAGCACATTCTGCAAGGCTGATATTCTGGGAACAGAGCGTTACACCTTGGAATTTCCCTAAATCTGTAAAGAGCGTATCGTTTTCATCCTTCCTTGTTCTAAATAACTTAGTCTAACTTCCCTAAAAAGATGGACCTATGTATGTGTGAAGAATTTGATCTCTTCTCTTTCTCTAGATCCCCTCCACCTTTCTCTCCTAACCCCATCTTCAAGTGGTTGACATCATCACTTCCTTTAAGGGTGCCATCTCTTCCTCCTGACTGTCCACACAGGTCAACTGCCTCACACATGGGATGTTTCTAACATCATTGGCACAAACCAGTTCCATCATTAGACTTTTGGATTGCCTTTCCTGCTAAAATTAACTGTCCTGAAAACATTTCTCAAGTGGTAGTAACATGTCTATAAATTCTGTATCAGAGGGGAAAATCAAGAAGTAGAGTCCATGTCTCATCCCCCTTTAAACCTGTTAGGTTTTTGTGACTACCTTGACAATAGAATGCTGGAAAGAAAATCCTTGGTGACCTCTGATGCTAGCTAGGAAAAGTCCATGCAGCCTCTGCCAGTGTCCCTTGACACGGTCACTCTGAGAGGTTTGCCTCCTGTAAGAGATTCATCTACCCCGTGTCCACTACTTGGAAAGACCACATAAAGATACCAATTTGAGAAAGTTCTGAAAACTCATGCAAGGCACTTCATTGGTACCTAGATTGGATTTAGACGATAAGATTCTAAACCTTGAACGTAAGCCTAATGAGACAGTGGGGAGTCCGGGAAGGAGTAAATTTATGGATGTGTTTTGCATGTGGGAGAAATAGAAATAATCTGTGGCCAGTAAGTACACTTGGAATTTTAAACCATGTTCATATTTTTTTTGACACTCCTCCCACCAAAAGATAGAGTCTAATTCTTGTTCCCTTGAATATGGACTGGCCTTACTAACTCATTTCTAAAAAATAGAATGGAGCTGATTCTACATTAATTTTAAGCCCAGGTCTTAAAAGAAAATACAACTTCATTGACTCCCTCTTGGAACACTCATCCTTGCAACCCCAACCTTGGTATGAGAAAGCCCAGGCCACATGGAGGTCCCAAATACAAACGAACCAAGGCCCCAGCCACCTGCTATTGTAAATAAACTTTTTGGGTTTTTGTTTGGTTTTGTTTTTTGTTTTGTTTTGTTTTTTTGGTCTTCTTTTAAAACACAGACACATGCATTCATTTCTGTTTTGCCATGGTTGCTTTTGTACTACCCAGCCGAGCCGAGTATTAGCGACAGAAACCGTACGGATCACAAAGCATAAAACACTGCTGTCCCGTCCTTTACAGAACACGTTTGCTGATTCCTGACTTAGATCACCGAAGATCGCTTTCTTACTGAATTCACAATATATCATAAATAGGAATGATGACAGACAGGTGTGGACTAAAACCCGTCTCTACTACTTAGGTGTGATCTTGGGAGACTCTCTTCAATTCTCTGAATCTTAAGTGTGACAAAAACTTGAGAGTAGTTAAGACCGCTGTCTTAATTGATACATGCTAAGATACTGACACATAAACAAAAGATTATTAATATGTTAAAAGTTTCACCAACATTTAAAAATTAGACCCAAATTGAGGGGATCATATAATTAGAGTCAGAGAAAATAAAAGATGCCGAATTTTATTTTAACAAATGTTCATAAGAGGGCGCATGAGAAGGAAACAGTAACAGCTGCTGTTAGGTGTGAAACACAAGTGGGGATCCGTGGTCAGTGAAAGTTCAGGATGTGGATTTCCTTCTGTGGGCCTGATTTTTAAAGAAAAATCCTACCAGCAGAGATGGCTTCACAGGGAACAGTTTTCCAAAACCAATTTCTGATCGATTAGATGCCAACATTTGAAGAAAGAACTCTTGGTTGCCTCTTGAGCTAAAGGAATTACCATATTTTTCCACACTATAACTGAATATTTTTCTTTGAGAATATGAGTAAATTTAGAATCCTACAGGCAGAGAGACTTGACCTGATTAAAAGTACTATTTTCTCATGTCCACAGATAATTCAAGCAAGTTAGTTATTTCGTCATTCCAGCCACAGTGATTTAATATTGTGGGGGTTGGGATTTTAAAATTGATCTAAGTAGCTGAACTGTCTGTTTTGGTTCCTCGGAGAGGTAAGCAGTCCCACTTCCTGGGGAAGCATGAGAACATATTTTGGGGGGCATCTACTTCCTTTGGGTATTGTTGCTGGGACACCTGTTCCCAGTGTGAGATCTGCAGAGTCACAGGTCACCTCAACTCCCAAGTGACGCAGGTCAGCTTTGCAGGTACTCATTGCGTATCTGCCTATAGGGGGGTGGCGACCGGAAGTGTGGGCGGGGCTCTTCCCGGAGAAAGGAACTGTGGGCCTGTCACAGGTATGGCTGTAAGGTGAGCCAAGAGATGAGGCTGGGGCTTGGTGAGGCAGGTCGAGTGGGAATCAGCTGAGCACCACCTCAAACTGCTGTGCGGATTCTGGTTTTCTTCACTCGAGTCTCTTCTCTTTCCCTGTTTTCACTTGTCACACACATAAAGGGCAGTGAAATGCCAACCTGACCCAGCTGAAAGGGCTGGAGATACCAAACTGTAAAAGAAGATAATATATTCTAGGACCTGTGCTTGGACATATCCAGTGACCAATAGCTGCTAGTTTAGATGGGAATGAGTTGGTTTCTGAGATGTTTATTTACTAACAAATTCTCCTGGAGCAGAGTTTTAAGAACTTTATGACTATTAACTCATATGATGCTCTTAATAAGCCATAACATAGATATCATCATCATCATCATCATCATCATCATCATCATCATCATCCCTCTTCTTCAGGTGAGCAAATTAAGGCACAAAGAGTTTAAGGAATGCCCAAGACCACACAGCTGGTAAGCAGCAGGGACAGGAATTAAGCCCAGCAGTTGGGTTTTGAGTTTAGATTCTTAACTACTAGGCTATGCTGCCAATATTTGGCTAGCTTAAATTTTTGTCTTGGTTCTATTATTTTCCTGATATTGGTATCCGTTACCCTAAAATGTTTAGCACATTTCTGTCTGACTCTCGGGATCTTCTACCGTGTACTCTAATCCACTGCATACAACCAAAGATGATGTCTGACTCTTGAATTTCATGGTTATATAGGATGAGACAACACCTCCTTAAAAGGTATGGGTCCCACTGGTCCTACCGCTCCCACTGCCCATATAAATAGGTGGAGCCTGTTCACACTAGACAATCAGTAAGTGACAAATCTTGCTGCTAATTCATAGCTTTCTAGCTCACTGATGCCTGAAAGTCCCCAGTTTAGCCTCCTTCTTCTAGTGCAAGCCCATTCTCTAGGAGAGGAAGCCAATCAGGCTTTATTGGACACGTTTTCAAAATTTTCCCTAAAAGTAGGTTTTAATAAAAGGGAGAGGACCTCATAGGGCTGAGCAGAGAGACACTGTCATCGCTGACAATGGCAAAGGGGAGAAGAAAGAGGATGAGGAAGTTGGGAACATGGAAAAGCTCACTCATGTGGGACCCTCTCAAAATAACTTTTATATCAAACCCCAGTGATTTCTGGATTATTGCTCATGACTCCTCATTAACAAGATTAATCTAGTCAATTTTCTTTACCAGTTTACTAGTTTCCTAGTTTCAGAGTTCTCTGCCAACGAGCCTTGGCCAAGATGACCTCCTTTCTCTTAACCAGTCCTCCTACCTGCAGATTTGGTCTATGGAGAGTATAATTCCTCTTGCAGCCCCTGGTTGGCTTCTGTCATTCCAGACAAGAGGTTCTGCCCTACATAGAATTACCTACCTCTTCTGTTCATGCAAAGCCTCCCTTAAACTTTGTCGTCTTTTGCATGACACTCGCTGGGTATTCTAAGCACAGCTTGCAACTGCTCCCCCCTCTGGTGCTCCCCCCTCAGTCCTGCCCATACAACCATTACTTAAGCTAGTAAACCAGTTATCTCAATGACTATTTCCATGTGGAATGGTGGTCATAGCTGTTTTGAAACCCATCCAATTGTAATAGCCAATGTGTAAGTATCTGGAAAGCAAAAACAATAGCTACTCGACACAAGCGTTCCAAAGACTATTTGCCTGAACTTGTGAAAGAGGGTGTCCTTTAAAAATTTTTCACACTACATGGTACTTAATTGTTTTTTAACCAAATCTTGGGAGAGCCATACACATTTGCAAAACAGTTTTTGAAATTAATAAATTTTGGATTTCTTGACATTCCTCCATGAAACATTACTTTTTCTAAGATAAAGAAAAGTGGGTAAAAAACTTGAGACATTTGCCACAATCTCGCAAAATATCTGGCTCAGAATTTGAGTCTTGGGATCAAACACGGATACTAACAACCCAGGTGGGTTCCCATTTCATCCACACAAGTTTGTTTTTCTTTTTCCTGGCTGGATACTTTTAAGTGCCTGCTGGTTATTAGTCAGGGAAGAAGTGTATCTTAGGCTATTAACTTAAATAAAAAAAAATTTTAAAAAAGGAGGACATTTCTTTTGAATTTTCCCCGAATGCTTCGGATAGATTTCTGTTGCATTATTGGTTGAGAATATTCTTACCATTATAATCCGCTTTTAGTAGCCTCGGTTACATTAGCTATTCCTCTGAAGAGCCGTAGTACCCGGCCGCCGGATTACCCTAGAGAAATTACTCTGGAAAGTAATCATTGTGAATGAATTTTCATCACTTGCTCTCATCGTTTCATGCTGTTTTGTCTCTTTCTTTTTTTGCCCCTGATAAAAGTTAAGCATAAAGAGGCCTTTTGTTATTATCTCATTTTCTTGAGAAAACTTCCTCTTAACCATAGCAGCCGGTTATACAGACAAGCAGACCGTCTCACACACACGCGCACACAGACTGTCTCTCACACACGCGCGCGCAGACCGTCTCACACACACGCGCGCACAGACCGTCTCTCACACACGCGCGCACAGACCGTCTCACACACGCGCACACAGACCGTCTCTCACACACGCGCGCACAGACCGTCTCACACACACGCGCGCACAGACCGTCTCACATACACACACGCGCACAGACCGTCTCACACACACGCGCGCACAGACCGTCTCACACACACGCGCGCACAGACCGTCTCACACACACGCGCACACAGACCGTCTCACACACACGCGCGCACAGACCGTCTCACACACACGCGCGCACAGACCGTCTCTCACACACGCGCACACAGACCGTCTCACACACACGCGCACACAGACTGTCTCACACACACACGCGCGCACAGACTGTCTCACACGCACGCACAGAGTTGTTGAAATGCATTTCATTTGCTTGTGCTGAACACCATTTTGCTTTATTTAGTCTCCAATATCTCATGTAAATTTGGTTTGCTTCTAACCTAATTGGTTCCAGGTTTATGTTTTTAGTATAGGGGCTTGGATTTTTATTTTTATTTTTACTTTTTTATTTTATTTTATTTTTTTATAATAATTTTTTATTATGTTATGTTAGTCACCATACAGTACATCCTTAGTTTTTGATGCAATGTTCCATGATTCATTATTTGCGTATAACACCGAGTGCTCCATGCAATACGTGCCCTCCTTAATACCCATCACCGGCCTATCCCAGTCCCCCACCCCTCTCCCCTCTGAAGCCCTCAGTTTGTTTCCCAGTGTTTGGTAATCATTCTTTCTGATAGCTGAGTAATATTCCATTGTATATATGGACCACATATTCTTTATCCAGTCATCTGTTGAAGGGCATCTCGGCTCCTTCCACGATTTAGCTATTGTGGACATTGCTGCTATGAACATTAGGGTGCATATGGCCCTTCTCTTCACTACGTCTGTATCTTTGGGGTAAACACCCAGTAGTGCAATGGCTGGATCATAGGGTAGCTCAATTTTTAACTTTTTAAGGGCTTGGATTTTTAAGTCAGAAAACTGTGTTGAATTTGTTTCAAGTTACCAACACCAAAAAAAAAAAAATTGAAATTTTAAACTCTTGGGGAAAAAACCCTAGGATAAATAAAGAAGTAATAGTAATAAAAAAAATATTTAGCAAGTACTTACTCAAGGCCGGGCCTTATTTTAAAAGATGCTTAAAGGAGATTTTTGTTGTTCCTATTTATTAGTTTTACATTCTTTTATTTGCTCCCATGACTTTGGTGTTCTAATTTTTGTTACTTTCCCTATTTTCCAGATGAGGAAACAATTTCAAAGGATAGGTAACTTGTCCAAACCCACACAGCTATCAAACAGTGGTCCCAGAATTATAACCCAGAAGGTCTGGTTTCTTAATCTTCCTATTTTATTGCATTATATTATGTGATAACTACTAAAGAATACTAAAGCTATTGCAAAGAATGATTAAAATTCTATTTAGCTACTATTTTACGTGAGATGATAAAGAAGCAGAGAATGACCGACCTAGTTGTCGAACAGTTGAAAAATTTCTCCCAAGATATAATTTTCCATCTATTCAAAATGAAATTAGGTTTTCTCATGGTGCCTAAAAGTTGGAAGGTTTGGATTTTGTTTGTTTGTTTGTTTTTGCTTTCCTTTGAAAATATCTAAAGGATGGGTCAACGGTGAGATAACCACTGGGGAAAATAGACACCAGCAGCTGTTTTCTTTACCAAAAACACTTGTGTTCAGGGTCATATTCAGAGGCCTGAAGTGAGAGTTTTGTAGGTTGAGAAACTGGTAGAAATGTCCACCAGCCTCTATTTTTATTTATTTTTAAAAATTTTATTTATTTATTCGACAGAGATAGAGACAGCCAGCGAGAGAGGGAACACAAGCAGGGGGAGTGGGAGAGGAAGAAGCAGGCTCACAGCGGAGGAGCCTGATGTGGGGCTCGATCCCATAACGCCGGGATCACGCCCTGAGCCGAAGGCAGACGCCTAACCGCTGTGCCACCCAGGCGCCCCCAGCCTCTATTTTTAAAATTTAAACTTAAAGTAATAACAAGCGATTACAAGTCTTATCCTTTTTAATTATTAAATTTGGTTATCATTACTGTTTCCAGATGTCCGTTCTACAATTAATCCTCTCAACAGAAGGCTGTTGACAGCCGTTCTGTCCGTGCTCTACTGAGACCCCAAGAACATGGTGGTAAACAGACCGGACAACGGGCTCTCAGAGATTCTGTGCCACTGAGGGACGTAGGGACGTGAAAATATGTAATAGAACGTTAGGAAGTAGTAAATTCAACTTAGGAAAAAATAAAGTCGTATAAAGGGACAGAGATCCGGTAATCAGTGAAACCAGTGACATTCGAGGATCTTCTTGTGGGACACTTAGTATGAGGCACAGGAGAGCGTGTTCTGTACATGCTTAAGGTTTGAATGCGGGCATCTCATTTTTAATTGTCAACCTCCCCCCAATGTTGTTCTTTTAAAACTCCATTCAGAGTACAAGTTAATGGTTGCTTTGTGAAAGTTTGCTTTTTTTTTTTTTTTTAAACATACAGTTATTGTATTGTCCACATCTGGAGAAAGAAACACAATTTAACCAAATATTTGCGAATTCTTTTTCATTTTACAAATATTGCTAAATTCCAAGGTACTTTGATGCAGCATTTGATATTTTTACTTTTCCAAGTGTTTGTTCATGATCCAGTCTCTGAGAGGAGACTGGATTTTTCTTTCACGGTTTTCAGGAAAAGGATGCATTGGCGAATGTCTTGCTGTTCAGTACAAATAAAATTAGTCTGACGTCAGAATTAATGATAAAAATATCCTCTGGCCTCTATGTATAAACACTCACCTTAAAAACAAGTCATTTGTAACATAGGGTGAAGGGTCCCAAACTTTACCTTCCACTCAGGCCCAGTTTCTGGCCCTCATGGCGTTGGCTGCGCTTCTTTCCTCAGGGAGGGGCACTTGACCCAGGGCAGCCCAGTGAAACAGAGTGCCGGGCTCTGGGCTGCAGCGTGGGTAGAGGAAAGACTAAGACGGTATTATGAGCCTGGGGCTGCCAGCAGCTGCTTTGCCACCTCACTGGGGAGAACCAGTCCGACATGGAATCCAGTAGAACGGGAAGCATGTTAAAGAGGTAGGGAAGGAGGAGCCAAGTTCTGCAACGTTGCCTGGTTCTTGGATCCAAGACTGGTTTTACTCAGAGACTCTCAGTTCTCTGAGCTCATAATTCCTTGCAATTTGATCTGGGTTTATGTCACTTGGAGCTGAAAGACTCCCGATTAGACAGTAAGGGAAGACCACAGGATAGTCATCAAGAAATTAGTCAAGGCAGAATGGACCAGAAAGACCTAGATGACCAATGGCTTGGGAATCACACGGTTGTGTATCTTGAGATGATCGTACCAGAAACAAAAACACCCGCCTGATTCAGAGCCTAGGGTAGGGGCTGCTTGCTGTCTGGCCTCTTATCTTCTGCCTTAGGCTCTGAGATTACAGATGTCCTTCTAGAACCCAAATGCAGCTGGAGAGAAAATTTTCAGAGATACAGAAAATCTAGTCTTGGCCAGAGCTAAATAAGAAAAACGAGGATTCTTAGGAGAGTCTTGCCATCCCTGTCAGCTATCGGATCCATAAAAAGGTTTTAGGACAAGACAGAGTTTCTGCTACTTAATATATGTGATTGTCAATAAGGCATTTTATGCTTTCTGAGCTTATTTTCCTCCTTGATGAAATGGAGGAAAGTTCTAGTACTTAATCCTCACAGCAGTTGTAGTATTTTCCAGTTGGGGACACTTCTGAGAATAAAGGGGGTGGGGTGGGTGGTCATAATCACGATGGGTGGTTAAGGCTGTTCCAGACAGCTCCAGACCTATGGACACCCCTTCCGCAGCCAGTGCTCATGGTTCTTTCCTCGCAGGATTTTTCACATCTACCTTCTGCCTCCAATCATCTTTAGAAAACGAGAGCATTCTAGATGGCTTCTCTCTTTTTTTGCTGTGTATACAGCTGGCTGGTTCACGGTGCTCCCCTAAGCCCGGCATGGCTCTTTATTCACCTCCTCTCACTGTGAGGCAGGAATGATTTGGGAATGAGAAGCAGACTCAGGCCCGTCCCTGGGCGGACCTGCCCCATGAAACGGAGCAGAAGGCAGGGCCTTTGCTCTCTATAGACTGCTCACTGTCTTTTGGTTTTTCAAATGTCTACGTGGGCACAGCCAGCCCCATTGTCCCCTGTATCAGGTAAAGTCTGTGGGCTGATACTTTCCAAAGATAATGTATTTTTCATAGTACATTTAAAATTATTTTTCTATATATTTTAATAATACAAATGAATGCAATGTATGTTATTTTTTTAAATCTGTGGTCGACCTCCAGGTCTTTCCACTGCGGCTTCTGAAGGATGTGCTAATAACAACTGAAGGGACTTCTGCCGTGGGGGTCAACGTCCTGGGTTCTGCCCAGGTCTCCGCTTAGAGTGGGGGTCCTCCCCTGAGTCTCCTGTGGCCCAGGCTCAGCCACCTGTCACAGAGCCTCCGGGAAGGGCGAAAAAGAAAGCGAGGTCCCAGCCCCGTCGTAAGCACTCACGGAAGGGGCAGCGTGCCATGTGTGACGCCCAGGCTGGAGTGCTCCCAGCGCGCTCCTCCGCTCCTCCAAGAACCGATCTGCCGTAAGAATCCTGTCACAGCCACAATAATGATCCTTTTCTTGGTTTGTTCTTTAGTTTTTAAGCAAACGCCAAGTTTAAAAAGAAGAAAAATCATCCTTTGAGTGATCCCATTGAAGCTTGGAAAAATAGTTCATGTATTAAAATTTGGTGCTTTAAACAAAAATGTTACAACTTGCAGTTCATGCTCTATTTCCCTGTGCAAGATTTTCGACACAAAATATTCCAAGCCCTCTCCCAGAATGACAGAATTGAAGCAACTCTAGTTCAGTTTCTTTGTCTTTATAATTACCGTATTGTTCTCGATGATTCTGAATCTGTGATTTGAAAGCGGGAATGCATGGTGCCCCAGTATGATCACACAGACCAGGGTCATGAACTCACCCCAAGCATGTTCCTGAGCCCGTGTGCGTGAGAGACTGTGTACCTGAACTTTCTCCAAAATAATTTTCATGTTGGATTCAACGTTTATTAAAGGGTAAGCAATGAAAATGTGCTCATTTGAAGCTTATCCATATATTATACAACTCAGTAGTAGCCACAAAAATAAAATTATTTAAAAGGTAGACTGAATAAAGATTTTTTTTCAGGGAGGAGTAAATTTACCACCGGTATTGTTTCGAATCATGATGCAAAACAATAATGAATAACAGACTGGATTATTACTGGTTTCAGATTCTCTACAGTGTGGTCCCCTATTGCCCAGACCACAGCTGCCCGTGGCTCCGAAAGCCCCACTGCCTGGAAGAAATGAGGATCAGTGTGCAAAAGTACTTAAATAATTTAAAATTACCCCAATTGTATTCATCAAGTGTTATCTGTAATAAAGAAATGGATATTGGAAATTTTTGTCACGACTTCTGAGGGATCTTGAGAGTGCTTTGTGGTAAAATACTCATGTTGAGCCCTTGATACTCACAGGCCAGTGGCCTGGGTTTGTCCCAAATGATGCCCCATCCCTCACAAGCCAGACATTACCCCCGTTCACATGCCCATCCCCCAACTCCACATAATCAACTGCTGAGTTTTGAACTAGCGTTGATAGGAATATATAACATAGACTGATTAATGACTCCTTAATTCTTGATGTAATCGATAGTGAAGGCTTATAGGTGGTCCATCTGCTTAATTTGATAGCTACCCAAAGCTTTCATCAGCATTCAGAAGCTCAGTTTGATCAGCCCAGCCCAGCCTGATTTTGAACTTCAGCTACAAGTGCTGAGAAAATGGGTTCTTTGGGGCGTGTTCCTCAAAACTAGGAAGTGAGAATGACAGTGACTTTGTTTCTCTTACGGAGGAATTCTCTCCTCGGTCGTCTTGCTGAAAAGTTGGCCTCCTAAACTGTGAGATTTCGGGGGGAAACCAAGGTCACGTCTGTGTACAGGACCGCAGGCAATGGAAACGTGCTGAGGAGAAGACAGAGTGACGCACTCAGGTAGACCCGCGGTGGGATGACAGCGCGGGAGGACACGGAAGACGTGTCCAGGCGAGAGAGCAGGAGAGAGAGGTGAACTCTGGGCAAGTGCCAATACTCATGACAACAACAATACTCATCTGGAAACTAGAACCAGTGTATAAAGTATACGCATAAAGCCAGTGAAGCCCGAAGAATGGAAACCATCCCAACAACGGAAAGTGGAACCATACAGATGTCTCATGTGAAAACTCAGCACATGATGACGGATGAAGACGGCAGAGAAAGAGCCCAGACCTGGACCTTGCGGGCTCCTGAACTGAAGTCCACACCTTGCGTCAGACGGAATTTGTGACCAAAGGGAACTACCTTTGCTGGAAGCACAGAAGTAGGAAGGTACCTAATTTTATACTTAACTGCGTAGGTTCGGGATCTTACCATTTCAGTAATCCAAACCATAATGTATTAGGTTCAAGCATTTGAAATTGCCAACATGCATTCATTTTTTACCTGTGAAAACTGCCATTTCACATGATTTGAATTAATAGATGCAAAGATATTCTAAAGCGCAATTTTGGGGTTTGTTTTCAAGTCCGTATTGGAGACGAAGGAAAACGTTGGCCGTTACTAAGATTTCTGCATTCTCCTGGAGTTGGTGATCTAGGAACTGGTACCATCTGGGGGAGTGACAATCGCGGAGGTGTTCGGCCGGCCCCGCCCCTGGTGTGAGAAGAAGCTGGGGAGAAGGAGAAGTCCCAGAATTACATCAGCTGGGGGAGGTGGTCATAGCTTCTGCACATGTTTATTTCTTCTTACTGCGTTGCTTTTTATTTCAAACTCATTCGACTTTGGGTTCCAGATTTCTTTTTCTCACTGTAAACTAGATTTTGAAATTATTTGGCCCATCTGTTTGCTTCTCTTAAATGAAATGTAAATTGGCTTTTGTTTTACATTTCAGGTGCTTTAGGTTTGACTCTACTATTCATCTCCTAAGGCAGTTTAGCTATGGCAGGGAATTTTTTGCTGCCAAGAACAGAGAAGTCTTGCTGTTTGGAAGCCCGTTCTTTAAATGAATGTGCACTTTTATGTAAAAAAAGAAAATCAGTTTTTAATAGGTTTGATTTGCTTGCCTCTGATCTTAGGTTTTCTTTCTTTTTTTCTCATTCTTTCTTGTCCTGTGACCCCCCCCCCTTATTTATGCTCTTATCATATTTCTTTTTATATCCCCTCCCTACAAGGAGCCCAAGACAAGCCACTATCTGTTTCTTTCTCAGAGTTAAAAAAAAAAAAAGAGAGAGAGAGAGAGAGACGCCTATGGGATCATGCTGATTCCTGTGGGCCCCTTGCATAAATGATCATAGTGCATTAGATAATGACCCTTCATCGGCCAATCAATAATTATTGAGTGCCTCGTTTGTGCAGAATACTGTCCATACTCTAGTGAGGGTAATGATGGGAACATAGTTCATGAGAGACATTGAAATATTCATGGATGTAGACTTCCTTGGCAATTATACTTTCGAGATCCATTTATAACAGAGATGTATTTGGAATGGAAGAAAGCTGGAGACTCTCACAAAGGTTTGATGCAATGCCTTTTTTATGAATCTCACCATTGTGAAGTGGCATTTATCTCATATCCATCCCCTCTGTCCCTCTGGTGGTGCCATGCTATGGAAGGTACATAGGTAGGAGGTGGGCGGTTTTTCCCAGGTGGTGAAAGTCCTACTTTACCCAATACTCTCCCCATCTCCCCCTACCTCTGCCACACTACCAAAATGTTTTCTTCCTGAGGGTTACCTTAAAGCTCGTGTTTTCCCATGGAGTTTTTATTACTCAGGAGAAGGTGCTTCTTATCTAGTTAAACATTAGAAAGAGCAGCTGATTCCTATCTTCACATGGCAGGAAACAAGGCCATGAGTAATTGTGACACAGGACTGTTTTACTTTGACATAATAGAAGTGGTTTGGGAAGGAGCTAAAAGGACGGTCACCTTGCACAGATCTAGGGAAGGAAAACAACGTTGGGTCCCTCAACAAACAGGGGTACCGACAAGAAGGAACAGATGCCAAAGAAGGAAACTGAAGAAATATCAACGAAGCATTCGCTTTTGTTGCAATTTAGCTTTTGCCCAACCTGCACAGGAAAGTTTTGGTGGGCAGTGGAGCAACTTGTTGGAAAGCTTGGGAAAGCTTCTGTCAGCCATCATGGGGAGGCTCACGTCAGGAGACCAATGCATTCGGGTATGCCTGAGACATTTACAGCTTTAACACTGAATGTCCCTGGAATCCCCTCGGCCCCCGGCACACAGGGATGGTTGCTCCTCCTGTCTCACACCCCCAATACTGAGAACACCACCATCTGATTCACAAATAATTTTGCTAGGAAATCTGTATGAAAGTCAATCATCATAATATAGGCTGGGTCAAAGATCGTGGTGCAAATGCAAATCATTTATCTATCCCTGCATTTTCCTGAGTTTCTGGACCATATCTTGGTAGGTTATATTGTTTTTTGGGTTTTGGTAGCATTAGATTTTCCCTCCTGTAGAACGTTACCTCACGCTTTGCTGTTGCCATAATTGTTTTGCTTTTTGATTTTAGAAACCAGTTCATTCTAGGAACATCACCTCCTAAAGTTATAGTTTGGTGCCACGTGAGAAGATTCTCTGAGGGCTCTGATGGGGCTGTGAAGCTGTAACAGAGGTGTCATTCTCACTAGAATTCAGCAGTGAATTTCCACCTATTTCCATGCGGAGATAAGTGCGAAGTGTGGTGGTGACTTCGGGAACGTCAGGTCCTTGGCCCTAAGAAATAAGCAGTTACTGATTTTCTCATGGGAGGCCTCGAATATTCTAAGATGTGCAGCACTTACATGTGCTTGCCCTTGTCTGGTCAGGTCTTTGTTTAATTTATAGCTTATGAAAGATATTAAGCCAAGGTTATAATCCTATATGTTGGTGAGAATCTGTGGCAATAACATAAAATCATGTATAGACTCCATAACTGGAGAATATATATATTTTTTAAATTAAAATGAAGCTAAACAGCTCACTAAAAAAGGCAGCTAGGTGAAATAAAATATGTTCTATTACTTAAAGATATTTGTAATAAAGTTTCATACCATTCTAATTTTTGCTACAAAATAGTCAAATTCTAATGTCTTTAGTGAGTAAAATGAGAATGTTCATAAATTAGGATTTTGCTTATAAAGTCAGCTCTCCCCATTTTGATGAATGGTGGAGAGAAAAATGCATTGTTTTCTTTTGTTTTAAGCTGAATCACAGTTGAAACAGAAGTTGACAAAAAGTGGTATGAAACTCACTTAAAAATGCATCCAGTGTTTGGGGACACAATTACTCCTGAAGGGAGGCCATCCAAAAGTGGAAAATTAATATAAGGGTTTAATTTAGGGACATTAAACGTTGGACATAAACAGCCAGAAGCTTTTGATCTGTCAAAATAGTCTCCTGTTGCTGGTGTTTCTCAGCTGAGCCAAACACTCAAATATTTGATAGCAAGAATCTTAATAACTGAAGTTTGTTGGTTTCTGAGTGAAGCATGGAAGGCTTACTGGTTTGTTTCCATGTAAAATGGCATTTAAATCACCCAACAATCCTACAAGGTAGGTACAGCTATAATCCCCTCATATTTACATCATGAAGCCTAGGTGGTACATACTGTGTGGCCCACACCTTCCGAATTACTGTCCCTGAAGGTGGGCCCAGGAATCCTCATTTTTAACAAGTTCCCAGATAATTTTTATGCCATCAAAATGAAATACACACCTAATAATTAACAGTCTGTTATTACCATTAATGGTATTATTACTTTCTTAGTCACCTTCCAGAATTAGGCAGGACCCTAATTTCTCACGTTTCTGAACATGAGAGGAAATTTATCAAATTTATAAAATTTGAATAAATCTGGGAAGCAAGTTAAATCTCCCTGTACTAATATAATTACCTTGAAAATTTTCGTGACCATTAAGGAAACAAAGTATTTTGTCTATAGTCTTCATATATTTTACACAGTTGGAATGGCCTTAGCAGGAGCTGAAGTTGGAAGACAAAAAGTGAGAGAGAGAGAGAGAGACCATTTTAATTCATGGAAATGCCCAGAAATGCCATTCCTGGCAAAGTTTTGAAGAGGTAGGCATCAAATTATATGAATATCTTTGTAAGAATATCATCCAGGAGGTTTAGTCAAAGACCAGAGACACATGGCACTAAAGAGAGCTTAAGAGTAGACGCAGCAGAGAAACTGGTTACCGTAAGATTAGAGTGATTTGGCTGAAAAAAGCGTTCCTTCATGTGGCTTGGAGAAGTAGAGCAAGTATTTTGAAAGCAGGGTTTTCACAAATATTTCATGGTGTGGAATAGATTTCTCTTCAAAAAAACTGAAGT
Organism: Ursus maritimus; assembly: GCF_017311325.1. Classification (NCBI taxonomy): domain Eukaryota; kingdom Metazoa; phylum Chordata; class Mammalia; order Carnivora; family Ursidae; genus Ursus; species Ursus maritimus. The sequence continues at coordinate 29,880,348 of NW_024424564.1, read as the reverse complement.
AAATGTTCACTGGCTATTTTTTTTTCGGTAAACGTATTTATTTTCATATAAACCTGAACTCCCAAACTTGAATTTCTGAGCCTCCCAGTGAGGGCAGAGGGCATTGTGTTTAACGTGGCCTGTTAAGAATTGTCATTGTCTTCCCTAGAGAAAACCCACTGATGACCTGCTTCTCTTCTTCCTCCGGGCAACGTGTTTTTCCTCATGTCTTTCTCTCTTTTCCTCTCCCTCTTTCTCTCTCTCCTCTCCAGTTCATTTCTCTGAATCTCACCCTTTCTCCAGTCATACGTCAGTTCCCCATCTCATGTTCCCAACCCGCACTAACCCACAGAAATTTCTCCTTTTCCTGACTTCTCATATTACTAAGTGTCTGTGCCAAAGGCTTTGGCTCATGGAGATTCTAACACGGAGTGTTGTTTGATTGTATTTTATGTCTAAATCCAGGTCCCTCGACTAGATCCTAAATGTTGCAGACCCAGAAGGAGAACATACATTACTTTTTAATTTCCAAGAGGGCACATAACTAGTGTTCAATAAATATACAGTTTTTTGAGTGGCATTGAATTTTTTCCTCCACTCTCCCAGTCAAATCTATCTCTTTTGTTATTCTTGGCCAGTCTTGTTGATTTTCACTTATAACTCCTCTGATAGGATGATAGAGAAAAAAGAACTAGCAATCACAATAAAGTTATTCATTGGTGGGAGGCAAAGTGTTAAAGAATATTATTAACTCTATGAAAGAATTGAAAAAATAACGAACTGAATTTAGTCTGAAAATGTACTCATACAGTTCATATAAGAAAAGTGAAGAATATTGTATTTCAACTAATGTTGACAGGTTGGGTAGTAACAGCCACCTGCCAGCCCACAGATCCCAAATACTACCTGGAGGAGTTCCCTGATAGTCAATATAAATTTCAACTCTAGGAAGTAGCCATTTGAAACATGGCTAGTCAATTTATAACGATGCTTTACCTAGTTAGTTTGACCATCGTTTATGTTTGACATGAAGACATTTTGCATGATGTCAGACATTGCATACTGATGTTAGGATTTATCCATTTATAGTCAAATAATTATTTTTAATAAAAGAGTATTTTACCAAAAGAGAGTAAAGTCCCACAGACAGTGGTGAAGGTCAACAGACAAGTGATGAGCAGGCTTCGGGCGATCTTACGGAGCGAGTTCAAGATCCTAGTAGATAACAGACGTTTGGTAAACACTTGAAACATACGAAAGGGGGCTTTTTCAGGCATTCATTCCCCAGTGCCTGGGAAAGAGCAGGAGCTGTGCAGTAAGAGAGCTTAGTTCAAATCCTATTTCTCTACTTTCTGGCTGTGAGACCTTGGATAAGATACTTAATGCATTTGAATATTAATTTCCTCATTTGCAAAATACACATAACAATATTTCAATGGGTTTTTGAAAGTAATGAGAAGAATCTATAAAAGCTTGGCAAAAAAGAATTGCAGGTGCTTTTTGAAAGATGTCATTCATACCTCAGTTGCCCTGTATTACACAGGAAGTGACCAGCATGGACATTATAGAACAAAGATAATTAAAATTCGCAATGTGAGGCTCCGAGATCAAGAGATGTAACTTAAAGGTTAAGAATTAATCTATGAATTAATCTAAAAACACTGTGCTTTTCTACGTGTTTCTGTCATCAAGGCATTTAATGGTAGCAACTTCCTCTATGAAAAATGGCCACAAATAATAGCCCTAGAACACAGGCCCACAATGAGGCAGGCTGGGGCCACCAACAGCCCACGTGTGCCACATTTGGGCATGCTTAGTGGAGAGCATAGGACCCACACTGGGCATCAGGGGTACGGAATCCTCCCCGAGACAGCCTCGGCATGGCACATGCAGCTCTGAAGTCAGGACTCTCCTGGAGCGGTGGGCTGGCCAGAGAAGAGGCTACAATTCCCACCAGATGACATCGAGCCATGGTTCACCTTTTTCTCCAACCTTCCTGTGTGCCAGGCAATGTGCTTTATCTCATTTAATCTCCCCAAGAACCCCAAGAGGTAGGTGTTGCTAGTATATTCAAATTACAGATGAGTAAACTGAGGCACAGAGAGGTTATGTTATTGGTCCCCGGGCACGAGCCTAGGAAACTATCAGTAAGAGCTGAGCCTGGGTGGTCTGAACCCACAGGCTGCTTTCTTAGATGCTCTTGAAAGCAAAACACAGTAGATACATTTGCATGGGCACTAGTGGAGGTGTCTTATGGATCTGGGATGGAGAGAGGGATGTATGAAGGGAAGGACACTTTGGGTAATTGCCCAGCCTGGGTAATTTCGTCAGTCTGGTATGCTGCCTAAATGGCATGGAATATGCTCCCAGACGGATGCTGGACAAGAATGTCTGGTGATAAGAACCGCTGTATGTACAGTGTGTCCCAGCGACAGGGTGGGTTGTCTGTTTCCAGGGCCTGGGGGCTGCTCTCCTGGACTTGACCCAGATAAGTGCCAGACACGGGATCACAGGTGCAAGATCAACTGGTCTGCTTCTTAGGTGGAATTTTCCTGCTTAAAAAAAGAAAAAAAAATTCAGGAAAAGAACAGCTTCCTATGACCTCATTCTGCTTAAAATTCCTGGATATGTCTCTACTTCCCTTCTGGTTCCAGACTTTTTCTTACTTACTTTTAGACTAAATTCAGCTTCTTTAAAAGGAAACAAGTGTCAACTTCATAAAGAAGTGGTGTTGATTCTTTTTCCAGAGTATTTTGAACTACAGAGCCAAAGTGGCTTATTTAATTGATCTCCGTTTCAGTTTTTTTCCCAGATGGTCAACTTCTCCTGAGAAGGCGGTTCATAGACTTTCTGCATTAGAATAACTGGGCATGTTTATTAAATTCAGTCATTCATTGATCAAAGCTGTTTCCTGGGTAGGTACCATGTGACAGGCATTACATTGGATATTGATTAGCAGTCCCTTGTCACCCCTTCCTAATTAGTGTCTCTGGAAGTGGGCCCAGAAATCCTCATTTTTAACAAGTTCCCAGATTAATTTTATATTCTCAAAACTTTGAAGACCACTGACTTATATTATGAACTCTTCGAAGACGGAGCATGGGGTTTCATGTAAGTTTGTTTCTCATCCCTAACAAATTGTGTTGATTCGCGATTGGCTATGATTCAATGAAGAAATGCATTTCCAAACTCACTGCCTGCAGTGACTTAGAAGATCAAACCTATAGTTCATTCTTTTAAAAAAAATTTTTTTTGTTTATTTATTTGAGACAGAGAGACAGCGAGTGAGCACGAGTGGGAAGGGAGGGGCAGAGGGAAAGGGAGAAGCAGACTCCCTGCTGAGCAGGGAGCCCAACTCAGGGCTTGAACCCAAGACCCCAAGATCATGACCTGAGCAGAAGGCAGCTGCATAACTGACTGAGCTACCCAGGCACCCCACCTATAGTTTATTCTTTTTTTTTTTTAATTTTTTAAATTATATTATGTTAGTCACCATACAGTACATCCTTTGTTTCTGATGTAAAGTTCGATGATTCATTAGTTGTGTATAACACCCAGTGCACCATGCAATACGTGCCCTCCTTACTACTCATCACCAGTCTATCACATTTCCCCACCCCCCTCCCCTCTGAAGCCCTCAGTTTGTTTCTCAGAGTCCATAGTCTCTCATGCTTCATTCCCCCTTCTGATTACCTCCCCCTCTCTTTATCCCTTCTTCCCCTACCAGCCTAGCTGGTCAGACACCTGTAAGTCAAGCATCTGTTTATTTTCGAGTTCTAGCTTTTGTTTTGTTTTGTTTGTCCAGGAATATATTGATCATTGGGTTGTGCATTGTTGTTTTTTTATTTTCAGATTTATTTATTTATCAGAGTGAGAGAGAGAGCACACAATTAAGAGGAGAGACAGAAGGAGAAGCAGACTCCACGCCCTACTTGGGACTCGATCCCAGGACCCTAAGATCATGAGCTGAGCTGAATGCAGACACTTAACTGACTGAGCCACCCAGGCACCCCGGGTTATGTGCTTCTTTCCTGGGATATTCTCAAAATGCACTTTGCTTTTTTTTATTTAAAAATCAGAGAATGTCAAGATAATAAGTACTTCAACCAGTCATCAAGTCTTTGGATTGTCCTCATGGTATGCTCCTTGTATTAGAGCAGAGTAACTGCTTTAACAAACAACCTCAGAATTTCATTGCTTCATCACAATGAAGTTCATTTCTCACTCATTTCTTAGTCAAATGCAGATTAGCAGAAGGGGGCCGTGTCATTCAGGGGCCCAAGCTCCTTCTGTCTTGTGGCTCTGTCCTTTTGACAACTAAGGTTTTTCCCTTTCAGCCAGCAGATGGGGCAAGAGTGAGGTTCACACATAGGAGGGTGGGGGTGGGGGGTTCAAGCACAGCCTGGATGTGGCATGTACCACTTTCACTCACTTTCATCAGCCAGAGCTCAGCCACTGGCCCACACCTAGCTGCAAAGGAGACCAGCATACATGGACGTATATGACCGTATGCTCTCTGCTTAGCCTCCAAGTGGTTATGTGGCCTTCCAATGATTCTTGCAGTGATAGGGGGCTCACTACTTTTTTTTTTTTAGTAAGATAACATATCATCTTTAAACATCCTGGACAGTTTAGAGAGTTCTTCTTTCATTGACTTGAAATATATCTTGCTGCATTGGCAAGATAGCACAGTAATTAAGAATATGGGCTTTGGAATCAGACTGCTTGAGTTTGTATCCCAACTCTGAACTTTGAGTCTGTTTCCTCATAAGTTAATCCATGTATCACCTGGTTTGTGCCTGACACATAATCACTTCTCAGCCGTTGTTACGAAGTTACTGGTCTGTGTTCTACCCCTGTCCTCACAGAGATACATCCTTATCCATGGACATTTGAAGGTATCTCTGCCCCTGTTCTGGGTCTTTTCCAGAATTTTAAGCTATTTCTCACATGACCTCATTTAACATTACCTCTCTACCCTGTTCACTCTCCTCTGATTGTGGTCCAGTGTGTCCATACCTTTTGAAAAGTGTGACACTCTTACCAGAATATAAGATTCTAGTGTGTTCTGACCAAGGCAGAGGGCAGCAAAACAATAACCTCCTCGTTTTGAGTTGCTGCACATGTACTTACACAGCCAAAGCTCACCTTAGCTTTTTCAGCCACCACTTCACCCAGTTGATACATACTGACCTTATTTCTACTAAAATTTTAATTTTTTATATAAAAAATGTTTTTATATAAACGTAATTGCTAAGCCATGTCTCTTTCACTGCTGTAGAACTTTTTGGTTTCAAAAGAAGACTCTTATGTCTACAGATTTTTAGTATATTCTTTTTTTTTTTTTTAAGATTTTATTTATTTATTCTACAGAGATAGAGACAGCCAGCGAGAGAGGGAACACACGCAGGGGGAGTGGGAGAGGAAGAAGCAGGCTCCTAGCGGAGGAGCCTGATGTGGGGCTCGATCCCATAACGCCAGGATCACGCCCTGAGCCAAAGGCAGACGCTTAACCGCTGTGCCACCCAGGCGCCCCTAGTATATTCTTTTTGATCTCGTATTTTCAATCTAAAAGAAGGGGTTACTATATCCTTGGGGCTCTCCTGCTACTTAAGAGTGGTTAATATGGTTTACTCCACACACAAGGGGAATGATTAAGACTCACCCATTAGTGTAAATTTCTTTTGGCCCAAAGTACACAAGAAAAATCTGCTAATACCACTGATATTTCCTAAGCTGCTGTTTAGGATTCTTTTTTCTTCTATTTTTGAACAGTTGGGGAAAAAAAAAAAAGACAAAACACCAGCACAACCTCCCTTGGCATGGAGATGCACACCACTTGCTATCTCAACCCGAATTTCTTTGGTCTTTTCTTCTTTGTGGGCAGAAGCTTCTGTGTGTGTGTTGCCACATCATGTGGTTTTGGGGAGGACAAGAAGGAATACAAAAGATGTGATGGAAAAAGCAGGTGGACACCGCAGACAACACTTGAGGCAGGAGTTGGACCCAGAAGTGGCTGAACTAGATGACCCTGAAGGCTCCGTGCAAACCTGTATCTTTTTTTTTTTTTAAAGATTTTATTTATTTATTTGACAGAGATAGTGACAGCCAGTGAGAGAGGGAACACAAGCAGGGGGAGTGGGAGAGGAAGAAGCAGGCTCATAGCGGAGGAGCCTGATGTGGGGCTCGATCCCACAACGCTGGGATCACGCCCTGAGCCGAAGGCAGACGCTCAACCGCTGTGCCACCCAGGCGCCCCCAAACCTGTGATTCTAAGACTCCATGTCATAAGTAAGTGGATTCCAGCTCCTGAAGCCTCAGTGTACCAACATGGGAAATGGGAACATTCTAAATTTTGAAATACTTGTTCTAAGTGTTCTCTCTTCAAATCAAAAATGACATTCTTCCTACTTAATAGTTCATCTGTGATCTCTACTCCTCTTTACTATGAGAGCCTGGCCCTGGAGCCTAATCCACTGGGACCTCTGGTCTTCTCTTCTCTACTCAAGTCAATCTTTGATGATGATTTGATGCACTGTTTTTTTCTATAATAATAGCACCAACCACAACAGCAATCCTGATAAGTAATACTGATCTTGAACATACTGTGTGTAAGGAACATACTTCGTGTTGCTATCAACCACGTGATACAGAAGAGGACACGGAGACAGAGAAAATTTAAGCAATTTGCCCAGGTTCACGGAGCGGCAGAGCTAGTGAAATACACACTGCGACTGTGGAAGGCAAACTCCCTTTCACCAGTAAGCAAAGGCTCTGCCATTCGCCACCCCCAGGGGCTGTGGGCTTAGCTGCTAATCTCCCGGAGTCAAGTCTCAGGCCACATGTCACCCATACCCTTTTGTGGACACTTTTTAATAATTTACCTGACTCTGACAGATCATGCTTCAACTTGGTGTCTATTAACCTAGTGTTTGGTAAGAAGTTGAGTGGTATTTGGGTGTCATTTCAAAATGATCGGCAGGAAATGCTGGGCTGCACTGGAATTAGTGGCACTTCAGGGAACACAAGGAGGGATCCTGTACCATTTTAACATGATGACTCTAATAAAAATTCCTTACAGGGCCAAGGCCATGCATCCTTTTAGCTGAACTGGGCTGAGGGTGGGGAAACCCCAAGAAGAAGAGTCCAATCACCTCCTTCCATAGCCCACATGAGCAGCTGATTTCTGAGAACTGACTTGAACTCACCGAGGTTTCATGATGAACTGCTGGGCGACATCCGGCACCAACCCAACCACTAATCTCAGATCTCGTAGCAACCCAGATCCCCTGGAACCCAAAATAGTACTCCCTCGAGCTCTTTTCACTTCTTATCACTTGAGCAAGAGCCTGTGTGAGGAAGGCGTCTGTCAGCTGCCGGTTTTCTGAGAAGCGAGTGGATGGGTGGCGGATCCCATTCAATTGGGCACCGTCTATCTCAGCAGCCGGAACGCTCCCATGTTTCCAGCCACCCCCACCTCTGCAGGTTTCCTCTTATCCAACAGTCCACTGGCCTTTCTCAAATTCACTTGCACATGTGATGTTTTCCCAGGGCTTAAAATGGAATGAAATCCCCTTTAATCCCAACCTTTCTCCACTTTATTTTGTTTCTTAACATTTTCCTTTTGTAGAAACACATTGGAGGCTCATCCCTCAGACCTTGAGAGAGATACACCCAAGATGGCTTTTTGACTTTGCTAGAGGTTCTTCAGCCTGCCTGAAAAGCTTGCATATCATCAGATCACAGCTCCTGGTGTCTTCATCCCTTGGCCTCAGTTAAAGATGCTGCTGCCGCAAAGAGGATTCCTCCCGAATAAGGGCAGAGCGTCCACTGTGACAGTGTTGCTTCCATCGCGACATCTGCGGGACCCATAGCCCAAGAACGCTTTGCTTGAGAGTAGATACAATGTAGGTTTGAGTGAATTCTTATCTAAAGAAAACTCTCTGGGCTTGCCCAACAACAATTTACATCTCCAGAAGTCAACAAAGAAACGCTAATGGGGTATACTGGGAATTCTTGTATTTTTAATGATGAAAAACCAAAAACGATTTTTATATTACATCTGTCTAGGTCACCTAAATGAGTGGTTCCTGCACTAAATGTAATATAAGAAAACCACATGAAAAATAGTCATTCCTCCCCTGACCTCTGCCAAGCCCCTTTTGAGTGGTTGCACACAGCCTTCCTGTCCTGTGTTGTTGAAAGGGGTTGAGGAGCCCTATTTATTCTCTACAATTCCCCTATGTGTTTGCTTCAAGGTAAAAACAACCGAGGATACATTCCTCTTTGTTTTGTAAGAGCTGGGAGTTCAGAGTTGAATTTAAATTATACCAAGAGAGATCTTCAAATTCTGAACAAAGTCCATCATACGAGCGTTTGCTTAGAGAGACCAGGTAGAACTACTACACTGCAGAGGAACCAAGGGTTTGATACAAGTCAATTCATTTTGTGAACGATCATTAGTTGTTTACTAGGGACAAGCCATTTGTTTCACTTAAGAGTCATCTAGCCAGGCCTGGGTGGCTCAGTCAGTTAAGCAGCTGCCTTCGGCTCAGGTCATGATCTCAGGGTCCTGGGATCGAGTCCCGCATCAGGCTCCCTGCTCAGTGGGGAGCCTGCTACTCCCTCTCCCTCTGCCTGCCACTCTGCGTACTTATGCTCGCTATCTCTCTCTGTCAAAGAAATAAAATCTTAAAAAAAAAAAAATAGTGATCTATCCTGCCTTTAAAGCAAGTTTGAAGGAGGAGGAGAAGAGGAGGAGGAAGAGGATGAGAAGAAGAAGGGGAGGAGGAGGAGAAAGGAAGGAATGAAGGAGGGGGGGGAGTGGTAGGGAGAGGAAGAGGAGGGCAGGGAGGAAGAGGCGGAGGGAAAAGGAGAATGCAGCAGTGATGATGATGATGTCACCACCAGCTAAGGAATCAAAAGGTGGACCTGTTAGTCCTCCCCTCCCCCCTGCCTTCCAGCCACAGGTTTCCAGGTGTTGTCCCACTTCGATACTCACCAAGTCAGAAGAACATAAAACAGTAAGACCCTCTTAACTGCCTGCGCCAGCAATATTCCCAAGTGTCATCCCTCCCTGAAGTATTAGAAGGGAACCCTCATTTACTGGGCTCTGGCACTTTACTGTCTTAGATGCACAGTCTCATTTAATTCTCAAACTGATGATGTAGGCAGTGTTACTCTCCTTTGTACTGATGAAGAATAAGAAGTTGAGAAACTCACCCAAGGTCACACGGCTAGCAAAAGCGAGGAGCTGGCATTCAAATCTGCATATGCAGGTGGCCGCGGCTAGCCTTGCCCCATCATCTCCCGTGCACTGCGTCTCTGTTCTGCCGGGAGATTGATCTAGTGTCTCCTTTCCAGCCTGGTCAGGCTATCGGTACAGCTGGCCCCAGCTGGAGTTTCCTGTCCCTCGGTGAGACGGGTCCCAGGCATGTGCATTTTGCTTTCGCAGGTCACTTTTCCCAAAGCAATGTGGCTACGCACTTATGTTTCTCACCACCTAACGGAAGACTGATCATCCCTGAGGTGTCAGTGCTAGCCTCACAGCTCACTGGATATACTGTCACCACACGGATCAAAGAACTCTTCACTGAAAAAAGCAGATACGTATTTCCCCCGCTATCCGAAAGCAGAGTGTTCCTATGAAAGTTTTTGTAAGGAAAAATGACGTAAAGTGAAGAAACGATTATAAATAATCCATTAATTAATTAATTTTTACCATGAATTCATATGGAAAAAATTTTGAGCATTCTCAGATCCAAAAAATAACCTCTCTTAGGCTTTTCTGGAAAATACCATTAAGACACATCTTGCTAAGGGATGCACAAAATAAATCGAGATAAAGCTCAGATGCTCCCAGACACAGCTCAGAGCTCCGGCAGCTGCACGCTGAGGGTGGGTCACTCTTGCTGCTTGTGACGCGCTGCCTCTGGAAGGTCACTGCAAAACAAATTCTGAACCCTATTTTTGCTTTCCACCTTTTTTGGTAAAAACAAAAATCCTATTCAAATTTCCTTCGGTTAGAGAAAGCAGGCAGTAACGTAGGTCTTTCGTACAAGCAAAGTGGCGTAATGCAAACTTGCAAAAAGCGGGGGCTGCCTGGGGAAAACTGTGGGAAACTGATAAGGACAGCTTTCATCTGATTTGATGATATTGGTTTAAAACATCTCTATTTTTCCTTTCTGATCAGATCAGAAAATGCTATCATGTGTGTTGATATTTTCAACGGTGAGTTTGAGGTGCCTCTTTTACGAAGTAGGAGACTCTCTTCCAGGGTATTCATGAATCCTTCAACTGAGATGAAAAAAAAATCCCCCCAAATCGTTGAATGTGACGTGCTATTTTTTTAAGAAGAGGGTGTCAGGGAAAGGATATACCATCACAATCCATAAGAAGGAGAAGGAAAAGGGGTTGGAGACAGAGGAAGGAAATTTATCAAATGCTGACTGTGCCGGCCACGTAGTTTGACACCGGCTAACTCTATTTTTTTTCAGCCATTTCGACAATCCTGCAAAGTAGAAACATTCTACACTGCCCGCCCCCCCAACTCAAGGAGCGATGTTTTGTCTTGGCTGCAAGACAGCAGCCGGGATTCGAACAGCCCGCGTCTTCCAGCGCTGTTCTCACTACAGTGCACCATCTCCTAAAATGCAGCTCTCTATTTTGGTCCTGGCGAGTTAAAGAGTGAGAAAACATACCCCTGTGCTCAGGAGGCTCACAATTTAGTCAGGAGACAAACAGATTTAGAGAGTGAAGAGCAATAGATGCTTGCAACAAGCAAGTGCCCACGAAGCTGCAGGAGCCCAAGGAGCCATTGCTGAGAGGGCCCTAGTGAAGGACGGGGATTTGAGTGAGCCTTCGAAGGAAGCAGGTGACTAGAGACATGGGGAAGGGGCCAGCAGGTGTCCAGGATAAGGGATCACTGCGCTAAGAACACAGATGCTGGATTCAGCGAATGAGGCGGGCGGCGGTGTGCACGTGGAAGGGAACGGAGAAGTGTCCCTTTGGAAGGGCGCACGAGGCCCTTGCTCCTCAGAATGGGGTCTAAACACCAGTGCCATCACCACCATCTGGGAGCGTGTGACAAATGCAGACTCTTCGGCCCTTGTGCCAGACTCTTGAAATCAGAATCTGCATTTTAACAAGATTCACCGTGTGATTCAGAGCCGCGTTCGAGTCTGACAAGATCTGCCTTAGAGAAGTAGACCCAGTCCTCTCATTTTCCTTCTCTTAGAACCCCGAAGAAGAATGAAGCGGACGACAACTTTTTTCTGTTCTCTGTCCCCTCCTTTCTCTTTCTGTAGAGGCCCAGGTGGCTGTTGGTCACCTCAGGGACTTGAGGGACGCTTCCTTTTTCTTGCTTTGCCTACGGCCCAACATCCTCTTTCTGTAACTTCTGTGCACCACTCTCTCCTTCCTTTGCCCCGGCACGCGCTGATCCGTGAACGTCACACTCGAGAACGTGGGGCGAATGCATTCTGTACACACATGTCTACAGAATGGAACGACTCATTTGCCTTCCCAGGAGGCAGCCCGAAACAAGCAGCCCAGTTGTGAAAGCAACTGACCTGTGCATAATAGAATGTTCTGTGTTAGCATCGGCAGTTTTAAGCAGTGGGGCTTGAAAGGGCCATGCCACCCTCAGTGGGACTGTTTGGAAACAGAGCACCTCAAGAAGAGAGAGGCAGCTTCGAAGTCCGGGGCCTGCCTTGTGGTTTGCCCAACGGGTTTAAATCTGACTCTTCAGTCCCATTGATTTATTGATCCTCAGACTTGGGACCACAGCTCCCCTGAGGAAAGATGCTCCGTTTAGGGGAAGCGGGGGGGAAAAGAAACATCGTACACGTAAACTGGGGTCACGTATGGTTTCCAGCCTGACCCAGAAAGGGCTGGAATCCATCAATCCCCTCTATACAACAAGAACAAAATTGAACAAACCAAATGCCAGCAACTCTTCCTAGATCCTTCAGAGAACTGAGGTCACAGGGCAAACCACTGTCCCCCAGACTGGAGAGACAGACAGATGGATACAGAGACTTTCAGCTTACTAGGAGCAGAAGCCTCTGACGAATCCGGTACCAGAGTCAGAGAACCCAGATGATAATTGACGAATTGCTAGAGGCTCTGTGTGGATAAGATTAAAATTGCAGAACTCCTAGGAGACCCCATATGAGGGGGCTCCCCACATCTCTGTGAGTTTCACCTCCAGGAGCCCTATCAGCTTCCCAGGATGGAGGTAGAAAGTTCCTTCCTTGCTTCTTGCGGGGGAAGTGGAAAATTAGACATTTTGAGGTACTCCCAGAGCCCTTCATTCTCTTTAATAAGACCCGCCCTCAAAGGGAAACTATTTTTACCAGAGCCTGACCCACTGGGGTTTTACCAACGGCCTAGGCAACCTAGAGAAGGGAAATACCCAACTCACACTAAATAAGAGACCGAGACCAAATCATAAGACTTTAGAATGTGTTCCAACCCCCTCACCTCACCAACGCAGCAATAATAATGCTCCTGATAATAACAGGAGATTGTAGCAACAAGAACTGCGAGCCTTCGAGTCTAATGAAGGAGTCTCTGGGAAAACCCAAAGACATCCAGGGGGACAAAAACAAGGACACGAAAGGAGATTTTAGCCTCTGACACCATGGTAACAGCAAAGAGTAAAAGCAGCCTAACTCCTCACCAGATAAACAAATCCTATTTATAATACCTATTTATATAAACTGGGGGAAATCGGTAATGAAGGTAGCCACTTGACCAGAGGCAGTTTCTGCTCACATAGCAGAATGTTCTAAGTTTTCTGCTTAGAAATGGAAGAGAGGATGGAGAGAAACAGCTACACGGTTTTGGGATTTCGGGAGGAGGGAAAATCCCCTTCCCGCAAGCTCTGCCCTCTTTGAACTTGACAGTTGCCATCTTGCCATAAGCAAGTCTTTATCTACAGTTCTCATCGCCCCATGAAATACACTTCGGCTGATATTTTAGAGATTACAGAATCCAGTGGTCTTATTCGTTACAAGTCATCAGGATGTCTATGAAAGTTTTACAGTTTATTGTGGTAATGAGTCAGTTATTAATGCTGGATATTTGTTGTAGTGATAACTTTATCTCAACGGATCTTACCTGTTCAAGTTTTTCTCCAGTCTCTTTGCCCAACCTGCCTGCCAATGTGTGGGTGTCATGGGAAAAGAAGTTCTTGAGAACGAAAGCCATCCACCTTCTGGTTTTGATTTTGCCATACATTTGTCGTATGATCAAGGCGAAGGCACATATCCTTTCTGGGACTCAGTTTCCCCAGCTGTGAAAGAAGATAGTAATAGCTGACCTATTTCAGCCCCGAAGTCAGGATCAAATAAAGTGGTAAGTTATTGTATCAATGCACAGTTATTAATGTCCACAAGTTTATAAGTGTGTATATACATAATGTGGTGGGAGTAAGAAAAAAATCACTGAAGTTAAATGTAAGTCAAACACAACTTGAAAGCCAATCCTCTGAAAGTATGAATATTTTAGTAGAAATCATGCATTTCTTTGTTTCACTTTAGTTTTCTGATTTCTGTACCTTCTCCTGAGAGTTCCCCGTTTCGTCTCCTTTCGTACCCTCTATAGAGCTCCACTTTTGTTTTGAAGGTGTTTAGGGAAAAAGAGAGTTTTAAAATTTGCAAACATCTTTGGGGCACTCTAGCCAGCTGAAAATTGGCTCTATGTGGATTTTCTCTAAAAGGAAACCAAATAAAACACTCCTGACACGGCAAACAAACGGCCATCCTGAGGGCAATATTTTTAGGAGCTAAGTGTAAATGGAACAACAACAACAACAAAAATCTGTGGTGATTCCTCCCCCCGCCAAAACACAAAAGAAACTAAAAAACACATTTCTTATCCCAAATACAATTTGAATTGTACTAAATTGAAAGCAATTGTGCAAAATTATTGGGGCCATTCGAGGATCACATCAGGCATCTGCCTAAAAATCTTACCACTTATATGTAACACACAATTACTGGGTCGCTGAGCAAGAATAAATCATTCCAGTGATCCAGGAGAGGACAAAATTGGAAAAACACAGCATTAGTCACGTATCCCCAGGCACGTGTCATGAAGGCAGACTTGCAAGAGGGAAGACGCTAGGTTTAGGATTGGTTCCTGCTGTTCACGTGCTGGCGGGATGTGGAGATGAACCAGGTCTGAGAGCCGCACGCGTGGTCTGGGACTTGAGGCAAGTTCCATGCACAACTGACCTACTTGATTAAATGAAGAAAATGGATTCATGCCAGGACTATTCATGTCTTCAAAATAATGTGGGCTGAAACAGAAGTTCTAACAGGGCTATTGAACTACGAATCAAGTGTTAATCAGTTTGCCAGTGGGTTTGGTTCTCTACACCTACTCTCTGGAAGGCAGGAGAGCATAGATGTTAAGAAATTCTGCAGTCAGACAGTACATTTCTGAACCTCTCTTCCTCAGTAGTCTCATCTAAAAAATAGTGGTCATGAAAATAATAGTACTCAACACATTGGATTATTGTAAACATTAAAAGAGATAACCCATGCAAAACGAAATGCCTAGATTTGTGTCCTGCCCATGAGAGTCGTTGTTGGAAATTCTCTTCTCTTTCTCTCTTCTACCCTGAGACCTCCAGTATCCTTCGTCCCTCTTTGCAGCCTCAGCCTCAAGATCATATCCAACAGCTTACGCTCTAAGCGTGTCCCAACAAAAGCCTCTTTGTAGCTCCCCCAAGTTCAATTATATAAGGGCTTTGCTAAAGTACCGCTTTCCAACTCTCATGTGCATTTGGGGGCCCCTGGGGATCAAGATACAAAGCAGATCCTGATTCAGTTAGATTTGAGTGTATCCCTAGGAGATTCTGCATTTCTAAGGCTCTGATGCTGTGGAACTATAGGGCACACTTTGAGTAATAAGCACTAGGTAACTGGCCATCCAAACTGACCAACATGGCGGGGGGGCACCTGAACATTGAGTTCTTCAGTAGGATGCTAATTGTCTATAACCTACAAGCAATCAGATCCTCATTCAGTTATGGAATCTATTTGCCAGATGGATTCCTCACATGGCTGCATTTCTTTGTATGCAAAATTACAATTAATTACATTAATTCAGACTGAGGTTTTTGTGATGAATGACCCATGAGTGACCCAGTCAGGGAGACATTTTACATCTAAAGAAGCTTGGTACAAGGATAAAATGGGAGGCTAAATATTTTAGGTTGATATGTATGTAGGAGAAAAGATACTTCGTTGGCGGCCTGGAAATGACAAGGCGGCATTTATGATGTCAAGCCATTCAATGGCTAGTTGGCTAAAACGAGTGGTGAATGCAGGCAATTTCTTTTCCATCAGTATGGAAATACCGGGTTAAGTAATATCCTCCAAAATTCACGTCCACCCGGAATCTTACTTGCAAATAGGGTCTTTTCAGATGTAATTAGTTAAGATGAGGTCATATTGAATTAGAGTGGGCCCTAACCCAGTCACTGATGTCTTTGTAAGAAGTGACAGAGATACAGAGGAATAGACACAGAAAGGATGACAGGACAATAAGACCCACAGGGAGGATGCGTGTGACTATGGAGGCAAAAACTGAAGTTATGCTTCCCACAAGCCAAAGAACACCAAGAACTGTCAACTACCACCAGAAGCTAGGAGAAAGGCCTGGAATGGGACTTCCCTCTGAGGCCCCAAAGGGAAGCACATTTGCAGACACCTAGATTTTGGACTTCTAACCTCCTGAACTGTGAGAGAATAAATTTCTGTTGTTAAAACTATTCCGTTTGTGGCCATCTGTTACATTGGCCCTAGGACACAAATATCCCATCTATGAGGGGACAAGGTCAACTCAGTTGCCAAATGAGCTCCTGGAGCTCAATGTTCAAAGGCTCCCTGCCCTTTCTATGTCTGGCATCTGAGCTGGTGATGGAGAAGTTAGGTCCATGTGGGGGACACTGCCAACGTGGGCATCCTGGCCTCCTCTGCTCTCTCAGATCAATAGTGACAGCGGAGAAGACAAAGGTATCCTCCTCTTCCTTGGTTCAAGGATTAACCCCATTGGGCTAAAGACAATTAAAAGAGGATTCAACCAGTTGTTCAGCTTTCACATCTGGCCAAATTGCCCACACACGAACCCCTCCTTGTGGCTAGCTCTATGATGAGGCAGGTAGCGAAGATGATCCAGGGGTGGAGAAAGCATGGAATGAAGCCTCCTGGGGTAATGCCCTTGGACATGACCTAGTGGAAGGTGAGGAGAGATGCTCAGGAGGAGAAGGAGGACGTGGTTTGTGAACAGAATGGAAGTGGTCCAATCCGTCAGTGCTATTTTAACCTTCTTGCAGGCACTTTGGCTCGGTGTTTCTTGTCTCTGTATGGATGCGGAGACTTGCCTCCTAGGCTTTCACAACCTCAGACAACTTGGAAACTTTTGCTTTGACTCGTGAGGAGCCCGAGATCCACATTTATCTCAAGAAAACATACTCAATTAGGGAAAACATACTCCCCACCCATGATTATTCTATATTCAGTAACACTGGTTAAACATAGGCCTCCTGCCAAAAAGACTCTTCAGTCTTCAGCTGTTTAAACAAAATGAGGAAAATGCCTAAAATTATTCTTTTTCCCACTTCCAGCCCAGTGCATTTCCAGTTTAAGGCAATACAATGCCTTCAGAAAGTACCTTTTATCTACAGAAATTAATATATCCTATTGAGGTGCTCTAAACACCCTGCTGATCTGCGAAGGTTGGATGAAAATCACATCACCAGGTGCTTCAGGGAATTGTCAAAATGAATATATGCCTCCGAGGAAGTTTAAGTCCCATTTTCTATCCAGCAACAATAGCGCCAGGTTGGAGTTGGAAGAACATTCTGAGTTCAAGATCTGCCAGTTACTAGGAACCTTGAGAGCAATTCTTAAAAGTCCCTGAGCCTCAGTTTGTCATGCATAAGGAAACTACTCCTGAGTTTGCAGAGAAGACTTTATGACAGATTTATAAGTCATATAATAGACCAGCTAGCCAGCAAATGACTCAGGCTCGTTGTCTGAATGCACAGATGGTGAAGAGAGAACTTCACTTTGAGCGGCTTCATCATGTTCATTGTTTATGAAACTATCTTCCTTTCTGTAGGAAGTTCCTCTTTCTCTGATTTTTTTTATGTGGCCTGAACTATATTTAAACTGGTACCAGCCCACCTTGCTTTTTACCAAATATGGACTGACACACAACATACTCTATAACTGTGATCTGAATTTAGTCTCATATCTCTAGAGTTTTCTTTTTTTATAATAATTTTTATTATGTTATGTTAGTCACCATACAGTACATCCTTAGTTTTTGATGTAATGTTCCATGATTCATTATTTGCGTGTAACACCCAGTGCACCATGCAGTACGTGCCTCCTTAATACCCATCACCAGCCTATCCCACCTTTGTCTCTAACCATTTAGACAATAAGGACAATTGTTAAGTTTTAGTTCCAGAAGAGTCTTATGTCACTAGAGCTTGGACCACAGTCTCAGGATTCCCTGGTGCTTCAAATTCCCATGCTTAACCATCATCCCTAAGGTGGATCATCACTCAGCAATATAATGTAGAACAACAGAAACAACAAAAATATCTTGATTATTATGAGGCTAAAATAGATATTCTATTTGAATAATTATTTACAATTTCTAAACTCTATAAAAATGTATCAAGAATTGAGTGCATTCTTCCTTTAATAAGAAAATTTTGAGCAACAGAACCTGGCTGTGTTCTCCTATGGCATGCTTTTCAACCTTCTAGACTTATCTCTATCACTTCAATTGTATGAGAGACTCAGTACCTTCAGAGCACTAAGGATGTCTATATTTATACCTTCAACAAATGTTTTTTGAGCACCTATTATATAACTAGTCATCTTCTAAGCACTAGGTATAGCACAGAGATAGACAAGAAAGTCAGAATCTCTGCTCTCATGGAACTTCTAGTCTAGTAGTGGAGACCAACAATGAAAAAAAAGAAACAAACTAATATAGTATTTCTAAATTGGTTTCAAAATATTAAGAAGATGAGGAATAAACACAAACAAGAGAAGAGCAACTTTAGATAGTTTGAGAAGACCTCTTCAAAGAGAGCTATTTAATCTAAGACCAAAGGATGAGAAAGAGACCTGTGTGCCAAAGGCCTGGGGGAAAGAATGTTCTAGAAAGAGAGATTTGCCTATGGTGTGAACAGCTGAATGCAAACATGTGCAGCTGCAGTGCGGTGAGTGAGGGAAAGAGGTGAATGGGAGGGTTAAAGAGGGGCCAAGAGTAACATCTTACAAGACCCCGCAGAGACCACATTTCTGGATTTTATTCCAAAATTGGTAGCAAGCCATTGGAAGAAGTTAAGGCACAAGTGTGACAACTTGATTTATGTCAAGAGAAGCACTCAGAGTTCTGTAGGAAAACAAGTTGTATTCGGACAAAAACAGAAACAGAGAAACACTTAGGGAACCACTGCCATGCTCCAGGCAAAAGCCGATGTTGGTCTGTATTCACGTGGCGGCAGAAAAAAGAAAAAAATGGAGCAAAGCAAATAGAGCTGAAATATTTTGGAGTTCACAGAACAGGAATCACTAAGGGATTAGATGGTGGTGGAAGGAAGTACGAAAAAAGGGAAGAATTAGGATTTGTCTATTTCTGTGTCCCCAGCCCTTAACACAATGTTTAGCACATAGTAAACACTCAATAAACATGTTCAGAATTGTTTGATTTTCTCCCATTAAAAGCTAGGTCTCCCAAACTGATGATCAGGGAAAGAACAGAAGAGTATAGAAAATAGATAAATAAAAGGAGACTCGGGGAATGAATAAAAGGGAAAAATGTACACAATGATTTCCTTTCAGTGAAGCTGGTAACGACTTTACTGTCAGCAGATCAAGGTTAAAATCTTCCTTTATGTCTCTCCCTGCAGGTGTCTTTCCGGTAAATGTCCAAGGACGTCCCGGGCCAGCAGAGGCGGGGTTGAATATCACATGGTGAATAAGGGATGGGACTGTATATAGAAAAGACATTTTTAAAGTTATCTTGTGATTTAGGAAATAATTTTTCATCATTTCCTTGGCTGAGTTTGAAGAGAGAGCTTAAGAATAAAGAAAAGACCATAGTCTGAAAATGATAGAACCAAGTGCTTTTGTCTTGGCACATTAATTCAGATGTTACAGAGGGCATTCTGTGAGTAGTTGGTAGCACTTGGCATTAGCATTGATGTCGCCTTCACACACAGACGTGTTCCTTTTCAATAAGACTACCGAAAAACCCCTGGGATAGGCAATGTAATCCTTGCAAAGATTTTAAATGGGAAGCACAGATATTCCCGCCCTTCAGACTGGTGAGCTTGACCGAGAACACGTGAGGGTCATCCATATTAAATACCACATAAGTGATTGCGGACATCCGTACTTTGATTGGCACCCATGGTTGAATTCAGCACCTTTTAGAAATTCTGACATTGTTGGAAAGGGGTTTCAAGCATCCATATTCATCTCCAGTCTTTCTTCCAAGATTCAATTTATGGACCATTTAAAAGAAAAAATTCCTGCTGGCTCCTCATGTACTTTTGAGTGGTGCCTTCAAAATTCCCTCTAAGTGAACTTCAGAATAAAGTGTGCTTGCTTTTATGCTAATGGCATTTGGGGTCTAAAAATGCCATTGACAACTTTCGTGTTGCTCTTTCTCCTCTGGCTGCTGTGATTGATGGGGAGTC
Organism: Ursus maritimus; assembly: GCF_017311325.1. Lineage (NCBI taxonomy): Eukaryota > Metazoa > Chordata > Mammalia > Carnivora > Ursidae > Ursus > Ursus maritimus. The sequence goes on along the minus strand of NW_024424564.1, from coordinate 29,860,628 downwards.
TTTGCTCCTGGAAGGAGCCGCCTCATACGCATCTCAATTCTACTCAATCAGCACAGAGATGCGTGTAGGTTCTGTTCCTTCTCTGTCTCTAACTATAGCTCTTTCCCTGCTCTTTTAGCCAAATGTTATCTGAAATATTGACAGCTTCAAAAAAAAAAATGTCTGTTTACTGAAGGATAACCCAGCTATTGCCGGGCTGAGAGGACGTAAGAAAGGCTTTGAAAGGGAAAGGAAGTACAATTCTAAAGTTCTGGCAAGCGGCGTCGATAAACACTGACTTAGAGACTGAAAGGTCTTTGGGAAGGTCCTTCAAACCAGGTGTCTGGCTTCTTGTTCTCTTTACTCCATGGCCGGCTCTGAAACTACGATTTTCTCCAGAGGCACATCGGGTTCGCAGACAATTACAGTGTGGGAACGATCTCCTTGGTGAGATACAGAAAAGGACACTCACCTTTATTTGTGGCAGGATTTCTAAAAATGCCCTGGGCATTCTTACCCTACTTTGCAACTGCCTCCTCTCCCCTAACCAGGAGTAGATTGAAGGTTTTGTACAGCCCATTTATTGTATGGGCAGTCCATAGAAATATTTTACTTCTTTCTGATCTCCCAGCCCTTCCTCAGAATCAATGACTCCTTTCTTTGGATCACTTGGCACTTGTACTGACATACCATAATACTTTCTGTACTTGATCATATATACAAATAAATTTAAAAAGGGGGGAGCACCTGGGTGGCTCAGTTGGTTAAGCGTCTGTCTTTTGGTTAGGACATGATCTCTGGGTCCTGGGTTTGGGCCTCGCATGGAGCTCCCTGCTCAGTGGGGAGTCTGCTTCTCCCTCTCCCTCTGGCTCTGCCCCCCACCTGTGCTCACTCATTCTCTCTCTCTCAAATAAATAAATTTAAAAAAATCATATATACCATGGTGTCTGTTTTCCCCTACTAATCTCCTTAAGAGAAGAGACAGATTTATTTGTATTTTTTTTTAAAGATTTTATTTATTTGACAGAGAGACAGCTAGCGAGAGAGGGAACACAAGCAGGGGGAGTGGGAGAGGAAGAAGCAGGCTCCCAGCGCAGGAGCCTGATGTGGGGCTCGATCCCAGGACTCCAGGATCACGCCCTGAGCCGAAGGCAGACGCTTAATGACTGCGCCACCCAGGCGCCCCATGTATTTTTATTCCCAAATGCATAGTATAGTTGCTATTTTGGCATCCCACCCAAATGGAAGGATCAGGAGAAATTCTCCACTGTATTAATTCCTGTTAAATCCTGCTGCCTCGGGGTCCTGTAAAGTAGGAATGCACAAAGCATACGGAGACATTCAAACACATCCATTCTTCACTGTTCCAGATCATCAAAAGAGTGTGGAAGTTTTTATGGGACCACACACGACCCACTTTTATCCACCCCACGTTGTCCTGGCAGTGGAATAAAAAAAGGAGAAATGTAGGGGGTCCTGAGACTCCTACATGCTGAGTTTGGGACAATCTGCTCCTGGTTGTTGAATACTGCAGGGTCACAACCACGGAAGTGACTGCTTGTCTCCTGTGGTGTTTGTCAGGTAACACCTTATCTAGCGTCCCTACCTCTGCAGCTACGGAGGAGCCAGTGGCTTTCATTTAACTTGCATGAACTTTCTCGAGTTCAACCAATACTGTTCATGAATTTTAAGCAGCAAACTCAGAAACCTAGAAGCAATGCCATCATTTCCAAAGAACAACCTTAGTCAACTAACGTCATTACCTTTAAATGTCAAATTCCTGAAAACACAGCATTTAAACCTATACTTCAGAATAATGTATTGGATTACCTGAGCTACTAACATAACTTTCTAATTTAATCAGCATTACAGTCTCTGGTCCGGAGAAAAGCAGTCCTTTCGAGGTGACTTTTCAGGGATAATGCCCAGTAAACTTGGTGAAAGAAAGAAAGAAAGAAAGAAAGAAAGAAAGAAAGAAAGAAAGAAAGAAAGAAAGAAAGAACTAATGAACTAATGACTGGCATCTGAACTGGCTCAGTTTTCCCTCTTCCACTTAGTTCTCTGCATAATCACTTCCTTTGACTTCACGTGCTATGCAGCCAGCGTCCCAATCTGATTTTAGTTCTAGAAGACAACAAATGTAAGGAAGAAACTTGGCGCTGGTGTCACAAAAACGCACCAGGGAAGTTTTAGATGATTCCCAAACGATGACTTTTTGAAGTCACTACTTTTCAATCAAGAGAAGAGTTGAAGAGGTTTTTCAGCCTTTCAGAAGAGTAGCGGTTGATAGGTTTATGGTGCCTGTGCCAGAAGAATATCAAAGTACATTTAAAGAAATTTGAACTCCTAATAATTTTTAAATATAGCTTTCTCCATAATTTCAGAATCTAGATGATTCTTGAACACATCACTTCACTCATGATGCTGTGTCTTTTGTCACCCATTGTAGTTCATTCCTCTCCATGAGGTCTTTTCTTTCCTCTCTTCTTTCTTTTCCCCCTTCCCTCCTTCCTTCCTTCCTTGCTCCTGCCCGCCCTCCCTTCTTCTTTCCTTCTTTCCTACCTTCCTTCTTATTAGTCACTAAACTTAGAGATATATTCATAACCTTTATATATAGTCCCCACAACAATGAAATATAACTATTTATATAGTTATTTTATAATTCGAGAAACTGAGTCTCAGAGATATGAAATAACTTGCCCAGGGTAACAGTAGAACCAGAATTCAAGCCCAGGACTGAAAGAGTCAAAGATCTATAGTTCATTTTAATAGTTTGTTTCTGATATTTAAAAAAAAATCATTGTTGAAAAACAGAATGTCTTTTGAGCGCTATTAAAGGTTAATCTTAAAGCTAATGAAAAGAAAGAAAAAAATTTGAAAAATATAAGATAAATCAGAAACACAACATCTTTTTATAGCCCTAAGCAAAAGAACAGAGAAAAATAGAACTGAACAAGGATTAAACATTAGTTTCTTCAAGACTCTTCTTGATATATTATAAAAATTGATCATGTGTCCCTAAAAGCCATAATATAATTATCTGGATGCAATCATTTGACAATGAAATGCAATTCTTCGAGTCTACTTTGATATTCAAGGATAGCAACAATGGCCTCCAGGGACAGAGAATAAAAATACAGATAGACACGTGTGAAAGGACATCATTTATGGAGAAATCCAAGATATCTTACCGCTGGTTTCCCTGCTGACTCCTTGTCAATTAGCATATGTTCCCCTAAAGATAAGAAATGGAGTTTGGGTTTCTGTTTAGGGATTTCCAGTTGAACAGATGAGTGGTCAAGTGATTGGATGCTCTTAGAGTGGGTTCCAAAGTCCTTAACTAATTGGCCTCCAATGTGATCTCCAGGGTCTGGCTCTCTGGCCTCCCAGCCTCGTCTCCAGCACTCCCGTCCGGTTCTCCATGCTCCTCCACCACTGGCCTTCTGTGTGGTTTCCTGGGTACTCTACCCCGGTTCCTTCTGTTTCCGGATCTCCACCTTTTCACTGCATTTCCTTTGCTCATCCCCTTCTCCCATTCCCCTTCCGCCCTCTAAACTCTTTTCATGCTTTCTTATTTATTTTTCATGTCTCTGCTTTTACTTTTCTTAGCTAGGTCCCCCAGAAGCACAGGCCATGTGTGTCTCCGCCCCCCCCCCCCCCCGGGCTGAGCACTGGTGGTTCCAGNCACCGTCGGAAGTGCTTTACATGTGTTACCTCATTAATCCCAATAACAACCTTTGGAGGGAATTACTGCTCTAGTTCTATGCCATAGCTGGGGAAACTGAGGCATGAGCGATTAAACGATTGGCCCACTTTCGCAGGGCTGGTATGGGGAAGAACAAGACTTGAGCCTCCCTGTTGGCTTCCACAGCCCATCATTTTCTCGACCACTCAGCTGAACTGTCTCTCTTAGGAAACCCTACCTGCTCACTCCTGGCAGCCTTCTCCTTGAAACACTTATTCTCATAATTATTTGTGAAATTATTTGCTTTTTGTCCATCTCCTGGACTATCAGTTCCCTAAGAGCAAGGCCTAAACCTCAGGGGTAGCACCGGCATCTAGTGCTGTGCCTGGAACACAGGAGGTAGCCAATACATATCTGAAGAGGAAATAAATAAATAGATGGTCAAATGGAGGGACAGATGGATGGCAAGATGAATGACTTTGTTGGCTTATGTCTTTAAAATATGGTGCCAATGAATCTTGGATTTTAAGCTTTATACACAAAAACCCTGTCCCTGGAGTTGCAATATTACCATCTTCCACAAGGAGCGGGACGCTTGGGGCTGTGTATTTTAGACGGACTAGGTCTAGGTTCACCTCAATTTTATTTTTTTCAATGGGAAACACTGATGGAGGATGCCCAGATCCAGTCAAACGTTTAAGAGGTCGATAATAAAACTGGCAGGGGCAGAGGAGGGGTAGAATAAAATGGTATAGCATTTCTACACTAAACGAGACCCTAAAGATCACTGAATTCAACTTCTCCAGGTTATGGTAGTTGATGTAGTCCTGATTCTTAGGTACTCGGGCCAGATTCTTCAACCGTATCTTCAGCTGTTTTTAGCACAGGTGAAGGAATTCAGAAGTGTCCTGCCAGTGCCCTCCTGTCTGGCGTGCTCGGCTGCTGTCAAAGATAAGATGTGGAGCATTTTAGCAAAGCCACAGGACTGAGATACGACTCTTTCATCCAGCTGTGGAAGACACAGCGACTGATAATAACTTCAGAAACATCACCTACTTACCAAATGCCTGAATTCACACAAATCAACAGTCTAAGGCCTAAAGCAATTATTTTATAGAAGTATGAGATTTGAACAACGGCTTCCAGGGAAAAAAACGTTTTGCAAAGGTATTCTATCTGAAAATAGTATGGCATTTTTTGTGAAGATCAAAGGCTGATTTCAAAGGAAGGACCCCTCTGAGTATCTTTCCTTATTCGGTGTCTGACTTGCATAGAAATACAACTCCAGCCCCAAAGGTTGCATAGAAAAGGACTGCATGGAGCTTAGGATTTGCAGCTAGAAGACTCTCCTCTTTCTAGCTGTGACCTTGGGCAAGCCACTTGACCTCCCTGAGTCTCAGTGTTCTCATCTGCAAAATGGAGCTAGTCCTTCAAAGACACCTGTACAGTGTCCTCCCTGGGCGAAGTTGATGAATGATGGGGAGAGCTGCCGTTCGTCAAGTGCATTAGCACGTAGTAGGTACTTCGCCTGCATTACCTCACTCTACCCACAACAAAACCCTGGGCAGAGACATAGGAAACTGAAGCTTGAAGGGTTCAGCAACACAGTGAGTAGAAAAGCTAAGGTTCAAACCCAAGTGCATTGATTGATACCACCTCGGCTCCTTGGCTCAGCTTCGCACGGGCTTGCACACAGGAAAGGGCTTTGAAAACCGTGGAGGGCTAGACCTGTGCGCGTTGTTTTTGTGTGAAGTCTTTGCTGGATTTATGTTCTCCTCCTAAATTCTTTTTTTCCCCCTATGGTTAGCTTGAAGTGAAATCCTTAAGGAAACGTTCTTCATCCTCTGAAATTCCCTGGAAAAGAAATACAACAGAGCTTGCAGTATTTTCCCTGCCTGCCTGTCTTGCGTCTCTGCCCAACTTCCGCATTTTAGGGGACAGAAGAGTCGCTGCGAGGGGCTGTCCAGAGACCCCACAGGCTGGGACAAGGAGCCAAGCCCTCCTCTTCCTCGCTTCCTAAGTATGGGAGTTTCTTCAGGCAGGATCCCCTCATTTTCCAGCACAGTCCTACACTTCGGGGAGCGCATATTCTCTTGAAGGTAATCTACTGTAGAAGTCTTGAATGTCTGGTGTTGATTATTTTATTTTATTTATTTTATTTTCCCTAGCTCTGTTGAGGTATAATTGACAGATAGAACTGTGTATATTCAAAGTGCACAACATGATGATTTGCTGTAAGTAGACATTGTGAAAATATTACCATAATCAAATTAATTAACGTATTCATCACCTCACAGTTACTTTTTTTTTCTTTTTTGGTGAGAACGTGTAAGATTTATTCTCTTACCAATTTTCCGGTATACAATACAGTATTATTAACTATAATCACCAGGCGTACATTAGATACTCAGAACTTATCTTTGAATTCACCTTATAACTAGAAGTTTGTGCCTTTTGACCAACATCTCCCCATTTCCCCTACTTGCCAGACCTCGGCCACCACCATTCTCCTGTCTGTTTGTATGAGTCTGACATTTTTTTTTAAGATTCCACATTTGACTAGTGAGATCATACAGTGTTTGTCTTTCTTTCTGTGTGACTTTTTCACTTAACATAATGCCCTTCAGTTTCATCCATATTGTTTCAAATGACAGGATTTCTTTCTTTTTATGGGTGAATAATATTCTTATCTATCTATCTACCTATGTATGTAGTATTTTCTTTATCTACTCATCCATCCACAGATACTTAGGTTGTTTCTTTGAAGCATTGGTGATTTTATTTCAATTTATTTTATTATTTTTTTATTATGTTATGTTAGTCACCATACAGTACTCCATTAGTTTTTGATGTAGTGTTCCGTGAATCACTGTTCACGTGTAACACCCAGTGCTCATTGCAATATGGGCATAGTATTGTCTGGGTGACCTCGGGATTTACTGACCAAGCCAAGTATCCTATTTCCAGCTAAAACTAATTTCACTGAGCCTCCTGGTGCTCGAGGTTTACCCATCTTTTCCAGTATGCATGGGTTACCAAATAATAACCATGACCTTGATTGAACTGTTGCTATGGGCCAGGCACTGCTTAAGTGCTTCCTATGGTGTGCCTTTGTGGACCCAGACTTGAAAGTGGGCTTCGATTATCCCCACCTCTTGGCATTCTCACCCTTACGAACTCCCCTTGTGTACAAGCCAGTCTGAACACCACTGGGGTTAACTATACTTTAACATATAGTGAAGTCCTCAGGGAAATCAGTTTTAGCTGAGAAGGAGGGGAAGACAGGGATGGATACACGCTTCGATAAACCTGAAAAGGCTAAGGACTCAGTTTGCCAAGAACAGAACATAGCAGGGAGAACTCTGGCCATGCAGGGTGGGGGAGAATTAGACAAATGGTGGAAGGAAGTTGGGTCAAGCGACAATATGTAGGTATTGACATTTTCAGCACATTTATTGGCTGCCCTGACACCATCTTTTTTTTTGGTTCACCTCTTCCTTCTCTGCCTAAAAAATTTTCTAACTCCTTTCCTTATCTTTTCTACTTGCATTCTGTAATGGCCTTCTGCCCCCTTTCCAAGGTTGACAGCACTCCTTCCTCTCAGCAATGGTTCCTTTCTCTGCTTTTACAACGCATCCTTTGAACCTGTGTCCTAAAGCTTATTTTATTCTGTTCCACGCAACTGCTACTTGTTTATCTCTATCTTTGGCACTATATTTTGAGCTTCCTGGTCACAGGGACTGTCTAACTTGTTTTCATACTTTCCAAAGTGCTTTGCACATAGTAGATACTCTATACACGTTGGTATTTAAATTGAATGGCAGATGGCTGAGATTTGAATTCTATGTCCTCCAGACTAAAGTGTACGGGGCCTCATATTCTTTCTATCAACCACCAAATTAGCCAATCTCCAGTGGGAAAAAAAAGACTCCCCCTACACACCCACACACACCCCCCCCCACACACACACACTTTATTCTCTATATGGAGCTCATGATTGTGTGAGCATCAGTCAGGGAGTATTCATGACTTTGGCTACGATGGTGATAATTGATGCCAAAATTAGAAAGAACACAGAGCAATAGACTGCCTCAGTTCAAAAAGAGGTTATCTCCAACAACTGTAGGCAATTCAGAAGCCCAGTCAAACATTTCATGGAGTTTTGCTTACCGATTCCAGTTCCTGGACTTTTCTATTCCTGCGCCTAAAGCATTATCCTTATAATACTCCCTAAGCATCCTTTTCATCACTGTGCCTCCTGGTCATTCTTTAATTAAGAATCCATCATAGTCCCGAACGTTTTTTCCCCTTTAAAGGAGTTCTTACCTGTAGTAAATGATTTTTTTCCCGGCAGTTTTGGTGATGCAGTGGCATCATCTTCTCCAGGACCCTCTGAGTCCTGAGTCCTTCTGTTGGGTGTGGGTCAAGCTCATGCCCAGGTAGCATGGGGCGTGGATTCAAGGGCTCCAAGGGTTTTCCAGGTGGGCAGAAAGAACCATCATGATCCTACTCGGAAGCACAAGTGAGGTTAAGTGACCCAGGATGGTCCTTGTCAATAGGACAGAATTCAGTACGTCTTGTCCCTAACTGCCCCCTCACGGAGCTCCTTGTTGTGGAGCTCAAACCCATCCCAATTTGTGAATCCATCTTGACCCAGACTGCAAGTAGGGAGCTAGAAGCCCCACCCATGGGTGGACTCCAGAATGAAGTAATCCTGGCTGCCTGACCTGCCGCACCTACACATGTGCCCTGAGTCAAGGCCTTTCCCCATACCCTGCAGGGCATCTTATAGTCATCATTCAACATGAGCAAGGGGCTAAGGATGAGGATGAGACTTTGCGCTTCCATTTTCCCACTTAATCTTCTGGTCGGGTCCGAGGGAGTGTGAAAGAGGCAACGTGGTATATTTAATAGAAAGACCTTAAAATCTGGAGTCAAGCTAATTTAGATTCTTCTCCCCACTTCTATCTCTTACTAGCTGTTTAGTTTTGGGCAAACTGTATAACTTCATTTCTTATCTGGGAAGTAGGAGGGACAATACTTGCATAGCAGAGCTATGTGGAGGCCCTAGCATGTAGTAAGTGCCCAACAATATTGTTTTTATTTCTGAATTCCTTCAGACTGGAGTCCTGTCCTACCAGCCCAATGACTCCATGGGGAGTATCACCCCCGATTCTATACTTGACTGCAAAGTCCACCTCGCAGCTCCCTTCCATGTCTCCTTGACTTCCACCTGAGTCTACTTCCATTACTCCTTGGAAGGGACGGCAGCCCAAACAAACACACGATGATTGTGTCCCTTTGGGCTTGTTATGCTGGATTAGAGGTTGCTTCCCTTGGGGTATGCTTAGGCAGTTGGTTCAGTTTTCCCTGTCTTGGCCTCACCTAGACCCAGACCCTCCCAAGCCTCTGCCCAGTGCCAGTAAGACACAGGCAAATAGAGTGTAATAGTCTTACAGGCTTTGGAGTTGTACAGGCTGAGTCTAAGTCCCATTGCCATTGCTTCCACACTGTGTGACCTTAGGAAAGCTACTTAACGCCTCTGAAGCCTCAGATCCTCTATACTGAAAAGGAGCTTCATAGCATTACCTAGCTCCAAATCAATGGGGAAGTGGAATCACATGAGATAATACATACGAAGCTCTTAGCAAAGTCCCTGGCGCATAATGAATGCTCAGTTCAGTGTTGGCTGTTAGTTTATGCTTTGTTGCTGAGCCCAGTTATGCAGTCATGAGCACTCATCATGAAGCGATCCTTCTGTCTTGACTGCTGCTCACCTGTCAGTAGCTAGAATCAGTCCACTATTGTTTCTGCCAAGTTAGACAGCTCGCATTTCTTCATGATGACTTTCGGGTAAAGGAATATTAGCCACACATACATTTTTCCTTGCTTTATCTCACCTATTCACAAGTGGCCTCAGATTTCGGGTCTAAAATAAGGAAAAAGTGGGCGCTCAGGATTCTTGCTCATCTGTGTCGGTGAAGGATGTTTATGACCACAGAGGAACATTGGAGTCTAGGAGAAAAGCGATCCGCTGGCGGTCTACTACAATAATTTCAGTGAGAATAGCTAAAGGTCTGAATGAAGCAGAGGTATAGGAGAGTAAAAGCAAACAAACAAAAGAATGCATCAATTCTGGGCTTGAGAGCAACCTCGCTGTCAAAAAAAAAAAAACAAAAACAGAACAACTACATTTATTAGAGAACACATGGGGGGCCTCTGTGACTTGGAATCCTGCCCTCAGGGCCGGCACAACAGGACTGAAACCCTAGAACATCCAACCCCAAGGCTAACACCCATCAGGCCCCAGAGGAAGACTTCCCCAAACCAGTCGACCTACGTCTTCAGAAGAAAAGATAACTTCATCCACAAGCCATGAAGCTTCGCAGGTTATGCCGCTGCTGCGGAGGTCAGAAATGGCTTCGGAAGGAAGGAAGCATTTGAGTGACAGCAGCGTTCAGATAACGAAAATAAAAGCGTACTATTTACCTTCAAATTCTCCTTGCATGAAGTATGTGTGAAGCAAGATATGATTGGTTCTTTACATTGGCAAGTAAAGGTAGAATTGTGAATAGTTTAGAAAATAAATAACATGAGATTTATTTGATAATTGTGATTTATGTTCTTGATAGGTCTTCATCATAAATTGCATTTTTCTTTTAATTTTAATAACTTCATTGTTTGAGAAAAAAGAATTTTTGAAAGCACATGAAAAATAATTTCTTATATTTTAGGTTTGCTTTATTTTATATTTTTGATTAAAATACATTCAAATTTTGTGTATTTTGAACATGATTACATTTCCATTTTTAATATAATAGACTCAAACTCAGTAAAAATCTTGATAAGAATAATTTAATTAGTAATTTTGGTCAAAAGGAAGGTAAAAATGAATTTTATGAAATAAATATGTAATAATTTTTCAATTAAGTATGCTTTTACTTACTTACTCACCCAAACTTAGAAACCCATCAAATGAATATCCAGACATGTGAAGTATTAAGTTCAGTCATCCTTGTTATTTTATAGACTTTCAATTCTATAATGATAATAGCTTTGCATATTTAAAAATATTTTATCGTTAGGGAGCTATATTTGTTAAGGTAGGGGATAGAATGTATTTCATTAAGCAGGCTATACATTTGAGTTATAACGTTTAAATCTTTAGACATAAGGTAGGTAGGCTTCCATTTGTACTCCTGACACTAATTTGTTGGCATATAGTTGCTGGTAATAATTTCTAATAATTGTTTCTATTTCCTTGGTGTTAGTTGTGATCTCTCCCCTTTCATTCATGATTTTATTAATTTGGGTCCTTTCTCTTTTCTTTTGGATAAGTTTGGCCAGTGGTTTATTGATCTTATTAATTCTTTCAAAGAACCGCCTTCTAGTTTCGTTGACTATTCTACTGTTTTTCTGGTTTCTATTTCATTGATCTCTGCTCTAATCATTATTATTTTTCTTTTCCTGCTTGGTTTAGGTTTTATTTGCTGTTCTTCATCCAGCTCCTTTAGGTATAAGGTTAGCTTGTGCATTCGGGATTTTTCTAATTTTCTGAGACAGGCTTGGATGGCTATGTGTTTCCCTCTTAGGACCGCCTTTGCGGTATCCCATAGGTTTTGGACTGAAGTGTTTTCATTCTCGTTAGTTTCCATGAATTGTTTAAGTTCTTCTTTAATTTCCTGGTTGACCCAACCATTCTTTAGCAAGATGCTTTTAACTTTCAAGTGTTTGAATTCCTTCCAAATTTTTTCTTGTGATTGAGTTCCAGTTTCAAGGCATTGTGGTCTGATAACATGCAGGGAATAACCTCAATCTTTTGGATGCCCTTCAACAGATGAATGGATAAAGAAGATGTGGTCCATATATACAATGGAATATTATTCAGCCCTCAGAAAGAATGAATACCCACCATTTGCACTGACATGGATGGAACTGGAGGGGATTATGCTAAGTGAAGTAAGTCGAGCAGAGAAAGACAATTATCATATGGTTTCACTCACTTGTGGAACATAAGCACGAAGGACCATAGGGGAAGGGAGGGAAATCTGAAGGGGGAGAAATCAGAAAGGGAGACTAACCATGAGAGACTATGGACCCTGGGAAACAGATTGGGGGTTTCAGAGGGGAGGGGTAACAGGGCATTGGGTATTAAGGAGGGCACGTGTTGTGATAAGCAGTGGATGTTATACGTAATTAACGAATCATTGAACACTACATAAAAAACTAATGAAGTACTATACAGTGGCTAACTGAACATAATTTAAAGAAACCTTAAAAAATAAAAATTAAAAAAAAATATGTTTTGTTTTATTTTATTTTGAACTGTGACCCTGAGATCAAGACCTGAGCAGAGATCAAGAGTCGGACGCTTACCAATTGAGCAACTCAGGTGCCCTCCAAATTTTATGTTTTGGAAAAAAAAGGAAGGAACAACCTACAGAATCTTTCATTCCTGATTTGATCATGTTCAATCCATTGGCTACCTAATGAAGGGGAATTCATGATATACTTAATTCAGAAAGTCAATATCCAGAAATTTTGATGTTCTTTGAATCATATATAATGATTAGAGGTGACCAGGGACAGAGAACTGCAATTACGAGAGACTGAGCAGAGAGTCAGAAGAACTAATTTCCCATCTTGAGTCCCTCACTGACTAACTGAAAAATGTTACCTGGATGTTATTGAAATGGCATTACCTCATGTGCAATAAACAAGACACACACACACACACACACACACACACACATGAACACATGCACACACACACAAAAGACCACATCACCACCTCTGGGTTTTGAGTTTAGAAAGGGTTATGTCAACACACTTTGTGTTTGTGTGTGTGTGTGTTCTACAAATCAATGAATAGACAGCAAATTTATTCTGCTGAGAGTAGGTATTTAAGAAATTAGCAAGGATTAGGAAACCCTTTTTCAAACATCTCTTTGGATTTACTTTAGAAGGTTATATGAAACAATGAAATCATTGTTCTGCATCAGAGTCTATTCTCCTTGGAAGTAACATTTTACTATCTGCTTCCATTGCTTTGTAGCTGAGTGTGTGTTAAGTCTGAGATCCACATATAAGCCACAGGGACAAATGGGTTCCTCACCGCCATGGTGTATATTTGTAATCAGACAATCAGTATGGCTAGCATGTGCCAGCTTCACCGGAGGAGGGTCAGTGAGCCGGACTGAGATGCAGATACTAGAGAAATAAGGTGAAGAAGCTGTATGAATGGGGCTTATTGTTTGCCTCTATTTTAAATGTTCTCATTTTTCGCAACACTTTATGGCCAGCTCTTAAAAGGCCTTTATTGATAGAGATACTCATTAAGTGTCAGTTTAAAAAGAGGTGTTGTTGATGTAATGTAATATAATCTGCTTTTGCATAAGCCTTTTTATCCCAGCGTATTAGGAGTACTTTGCCAAGCTAATCCTATCATCAAAATCCAAGATGTCATTCATAGAAACCAAGAAAACTGCTTTCTAGATTGAAATTCAGATGCCTGGAATATTTCTTAGAGCCAATACTCCAAAAAAGATTGGCATACATTTGGCCCATGACTTTGTTTCTCTGTGATAACTCAGACGCCGAATTTATTTACTCATTCACTAACCATTTATTGAGCACCTACAATCTACCAGGGGCGGTGCTGCGTGGTGAGATTACAAAGCTGTTGTCCTTACCTTCTAATGACAGGATAGACATGTGAATCTCTGGTAACCATGCAGTGTAAGTACAATTTATGTCATGCAGCTCTACGGGCGATGGAGGCAATCTGTGCCAGTTAGGGGTTGGAATAGTCCATTCTCAAAACCTCAGAGCCAGTAGAATTGGCATCACCTGGAAACTTATTAGAAATGCAAATTCTCAGGCCCCAGAACTACTGCGTTCTAAACTCAGGGGGCAGACCCTGCAATCTGTGCTTTCACATGCCCTCCAGCTGATTCCGGTGCTTGCTCAAGTTTGAAAACCACGAGCCTAGAGCAGTCATTCGCAAACTCTGGTGCACATTAGTTTCACCAGGGGAGTGCTTGAAACTCCCAAAGCTCAGGCCACAATCCAGACCAATTAAATCAGAGTCACTGGGGGTAGATGAAGGGATGTCTGTGTCAGGTTTTAAAAGTCAAATAAGACATTTCCAGGAAGACATAGTGAGAAGGCATTTCAAGCAGAGAGAAGATTCCACAAAGGCTCAGAAGCATGAGCAGCTCTGTATAGTCGAGGTAAAAGCAGCAGTGTCGCTGAAGCAGAGAGTTTGAAAGCAAAGTAAAGGAAGAAGGCACTGGAGCAGCGGGCCGGCCAGGAGGCAGTCCACAGACAGCTGGGACTTGGAGAATGAGTAGAATCGTGGTTCTGTTTCTGTTGGTGGTGGTCTTTGTTGGGAAATGAGTTTGAATTCCATTTTGCTACCGACCTGTCTTGCTTCCTGGGCTTGGCCTTCCTAGCAAAACCATTCCTCTCAGCCGAGCCTGTTTATCATTCAGATCAGAGATTATTTCGCATCGACAAAACTCAGCCCCGTGTGGTCTGAACAGAGGGACAGAGTTTTGGTGCCAGATAGGTCAGAAAAGAGGATCTGAGACAAAGCGAAGGAACTTCAGAAAAGGAAAGATTGCTTTAGACTTTGGGTTGTTTTGGTTTTGTTTTTTGTTTTTGTTTTCCAGCCGAATCAGGGAGGGACTCTGGAATAAGTGCATCCGCCCTCTAAGAAATCAAAGCCAGACCCAGGAAGTGGGTGGAAGGAGCCTTCCAAGGTGCCCCAGCTGCCGCGTGCCTTCTGTCTGCTGTGGGCGCAGCAGCTGCACGGGCCCCTCTTGTTGGGAGACAAGACGGGAGCCTGTCAGTCCCGTGACCTCGATCTCCTCTCCAATGGTAGGGGAGAGAGAAGCTGAAATTCCTCTGACTGAGCACATGAGAATGTGACAGGTTTCCTGGCCATGCTTGTGTCACAGGAAGGAGAAGGATGACAAGAAGGCAGGAGTGGTCCATTCTTTGATTGGTGTAATATGAATATTTCTGAGAGACCGGGATGGGTAAAAACTTCAAGCCACAACCATCTTTCATCTTGGCAGAGGGGGGCGTGGTGGTTGAATAAAGCCTCCAGCACTCCCTACCCACCCTTCCTCTCTTCCGGCTCCCCTTGAACATTTTCTGGGTGTCAGATACTCTAACAGAATCTGCTCTTTGAATTGGATTCAAGTTCAGCTCTAACTAGGTGTTCACATTCACAGCCTGCTGACAAGATCAGAGCAGCTATGACTCTGCTGGAGGCTGTTAACACCCAAGACTGTACTAACTTCATTAGGCTCAAATCTCTACCTTTGAAATATGCAATATGCTCTATGGAAGGAAAGGGAACATATGCAATGGAAGGAGGTGGGTATGCGTACGCTGTGGATGGGATGTATCAGCTAACCGAGCCTGAGATTGCCGTTGGCAATGTAGGCTCATTTGAACGGGAGTCAGCTCATCACATGATTCCCAGTTGGACTCTATTTGCCCTTTTGGCATCATCTCGCATTTCCATATATCACATCACATGATGTATTTGGGAGAAAAGGCCAAGTCTGTTTGCTGCTGGGAGGTGATTTGGTTTTCCTTCTTAGTGATTTTTTAATGGATCTTGTTTGGTTGACTCTTTATTATATATTGAAGCCCTCCTCTGTGCCAAGCTATGATAAGCACTTTATATGGCAATGTAATAGCATAGTTCTTAAACCACAGGCTTTGGAATCGTTCTGCCAGCTTTATCCCTTTGGACAAGTCACCTAATCTAGTCTAGCCTCATATGTTACAGTGGAATAATAGTAATAGCACTTGCCTCATTGGATTAATATGAGAATTAATGAACGTATCTAGGTAATATGCATACTTTAGTGCCTGACACGTAGGAAATGCTCGAGACGTGTTACATGCTGCCATGAACCATTATTTCCACTAAGTATGTACACCTCTCCCTCTTTGCAAAGTGAAGGGGGACAAAAGATTTTGAGAGTTTACCTTCTGGTCCAAAGTCACACAACCTGTTAAGTGGGAGATTTGGGATTCAAACTCCGTTCTGGGGGTGGAGTGGGGTCTGTGCTGTTCAACACTACGCTAGATGGCCTCCCCCAAACAGTTATTTATTTTTTAAAATTATTTGACCATTTAAATCTACCTCTCCTCTCCTTCACGAAATGATTACCACTTGGTCCAATGCATAATTTATTCTCAAATCTTAACGCTTTTCTGCCCTTGTTTGATGCCTCTTCTCAGTTTGCAATTTGACAGTTGCATTTCTGTATTGTACTCACAGTTTTTAATACCATCTGTTATAAACTAGCCATTTTGCTTCCACACATTCCTAAAGATAAGACTATTTCTTAAGAAAAAGTCGAATAAAGCAGGAACAGATTCTCAGATGTCATCATCATGATGTGCAATGACTCTCCGAGCACTTGCAGGGTCATTACACTTTCAAATATTCCTTTTCTTGTCTGCATGGCAAAGACTCAGTAACACTCTTCTAAAGACAGCTGGCTATTGTAGTCGGGCTGAAAAGCTTCACCAATAGATCTGTGCTCAGTTTTACAATGAGAGAACAAAGATGGTGTAAGTCTTAGATATATGTGTGCATGATGGATATAACTTACATATGTGTACATATTCATGTATGTGTAGATGTATGTATACACACACATACACAATTCTCTAATCATTCTGGAGTATTCAAAAATATATAGCTGGGCTTCTAAGGGCTACATTCACAAGCCGCCATCATAAACGGAAGACAAACAATGGAGTCACCTACCAACCTCGTGAATTGAAATAACTGAAATTGGGTGGTTTTTCTGGGACTTTTAGGTATAGATAATTCGAGAAGTCAATGATTAGAAGTCAATTGCTGTCACATGTATATGATACCAAACAGGGTTATTTTAGATATCTAATACCAAATAGGGTCTTCACAATTAAAACTATATTAACTATATAAATATATAACTATTATAAATACAGTTATATTCATAATTATTATATATATTATTTTATATTTAATATTTATGTATTAAATAAATATATATTTAATATTTAAAAATATTATAAATACTATAATGGTTCTATAATGTCCAGCCCAGGAGCAATCAAGGCAATGTATTTGTATACATGCTGTCAACTGGCATGTATCTCTGTTTGATTTTTGCTTTGTTCCTGTTGGCCACATAGCTTCAGTTTCTTGGGGACAGGAGCTATAGCTTGCTCATACCTTTCACACCCCCTCCAGGGGTATATGGTTTTTCAGTGAAGAGGTATATTTAACTCAAACTCTCATTTTTTTAACCTTTTCTTTAACTGGACAAGAAGTTATGAGTTTAAAAAATGTCATTTTTTCTTAATCTCTTTAAAACTGGTTCAACATTAATTGAGTGCTCATTGTGTCAACATGTGCTTTGGGGGAATGTGAGGAAGCGCTGGACAGAGGGCAGGTAAGCCCATCTCTACCTTCAGTAGCTCCCAGACCAATTGCGTTATAGGCCAGTGTCTAAATAATTATCAGGCTGCAGATCTTGCCTCCGGGCTCTGAAAGTCTAGCCATATTCTCGAGACAGACATAGCATCACTTCCTGTGTGAGGCTCTACAAACAGAAAGCATCGCCTATACCGTGCCCTTCACTTTTTTTATTTACGTTAGCTCTTTAGCTTGCAGAACTCAGGAAAACCGCATAAGAGGAAGCTCAACTCTTTTTTGTTTGTTTGTTTCAATGTATAAGCATACTTGATAACATGAATTATTAAGAAACAGCTCCCTGTTGACGCAGGCTCTGGGCCACATGTTCACCCTTTCTCTGGTGACCCTTCAGATCTTTATGCCTTACACGTTGGGATGATGGTTACAAAGTTAGGAGGGAGCAGCAAGGGCGTGTCCATTGACTGTACCACAGCCGGTCAGTAATCTCAGCTGTGCCACAGTGAGCGCTCCTGGAGGATTAACTGGGGGAAATGGAGGTTCTGGGTGACGTGGGGCTCTCAAACACTTCAAAATGGTCATTTTCTTTATTTTTAAGATTTTATTTATTTATTTGAGAAAGAGTACAAGTTTGGGGGGTGCAAAGGGAGCGGGAGAAGCAGACTCCCTGCTGCTCAGGGAGCCAGATGCAGGGCTCGATCCCAGGACCCTGGGATCCTGACCCGAGTCGAAGGCAGACATTTAACCAGTGGAGCCACCCAGGCACCCCTCAAAATGGTCATTTTCTGTGTCCCACATTATTGGAATATTTCATCCGAGATCTGTCTTTTCTGCTATTTCTTGTACACACATTTCCTTCACTGTGCCGTTTCGTTTACGTGTTAGGGAGCCGTGCGTGAAAAGATAGAGATCCTGTCCGTAAGAAATTTATGTCTATTTCAAGGCCACAGATGTGTTGCTCCCACGCCTAACCCTTCCGAAGGAACAACTGCTAGGTTCTGAAACTTTATATACAGTATTTGCTTTAAGAGACTACAGCACAGGAAGTCCCAAAATACACCACAGACCACGAATAGGTTGCGAGTGATATTACACTGTAGCTTCATGCGAACCGTAGCCAACGGCAAGATATCTCATAACTAATTATGTTCATTTTGCACTTAACAGAGACATTCAAAGTACAGATGTTAAAATGTGTAAGTTGAACTTCTGTTAAAATTACACTCTCCCTAAGAGAAATCATTCCCTTTCCTAGCTACACTTCGGGCTACACTCATGCGCGGCCAAAACACTTCATTTAATTGGGGGAAAGGTCCAGCCAACTGTTGTCAGGGATCGTGTAACAACCAGTTGTTTTGCGGATTTTTTTTAAACCTTATAACTGTACATTTGTGTTCTGGTGACCCAGCCTGAGGCTACATGATTGAGACAGAATTGAGAGTTGATTCAAGCAGGCAATGAAAAGAAGAATGTGTATCCTCACAGACTTTGGGAATTTTGTAAAACTTCTACGTATATTATCTCACTTAAGGATTCCCAAAGTCTCCACTGATAGAGGCAGGGTTATTGTCCCTGATTTTCAGATGAAATATTATTTCAGAAGTGGCAGAGGTAGGATTTAAGCATAGGTGTTTTGCTTCTAACTCCTGGTATTTTCCCACATCACATTTCTAAAATCTTGCATGTGCTAGGATAAATCTTTGCCAGAATCATGTTTCCAGTCTGATTGTTGATACCAAAATGCCAGTGTTGCTTAGTTCTCTCTTAATGTATCACGTGGCTAAGTCAGACTCTAAGACTGGAGTTCCCTAAAAGGAACCTCATGTGTTTCCGATGTCAATAGGGAACTACTGGGAACCAGGGAAACATATGGCATTTATTAGTAGCCTTGGGCTTCTTTTTAAGTGTAGAAGTAAGAAATGCCTTTAGTTCTGGACTTGACCTGGAATTTGTCTTACACTAGGTCACTAAGGACAACCAGTGGTGGTAGACAAAGCAATGGAACTGGGGCTGTAAGTTAAGCTCAAAATAGTTTCAGTAGGATGTGACTTAAGGTCACATCAACTGATATTCACATAGTCGCTAGAATGTGCAGGACATAGTGTAGATATTGAGGGGAGGCATACATCCTGTTGGCCCCAAACAGTCCTGGTTTATGCCAGTTGTGTCCTATATGCTTAGAGCCACTGACCCCTTCACTCTCAACAATTACATGGTCAAACTAGTTAGATTAGATACAAAATCAAGAAAAACTCAGAAACCGTCCTCAAGATTGTAATAGGACGGAGGCGTAAGAAAAGTATGTCTGTACGTATAAAGTCAAGCAGAACATTCCCAATGTTGTTTTAATTAAACCAACGTCAAGCAAATGCTGTGGGAGTTTAGAAGTATGTATTCAGTTGGGGTTAATGAGGGAGGAAAACATCATTTTATGTCATTTTCCACAGCAATGATGAGTTGTCAAAAATGTTGGAATAGAAGCAAAATGTGCGCTGTGTTGAGAATCATGGTTCAGGCGTCATTCTCCATTGAGGAAGATCTATTTTGTTCTAGGTCTTTCGGCTGAGCCACACCAGACAATCTGAAACTTTCTACCGGTAAGAGCACTAACTGCAGAGAATTCATAATGTCTTGGCTGTGAATCTCCACTTCCGTCTAATTCTGTTCCTATTTCCTCCTGCTCAGACTGATGCGGATGTCCGTGGGATTGGTGGGAAGTGTGGTGCTTCTGAAACAGAACGCACTCTACAAAAATGCCCATTAAAAACACTTTTTCCCCTCTCTATTCTTGAAAAGAAGGTGCCTATTTGAACCTCACAGGTTTTGATGGTCAGAATATAAATTCTAGGCTGGTTTTTATTGTGAACGCTCTTTATCTGATTATTTAAAGCCTTCTACTTTGTGGTTACTTCCTATATTGAACTATTAAATCTCCCACCGGTAAGGACCCGTCTCCATCTTCCACCTATTTCACAGCTGTTGTAGGAGAAACTGTTTGCTGCTTCAATAAGGTATTTATTTTTAAGACTTTCATGTCCGTTTGTATGTGAATTACTCTAGGCCCTGTGGGTGATGAGAAAGAGAAGTGGTAAATAATGGCTTTTGACCTTAATAGAGGACCACACATCATAATTTGCTTGGACAGTTCAGGTTTGTGCCAGGTTTCCTGATGTAATTATTAATAATATCTCTTTTCACTCTTAAAAGTGTCCCAATTTAGATAATAGATGATATGATCCCCTAGACCTTAGAGGCCTTAAATTCCGTTAGGGAGACGGGAAACACAAACAGAAAAAGACAACACAACAAAGCTGTGCGTGATGAATGTCAAATACACGAGCTGGTCGTCATGAATGGAACCACGTTTTACGAGGAGAGGCTGCCGAGGACTTCAGCCATCTGGTAGACTGCCTCAAGATGAGGCTAACGTCAGCTCTTGCAGAACACGTAGAATTCGAACAGGCAGTGAAGAAAGAAGATCATGCAATAAACCCTTCACTTGAGAGACTGCTAAAATCAAAGCAAAGCATAATTTTTTCAATGTGAATAAGTCCTTGTAAAAATGATTTCCTCTCTTCTTCTAGGCAAGCCAGCGTTACAGACAAACCAGCTTGGCAGACTGAGCAGAAAATCCATTTTGGTCTATTTAAATACATGGGTGTTTTCCAAATGTTCGCTTTGGTTCCACACCACATTAATGAGCCATTTGCCTTGCTGACACCATCCCCATCCCGTGGTTGTGGAGGGACCAGAGCACGTGCCCTGTCAAGGAATCCCCAGAGGGCACTTCCGGGCTTCAGTGACAGTTCCAAGATGTGGAGCTGCACACATCACCCATTTCCTATTCGGCTGCCTTTCAACCACCCTCTTGGTCCATCTGAGCACAGGGACACCAATGAGAAGGAACTGGCGAATGGGAACACATGCATCCGGCTACACAGTTCTCAAGGCCTCTTAAGGGAGTGGTGAAAACTGTCCGTCAGTTTTACTTATTATTCAAAGTGTCCACAGTGAATAGAGTTGGGTTTAATGCTTTTAAGGTGTGAATGTCACAGCTTCCCTGGCTTCTTCGAGCATCATTCCATTAAATTACATATACACGGCTGTTCTCTTCTTAGAGCTTAATTACATCAATGGTTTTTAGATTCTCACTTCTTTTAGAATTGAAATGTTTTATTCAAACAAAGTCTTAGAGAAAAATGCTAAGTTGTATGAGACAAAGATTGCTAGTCATCAAGCCAATACACATTCTCTCCTTCTTTCTTGTTAAGGAACCCCAATTTTTATTTGAGGCAGCAATATACCCAGTTTAAAACAATAAAACCCAGATTTTCCAGCTTTCCTTTTATCTGAGGGTGGTTACATGACACAGGTCTAGCCAAAAGAACATACAATATGAGGTGTTCAAGAAAATCCATCAAAGAGGACTAAATCAATTGGCATGTACCTTTTTGCTCTTTCCCTTTCCCTCTAGCCTGCCTGAGCTGTGGACATAATAGCTGGAGCTCTGGCAGCCTTCTTGAGAACACAAAGATGGGGCCACAGCCCAAAGAACTTGGGTATTTAATGATATCATGGAACTACCACACCAACCCCTGCACTGCCTACTTGTGGACTTATTTATGTGACACAGAAAAACTCCTCTATATCACTTATTTCTTTATGTTACTTATTTAAACATTTCTGCATTAGCAGAAAAAGAGCAATTATATATTAAACTGTTAAATGTTAACCTGCTGAATGTTAAACTGACAAATAGGACACTTCTCTGGTTGAAGAAAAGGTAAATGAAACTAGAGTTTCACCTACCTTAATATTTGAATTATAAGCTATTTACCAAAGAACTTTGGGTTACTGTAGCATTTCTGGAGGCACTAATAATGAAATAGAGGACCATCTCTAAATTATTTAATTTTATTAGAGTCAGACCCTCTGTATTGACTACAGAATGCCCTTAAGGTAAAAATATTGGCGGGAACTCTAATTTCTTTTTCTGTTAATTCAGAGCAAGTGCTAGTAAATCCAGAGTGCTCTAATCCAGACCTTAACCACTATTGAATAATATGCCTTTTCCCAGTTTAAGCAGGAAAACACAGGTACAAAAGAGTAGAAAGAGAAGAAGATATCTATGAATTGCTGGTCATTTTATCTATATTATACCACGCAATCATCACTACGAACCCGTAAGGGAGGGAGATCCAAATGTTGCCTGACTCTGGTAGACACCATTCATGTTGAATACTATGAAGAGAGTGCCCACGGCAGCCATGCAATGCAGCACACGACTTGCTTTGTTTACCTAGTGTCCCTTTCTTTGCAGAACCAGCCTCCATTCCACAGCAATCTTGCACATCCATGTGGTTCAGCAGGCCTATTTTCCTTGCCTCATTTTGGTCATTTGACCCAAGCTCAGTCCATCTGATTCTCCATCTCATACCCAAAGTGGATTCGAGGACGTTCCTAACCAAAGACAGACCAATGAGAGGACCTGTGGGACCTTCCCTAGAGCAAAGGGGAAAGATCTTTTCTGCCTCTTGGATCTTGGTTGTAAGGAACATGAGATCCTTTAAGCTTATAGTGGCCATCTCACTGCTGTGTGTCAAGAGCTTGTCTGAAAATGGAACTATAACATTAGTTGAGAACACAGATCCAGTCGTGTTAAACTGGACTTTTTTAGTTACATGCGTCCATGAATACCTTTTTCTTACAAAGCTAGTTTGATTTCTATTTCTGTCACTTGTAATCAAAGAGTTTCAAATACTGCAAGTGCCTGTTGCCATCTCTATGAGGCTCTGAGAAATTAAGTGACTTGGCCAAGCCTCGTCAGGAATGGACGGAAACAAATTTTCTAATACAGGACAATCTGGTACTCACATCCATCTTCTTTTCATTACACCATGCTGCCTCCCCAAGCTGATAAAATCAATCACAATTTATGGAAATCATGCTGACGTATCATTAGGCTTTCTAAAATATATCATTTCTACAAATAGTTTCCATGTCCCACATTTTATGCTAATTCTATCTGGTAAATTTTCAAAGCAGAGTTATTATTGTTTGTTATGGAAATATTTCCATATTTACAAAGCTATGGAGAATGTTTTAGTGGAAACTGTCAACGAGTCTGTCTTGAACACCCACCATGTACATGGCATTGGATCAGTGTTTAACAAGGAGGTAAAAGAATTAAACAAATGGAAATCACAGTCTACAGCATAAGATATTTTCAAGTCACTATATATTCCAAGATGGAAAGTGGTTAAGTGCCGTAACACAAACACATATAAAATGCTATTGTGAAAAGGAGTGGGCTGATAGGGAAGATGTTATTTGAGCTAGGCAATGGCGATCATATAGGACTAAATGTGAGGCAATGTGAGCAAGACATTTTAGGCCAGTGCTATCAGACAAAACTTCCTGCAATGATGAAAATGTTCTCTATCTTCCCTGTGTAACATGATAGATACTGGCCATGTATGACTATTAAGCACTTAGAATGTGGCTAATTCAACAATTACATGGCTAATGTCTACCGTTTGGGCCAGTGCATTTCTAGAGAAATAGCTATGCAAATAGCATAGGCAAATGTAGAGGATGGGAAGAATGGAAAGCACAGGGTTTGCATAAACGATAAAGCAAGTCATCTATTTCAGGTGGAATTGACCTCATAAGGGAGTGACGTGAGAAATCATATTCGGTAAAGTTGACTGCGTCTAGATGGTGAAAGATTTCCACTTTGGGCTAATGCCGGCTCCTGAGCTAAGAAGTGGTAAGGCCAGCCCACTGCTGTGGGAAGACTGAGCCAGCAGCGAGGGGTGCGTAGAATCCAGTGGAGAAGTGGAGAAGCACACGGGAGACCACAGTGAGAGTCCTGACGAGTTCATGCAAGACACTGAGTGACGAAGGAGATGTTGTCAAAAAGACAGATGTGAAATACATTGTGAAAGAAGAAACAAGAGAACTACACCAATTGGAAAGTTTGGAGGGTGAGGAAGAGGAATGCATTTTGGAGAACAAAGAATGAAGAAAAATTATAGGAGAAGCAGATTTGGTGGGACAGCCATCTGATTTAGAGAGACATTCTGAGTTGTAGTTTAGACCTTTTGAGTGTCAGGTGATAGTATTAGAAATACAATTACAGAATTAAAGAGAAGTGCTTAAAAATGCAGTAGAAATTTGGGAATTATATGTGTATAGGTCTGGGATCCACAAACTACACCCCCTGAGGCCAAATCCGGTCTCCCCTTGTTTTGTAAGGACAGTTTGATAGGAATACAGCGGCCCTCATTTGTTTCCATATTATCTATAGCTGCTTTGCAGTATAAATACAGAGCTCAATAGCTTCAACAAACTGTTAGAAAGTGGAAATTATTTACTATCTAGCCCTTTGCAGAACATACTTGCTGACCCTGATATAGATGACAGAAATCATCTGAATCCATGAGACCCTAGTAATGTTACCATAAGAAATTGGATTCATTAGAATTCAATATAATGCTCTAGTAACTTTTACTATGATATTGATACATCTATAGTAAATTAGTATTCAGAATGAAAATACAGAGATCCTCCATGATCCTAAAATATTTCCTGGATCACAAAGAAAAGATAAATTATTCCCCATATAAAAATCTATTAAATGTGTTGCATTTTTGTCTAGATACTTAGGAATGGGTTCTCCTTTGGTGATCTATATTTGATTATCTATTAACCATGGTATTTTGTTAGGCAGAACACTTCATTCTCTGTCTATGCCAAATGATATATATTTTAAGCCTTATGAAATTCTCACTTTGTTTAAGTTTCATCAATTAATGGAATGGAATGGAATGGAATGGAAACTAAATAGCATCTGAAGTGTAAGTTTCAGGTTCAAACTTGTGTGATCAGAGGAGTAGTGACAACTATTTGCATCTTATAGGAGAATATATTTACATATCAGTATAATAAAAAAAAATAAGGAGAGAAGAAAGGGAGAGAGGGAAGAAGGAAGAAGGAAAGAAAGAGGGAGAAATATAGGAAGAAACAAAGAAAAAACAGGTGGGATGAATATGAACTTTGAGGCCAAACAGATTTAGGCTGGAAACTTGGTTCTACCGTTAAATGTGTGTGACCCTGGGCATGCTATTTAATCACTTGAACATCAGTTTTGTCACTGTATTTTAACTGTAAATATCAACTACTTTATAAATTTGTTCTGAGCCTAGGGAGATAAGATAGATAAGAGAAAAGATAAAGATAAAATACATCATATCCAGGTAAATTTGAACTTCAGGAAAACAGAACATAATTTTTTTAGCATAAGTATATCCTATGCCTACCTGTTACCTGAAATTCAAGTTTAACTGAGTGTGGTAGGCTCAGTAATGGCCCCTAGATATGTCTACATCCTAATGCGCAGAAGCTGTAAATGTTATCTTAAATGGCAAAAAAGACATTGCAGTTGTGATTAAGTTAAGCGTCTTGAGGTGGGGAGATTCTCCTGGATTCCTGATAGGCCCAGAGTAATAACTTGGGTCCTTAGGAGAAGGATGATGCAGGAAGAGTTAGAGAAGACAATGTCAAGATGGAAGCAGAGGTTGGAGAGATGACTCTGAAGAGGGAGGAAGGGGCCGCAAGCCAAGGAGTACAGGTGGCCTCTAGCAGCTGAAGAAGGTAAATCAACAAATTCTCCCCTCAGAGCCTGAAGAAACCAGCATACTTAACATCTGGATTAGAGTCCAGTGAAACTGACTTTGGACTTCTGACCTCCAGCACTGTAACAGAATAAATCTGTGGTGTTCTTAAGGCACCGGGTTTGTAAGAAATTGTTACAGCAGCCATAGGACACTGTTACATTGAGCATCCTGTGTTTTCATTTGCTACGTCTGGCAGCCCTACTGATGATTAAGTGTGGTTGGTCTGGGATAAACTCCCCTTTAAAGCTGGCAGAGATAACAGCTGCATTTCTCTTTGCTTCCTCCAAAATTCTCACTAAAATTAAATTAAGAATATATAACATAAGTCCATAAATATAGAGAGAAATGAGCAGGGGGGACATCAGCAAACTCTACGTGTCTACCTAATTCTGGAAACTGAAAGAATGGTGATTAATTTAACCAGAGAGAGCGATACTAATTTAAACAAGCAAAGCAAACGAGATTGGATCCCAAAAGAGGCAGCCCGTGCACACTGCAGAACTCTGAAAGGCCCGGACATTGAAGGCATCGGGTGCCGACATAGGCAAAACAGGAAGTTTGTTAAAAGTCTGCTTAAGAAGCAATTAGTTACCAAAACCTTTCTCCTATCTCCAAATACCCCAGTGAACATCCCCTACCCGCTCTGCAGGAGATTTGATGCTTATTTGCTAAGTACATTAAGAGATACTCTGGAGTCTGAAAGATCAGGCACAGAGGAAGGGGGGCTTGATAGAACTTGTACTAAAAATAGTGCATTATGTAATTGTTGGCATACTGAAGAGTAAAAACCCTAACCTCCTTCCCTGATAAGATTTCAGAATGCTGGACATCAAGATTTTACTGCCCAGGCAGGAAATTTAATTTTGCATTTCTGTTACTGTGTTTTGAAATATCTCAGCTTTTAAGAAAAATCTTTTCACAGATTCCCCCTCTAAAATGGATCATTTATGTTAGAGAGTTAGAATGGGGTAAAATTATTCATTAATCATTATGTTATATTAATCATGAATCACTTACATTATAGAGTTAGAATGGAATAAAATTAAGAAGAGCCATGATGCTGCAGCATCAAAATTTGGCAAAAAATTAAAATCATTGCAAAAATAGAGAAAGCCTATTCGATGTGTCTTGTCTCCTAAAAACATTTGAAAAAAGAAGCACTCTGAGAGAAAAATGTAAGATAGTACCCTCAAAATAGAATAAAATATTTGTACAATTCAGTAAACTCCCTTAAGAATATCCTTCATTGAGCAGAATTATTCTGCAATTACAAAATACCTCCGCAGCTTTAGAGAGAGTATTTTCTCAGTAAAAAATTTATGGTCAACAGAGAAAAGTCAGTTAAGGTTGTCAACATGTCAAATTTATTAACCACTAGAGTGCAACTTTAAAGAAGACTGGCAATTTTATGGGAAAAGTTAAAAATAATAAGACGATTAAAAATACATTTTTCAGAAAATTTCCAGTGTCATGATATTAGATTCAGGTATAGCTTTAAATGATTAAATAATGTAAATAAGTATCAAGAATAATTATTCTCATAGTATTTTTAATAGTTAGATAATCATAAAAAGGATTTGTTTTACTTTACAATGCATGAATATGTATTATTTTGAATTTTTAGAAAAAAATTTGAAAATATTGTTTGAATAGAATTATTTTTTGGCCAATTAATATGTAATAATAGTGTAGGCTTGGTGTGCTGGCATAGCCCCAGTGCCTACCACCGTCACCAAAGACAAGCTCGACAGCGGTGGCCTCACAGTCCTGCTCTGTCTGACCTGGAGGAGTCTGGAGAAAGTCCGGATGGCTAAGACCCTGAGCTCAGTCTACAGCTCAGAGGGGAACAAAGAGACGTGGGAGAACCAGTCGTCCATATAATTGCAGCTCGATGCTGTGATGTATGCATTGCATTCCTTGTTTGCTGCTTTGATGGTAACTTCAAGCAAAAATGACTAGCCAAAGAAAAAAGAAAAAACCCTCATTTTCTTTGATTTTTCAGTGTGGATTAGCCTTTGTGGCCTGTCCTAGTTCTACTGATTTAACTAGAAATTTGGATATAATCACATTAGGCCTTGGGGGAAAGGGTTGAGATAAGAGAATTAATCCCCATTTTCCCTAGAGGAAGTTATTAGTTCAGTAGGCAATGTCTAAAGTTTTTTTAAATAATCAAGAAGTAGCCCTAGCAATGTCTTGTGTGTAAATATGGAGGAAAACAGCAGAAGAAACCGCTAAACTCGTTGAAAGTGGAAATGAACTTGGGATGAGGGGAGAAGAGTTGACACTAAAAGTTTGTATTA
The DNA here is from genome assembly GCF_017311325.1 of Ursus maritimus. Lineage (NCBI taxonomy): Eukaryota > Metazoa > Chordata > Mammalia > Carnivora > Ursidae > Ursus > Ursus maritimus. The sequence continues at coordinate 29,832,533 of NW_024424564.1, read as the reverse complement.
TTGTATTTGAGTTTTTAAAATCTTGAACATGTGTTGATTTTTAAGAAGTAAATAGGTTAATTTTTTTAACGAAGTACCCGACCTACACAGTAAGAAACCCAGTTTTCCTTTCCCTGACCTTTCCAATTCTCCCAAGCCTCTGTTTATACATCTGATTTCCTTCATTTTCTGACAATTTTGGCATAAGAAATTACTAATTCACTACAATCTTGAAGCCATGCAGACTGACCTAGATAATCTTGGAATTGTTAAACCGTTAAGAAGGGGTTTCTGTTAGTTCAGTTTCAATCGCTCCACCATGCAAAATTTTGCTAACTCAAAGCATTTTTACAAACAGAGTTGATTGGAATCTGGAAATGTGATGAGCTTCTTTATATATTTATATGGCATTCCCAATATCACATGCTATAATTAGTTTGAAAGATTACCTAGTTCTCCCAAATATCCTCACCATGTTAAAGGAAAATGGAGGCCACCCTCTCCTGGTTTCCCATGCTGGAGATGAAAGTTATAAGTGCATTATTATAAATCAAGATCAATGGTGGGTGGAAATTCTGGGATTGAATAAAGGAAGTTACACCCCAGATGAAGCTTACTAATGAAGCATAATTTTTATGCATCACTGGCTTCTCCTTCCTTTAGTTTCTGGGTAAACAAGTCAAGAATGCTGAGTGTTGTAGGCTGGCCTTGGGTTTCCCTGCAATGCATTGCCTGGGCTCTATTACTGAAATGCACATCACTGTCTGCACATTAGTCCCGAAGCCCGCAGGTGCTGTTGTGACTTGCTCATTCAGGGTGTTCAAATTCATCTAGCTGTTGTGTCAACACTTTGAGGTCAAGTCTCTGATCATGACCTGCCAGGCTCACTCTGTTATTGGCAGTGGGTTCATTTTCACAGTGCTGAGACCTCAGATCAGCATCTGCTCAAAACAAACTTGATCAGCAGTGAAAGGTAGAATACTGCATGTTGAAATTGCCAGGGGAGTCAGTAAAGGGTCACTTTAGGTTCTGGATAGAGTTTCACAGCTGGTTGAAAATGATATTGGGTAAAAAAAAAAATGTGAGCTAATATTGAGGGCAATTATCCATTCCCAGCCTTTTCCAGTCTCCCCTTTAAGAGTAAGGAAGTACAAGTAATCCTAAAATGTGTATGGAACCAGAAAAGACCCCAAATAGCCAAAGGAATGCTGAAAAAGAGAACCAGACTGGTAGCATCACAATTCCAGACTTCAAGCTCTATTACAGAGCTGTAATCATCAAGACAGCATGGTACTGGCACAAAAGCAGACACATAGGTCAATGGAACAGAATAGAGAACCCAGAAATGGACCCTCAACTCCATGGTCAACTAATCTTCAACGAAGTAGGAAAGAATAACCAGTGGAAAAAAGACAGTCTCTTCAACAAATGGTGTTGGGAAAATTGGACAGCCACATGCAGAAGAAGGAAACTGGACCATTTCCTTACCCCATACACAAAATAGACTCAAAATGGATGAAAGACCTAACCGTGAGACAGGAATCCATCAAAATCCTAGAGGAGAACACAGGCAGCAGCCTCTTCAACCATGGCTGCAGCAACTTCTTACTAGACATGTCTCCAAAGGCAAGGGAAACAAAGGCAAAAATGAACTATTGGGACTTCATCAAGATAAAAAGCTTTTGCGTTGCAAAGAGAACAGTCAACAAAACCAAAAGACAACTGACAGAATGGGAGAAGATATTTGCAAATGACATATCAGATAAAGGGCTAGTATCCAAAATCTATAAAGAACTTATCAAACTCAACACCCAAAGAACAAATAATCCAATCAAGAAATGGGCGGAAGACATGAACAGACATTTCTGCAAAGAACACACACAAATGGCCAACGGACACACGAAAAAGTGCTCAACATCACTTGCCATCAGGGAAATACAAATCAAAACCATAATGAGATACCACCTCACACCAGTCAGAATGGCTAAAATGAACAAATCAAGAAACAGCAAATGGTGGCAAAGATATGGAGAAAGGGGAACCCTCTTACACTGTTGATGGGAATGCAAGATAGTACAGCCACTCTGGAAAACAGTATGGAGTTTCCTCAAAAAGTTGGGAATAGAGCTACCCTACAACTGAGCAATTGCACTACTGGGTATTTACCCCAAAGATACAAATGCAGTGATCCGAAGGAGCACCTGCACCCCAGTGTTTATAGAAGTAGTATGCACAACAGCCAGACTATGGAAAGAGCCCAGGTGTCCATCGACAGATGAATGGGTAAAGAAGATGTGGTATACATACACAATGGAATATTATGCAGCCATCAAAAAATGAAATCTTGCCATTTGCAATGACATGGATGTAACTAGGGAGTATTATGCTAAGCAAAATAAGTCAATCAGAGAAAGATAATTATATGATCTCCCTGATATGTGGAATTTAAGAAACAAGGCAGAGGATCATAAAGAGAGGAAAAAAATGAAACAAGACGAAACCAGAGAGGGAGATAAGCCATAAGAGTCTCTTAACCTCAGGAAACAATCTGAGGGTTGCTGGAGAGGAGGGGTGGGGGAGGGATGGGGTAACTGGGTGATGGACACTGGGGAGGGTATGTGTTATAATGAGCACTGGGTATGATATAAGACTAATAAATCACAGATCTGTACCCCTGAAACAAATAATACATTATATGTTAATTAATTGAATTTAAATTAAAAAATTTTTAAAAATAAGAGAAAGGAAGTAACTGATCATAATCAGAACTGCATTCAGTCGGGGCACCTGGGTGGCTCAGTCATTAAGTGTCTGCCTTCGGCTCAGGGCATGATCCCAGGGCCCTGCTCTGCTGGGAGCCTGCTTCTTCCTCTCCCACTCCCCCTGCTTGTGTTCCCTCTCTCACTGGCTGTCTCTCTCTGTCAAATAAATAAATAAAACCTTAAAAAAAAAAAAAAGAAAAGAAAAAAGAACTGCATTCACTGGGGCTTACAGAGCTCCAGATAGGCATGAGTTTTGTTGTTTTGTTTTGCTTTGCTTATTTAAAGATTTTATTTATTTATTTTAGAGAGAGCGAGAAAGAGAACATGCGTGCACGAGTTGGGGGAGGGGTGGGGGCTGCGGTAGGAATCTGGTAGGAATCTCAAGCAGACTCCACACTGAGCGCAGAGCCGGAGGTGGCGCTTGATCCCACCCCTCCAAGATCACCACCTAAGCTGAGACCAAGAGTCAGATGCTCAAAAGACTGGGCCACCCAGGCGCCCCAGGCATGGTCTTAAGTGCTTTTTTGGTCTTATCTCATTTAGTGCTCATCACATCCCTAGGTGCTATCTCCCCTTCTTGGGTTAATTAAAAGAATGCCTTAAATGCTTAACACAATGCCTGACAATGCACAAAGACATGGGAGCTCACTGTCATCATTAATCATTGATAAAGAATCATCAATGTGTTGTAAATCCTCTCTCAGAATCCTACCAGTCCAAGGTAGACTCCCGTCTTGCGGGAAGAACACAAAGGGTGGAATGGTGAACTCTATGTGAGTTCATATCCTTATATTTTAGCGGCTAGTAATCTCAACAAGCAAGGGCAAGACAAAGAGACTTCTCAACACAAATCCTAGTGACTCACCTACATCCAGTGTCCCAAAGTTACATACAGTTCTCCTGGCCAACTCCTCCCCAGTTTAATACCAGCCTTTTGGTCAGTGACCAGAGAGTCAGTCTCCCTCAACTGTCCCGGAGGGAATGGGACTGCCAGGCAGACAGCGGGAACACTTTGTTCAGAGGCAAAGCTTGTTAGCGAAGCTGCTGCAGAGGAAATGAAAGCAACTGTTCAGTCGTTAAGCGCCGAGTCTCACCCTGAGAATGTCCAATGCTAAGAACACATGTTAATGACACTTTTTAAGGGACTGAAGTAAAGACTCCATCACTGTATTGCTAAGTTACATTTTGGAAATAAAACTTCATGAGATCTTATTTTTAATGAAAACTTCTCACTAGGAAAAATAAGTGCCTTAAAAAAGGACATTGAAAGGTTAAACATTAGAATCCTGGGTGGGCCACAGTTGGGGTGGGCAAGGGGCATGATGGAGGGGTGTGATTAAATCAACAGCTTTGGCATCAGGTGGTTGGGACTAGGATTAAACCATGACACTGAGCCTAACTAGCTTCGTGACCTTGGGAAAGAGGTAATGCTGCCTCTACACAGGTGTGGTTCTGCATTTGTAAAATAAGATACCTTATAGAATCTTTATAAGGATTCTAGGAGAGCACACGTATAAAGTACTTGGCGCATAGTGGGTAATCAGTAAGTGACAGTTCTAATGATAGTGATGGGGAGGAGACCAAAGAGAGCCAGGAAGTACCTCTGAGCTCTGCACAGCAGAGGAGTCCTTTTCCAGTTATTTGCCATAAACGATTCTCCCATTTTGCCCCAAACTTGGGCTTACCCAACCCCTCCTAACCTCACAAACCAGCTCAGAGAGTTACAGTCGTGCTCTCAGAGTCCCGTCTCCCTGCCTGCACCTCCCCCCCCGGGGGGGGGGAGGTACCCTTCCAGTGCACCCACGGTGACGTTCCTCACGCTCAGCTACCACCCCAGTGCAGACACGCAGGGTAACATCTGCTTGGACATCCCGAAGGACAAGTGGTCCGCCCTGTGTGACCTCAGGACCATCCCGCCGTCCATTGGAGCCTGCTAGGAGAACCAAACATTGATAGCCCTTTGAACACACATGCTGTTGAGCTCTAGAAAAACCCCACAGCCCTGAAGAAATATCTGCAAGAAACCTGCCCAAAGCAGGTGTCCAGCCAAGAACCCTGACTGTCCAGCCTCTGTCCTTGCGTTGTCTTTTTATTTCTCTTTAGATGGTCTGTCCTTTCCTTCAGTCCTGCTTAGGACTCCGTATCTTAAGCTGTGGTATCACTTTTGTTTTATTTCTGTTTTTTAAATGAAGTCTCTGGTTGAGCCCTTGTGATGAATATATTAAATACATACATTGGGATTTTTTACGAAACAAACAGACGAATGCTCAGAGAAATGCAATCCTGGACAGGAAAGAATAGAGAGGTGAATGTGCTCCTCACAGGTCACAATACCTCAGCTGACGCGTATTTGCATCCCGTGCGTACCCAACAAACGTTCACACGCAGTAGACAAACCACGAGGAACAGGGAGCACATTGAGCAGAAACACTATTTTCTGTAGGAAATAGCCAGCATTTCAGAGTTTCCCAAAGGACAGCAGATAATGTGGAACTCACCAATGCAAATTCTGTGGAATACAGAAATTATCTGTAGTTAAATTGCAAATGACAAGATAGAGGGAACCAACCTTTCCAACCAGTCTGGATAATTACAGGAAACACAGAGGGCAAACACTGAGACATGTAAAATCAGGAGATGGACAGATAAGGGGTTTCAGATCACAAAAGGCAGAGAAATTACCAGCTCTCCAACGGGGAGGAACTGGATGTTAACACCCAGGCCCACACTATCATTATTTGTTATAGAATTAACTTACAGTGAATTGTTTCTCCTTCTTATTCTTAGTATATTCATTCATTCTCAATTATTTCTTTCATTAAAAAAAAAAAAACCTTTTGTTTGTTAATGACACTTGGAATAACTGAGCCCCCAGCTGACAATGTTAATAACAGTTTTAGGATGGATGGTCCAAGCTCAGTAGACACCACATTTTGGCAAAGTGTTGTTTTCATGAAGCTTAATCCTATATAATAAAATCACCGTTGTATTCCACATCAAATTGTGAGTAAGTAACTGCCTTTGTAAGTAAGTGAGGAAAGTATTATCAGACCCATTTTACAGGTGACAGAACTGAGCTCCTTGCCATTTTAGTTAATTCCCCAAATCTACAGAGTTTATGCTAGAACTGAGAGTAAAATCCCGGCCAAGTTAAGTAAAACTAAAATCCCAGGACCTCTGCTCTTTACCACATTGCCTTCTGAGAAATCCTATTGTGAGTAATATGGTGTTTTTATTTGCTTCTGGTTTCAAAATGTTATGTTTTCTAATCCAACTTTGATTTAAGTCTACTGTATGTTGAATATGTAATCTCCGCGCAGTGAAAAACGTTGTGATATTTCTAAGGATCCAAGAGCTATGTACAGTCCAGAGGAACGCCAGTTATAATGGAAATAAGGGATGCATTGAATGGGTCGGATCTTTAAAATATTCATTTGACACAAGGAAATGCTTTAGATTTAGACTCCATGCTAACACACTACAGAAAAAAATATCAATAACCTTCGGGATGGAATTAAGGCTGAAATTTAAACCGAGCTTGGCCCTAGAATTGCTATGTTTAACATTTACCGAAGCAGCCATACTCAGTCACATTCCGAAGACTGAGGCTTGTTTTGTTAAATCCATATGTATATATCTTCAGACAGGCTAAGAAATGTAAATGTAATATAGTTTTCACATGCTATGTGTGAAAATGTTCTCCTTTTGGATGATTGGTTATGGAGATTCTGAATTCACAGACCCTGACACCTGCGGATAAATGCGCATTTGCAGATGGTAAGTAGACCCTCCTCTTTCCACCGCCCTCAATGCTCCCACCTCCAGTATCTTCCATTTATCTTGTTTAGATTTTGATTATCTTTGCAGAACTCACAGGGAGGAAGAAGAGGCTGCTGTTCTGGCACCTTCCCAGGTCTAAATTTGTCATCACTGATGTTTTGAGCCAGCTGCGTTTGGGTTATTGTAAAAAGTGGTTCAGAAAGGTTAGAGGGGATCTCATCTCATTCCCTATCCAAAGAGGTTGGGACGATGTCAACCCCGAATGAGTACGCTGGGTAGTCTGGGATGAGTTGGTCATTTTGTACAAGGAAGACTAGGTACATATCAGCAGGCCAAGGTCTTTGACCTCCTTCATCAATCCCCTCTTTTCTGAGTTGCTTTTTAATGATGCTGGTGGAACGAGCGCTTTAAACGACTTATTGAATTTTCCAGCTGGGAGAGATGTTAGGGATTATCAAATGCCATTTCCATCATTTTATGGAAATGAAGGCACAGAGAGGTGACACGCTTTTCCCAAGGCCACATAACTGGTAGTGACAACTGGAATTAGAAACTGGGTTTACCAGCACCCTTTTGCTTCACACTCCGCCTTCCATGCCCAGTCAAATGAATGAGTTAAGGGAGATGGTCTCCGAATTAAGCAGTTGTTCTGATTGAACTGGTGTAATAAATTCAAGTTCCGGCAACTAGGATTTATCTTTCAGTTGAGCCGCAATGCTGATGAGCAGACTTAAAGCTGATTAAGCATTTCAGATTCAATTCTTTCTGGATTCCTTGGGCCATGCTCTCATCTGGCTCAAACTCAAAATAAAGAACTCCAGAACATTTTATTCCTTAAGAAATGCAATTAAGGATGCCATTGTAAAATGTATGGTCTTGTGTGATTATAGGAATCTTGCCATTATATCCTCCCAGCCAAAGATGATTTTATTATGTAGAATTGAATCGAAGTCATGTAAATGGAAAACACTATTTTTAAAACACCAAGAAAGAACAACACTGCAGAGATGTGATAACATCTACATCACATAAATGTTGGGATTTGACTAGTACTTAACGTTAGCTGGAACACAAAATAATGGAATCCGTGAAGGAAATAACCAGCACCACCTTCAAATTTCTCCAGCACATCTCAGGGGGAAATACCACATTGAACAGGCACTGGGAACCATCATCAAATATCTAACGGCTTTCTTTTTGTAGGACAAAGGGATTTGTGTCAAGAAAAAATGGGAAATCAGATGTAATGATTGATATTTCTCCTGTAGCTCCTGGTCTGGTGTTTTTTTTTTTTTTTTAAAGATTTTATTTATTTATTTGACAGAGATAGAGACAGCCAGCGAGAGAGGGAACACAAGCAGGGGGAGTGGGAGAGGAAGAAGCAGGCTCCTAGCAGAGGAGCCTGATGTGGGGCTCCATCCCATAACGCCGGGATCACGCCCTGAGCTGAAGGCAGATGCTTAACCGCTGTGCCACTCAGGCGCCCCTGGTCTGGTGTTTTTAAAAGCCATGAAGTACCCTCGTTATTTCTGGCCATAGCAAGAGATAGTGGAATCACTCATGAAATTAGTTAAACGGGGGCATTTATGAAAACATGTAAAATTGATGTAAAGAGAGAAAGTTAGGTCATCAGGATGTTTACCATTAAAATCTATTGCATTTGCGTACGTATGTTTCAGGTATAGTCCCATCGATTGCTATTTTCAGCAGCAAGTTCATTCCTTGTTTCAAGCCAAGTTCCTTTTAGGATTTCCGCGTGATTTACATTAGCATTTTTGGCCTCAAAACTCCCTCTAATGAACGATTTGCAGTTTTTTTTTTTTCAAGAGTGCTTAAAAAATTAGGCTGTGACAGTTATCCAAAACATAATTTGATATACTGTTGAATTATTTAATAGGCTGTTTAAAAATTGAAGTGTGGCCTCTGGTTGGTTAGTTGATATAATACTATTAAGGCGGATTGGAAGCCCCTTCATGACTATGATTATCAGTAGAGTCTTTCATGGTCTGGATTTCTGAATTAGATTGTGTTGTAATAAAATGTTAATTCAAAAATGTCAATATCGATGTCTTTAAAAGTAAGTCTTTAAAATATTACTAAGCACCTACATCTTAAAAACAGAATTACTAGGCTAAGGAAATTGAGTGAAATATTCTGTTAAAGTGAAAGTTGTCTTATTCTATTTATGTGCACTCTCATTTGCATCTCATTTTCAAATTCTCAAAACAAACAAACAAACAAACAAACAAACAAAAACCCCCAGGTTTCTATTCTACAAAAATATTTGTTGACATTAGCGTGGTTCAGATCTTCACAAAATGGCAGGTCTTGAGGCAAGCCCTATGATAGCTATCAGTCTCTTTTAACAAATGACTAGTGGACATCATAAAATACCTTGGAACTCTTTTTGTAGGAGGAAAATGAAAGTGAGTGATGACCTTTTCTGTACCATGTTATCAAATTATGCCTCTTTGTGAAAAACAGTAATACTGCTTTTTTTCTTTCTTTTTTTTTTTCCAGGAGTAACACAAATGGAAATGGAAATATAATGTGGCTTAAATATTTTTTGAACATTACTCTGAAGACCTCTGTATTAGAATCATCTGTGGTACTTCTTTAAAATGCAAATTCTTGGGGGGCCTGGGTGGCTCAGTCAGTTAAACATCTGACTCTTGATTTTGGCTTGGGTCATGATCTCAGGGTGTTGGGATCGAGCCCCACTCAGGGCTCTGTGCTCAGTGGGGAGTCTGCTTGAGACTCTCTCCCTCTCCCTTTGCCCCCCTCCCTAAAAAATACAATGCAAATTCTTGGCTAGCTTCAGACCTGCAGAATGTGAGGGTTCTTCAAAATTTGAAAACCACTGATGGAGATATTTAACTATTCCTTGTTTCAGAAAGCATTCTGATCCACCTCAAAACCAGATTTGTTAGCTTTTCCCACATTCTTCTTTCTTCAAATTACCTTTATGTTGTAATTGCTACCCTGAGGGCAGGGGCTGTGTTTTGTTGTCCATTGTATTCTCAGAATTCAGCACAGTAACTTAGATGTGTAAACCTGTAAGGAACTATTTGTCGAATAAATGAATGACTAATTAGTATAACGTAGAACTTTGGCCGTGATGAAGCAGAATTGTTGATGATAATCCGATCTCCCAAAAGTCCTTCCCTGCGCTACCCCTCAGGCTGCCACCACTGCAGAGAAGTGTCCTTTTACCTGCAGTTCTCCTTTAGACCGACCTGAACTATCACCTCAGTAATGATACTCAAGTATGTCTACCACTCTATAACCATTTAAGCCAGAGCTTCTGCTCATCCAAATTTAGAACTGGAAGCACTCTGTACCCTTGGCATTGAGATCAAGAATGCTATTAAGAGAAGAAGTTAAAAATGCAAGATGAGAGAAGTTCAACGCAGTGAAGTGGTTGACTAAGAATCGAGGGAAATTGGAGAAGCCACAGACACCAGAAGCTTTGTATAATTCTTTGAGGTTAAGTTTGGAAATCAGTTAGAAAACTGTAGTTAGAGGATTTCGAAAATTTTGACCAAGCATTCAGGATTAAGGGGAGTACCTTATTTATTTGAATGTAGGGTGCAGTTTGTGTTAGAAACATCACCCCTTAGAGAGAGTATGGAGGGCTGATCTGGGAAAATGATCCCAGTGCACCCGACCTTATATTTATCTCAATAAACCGAACTTCTACGTAGAAAGGAGCAAAAAGAGGGAGCTGCCTAAGACATTCCTTAATTTGAATGATACATTGAGTGACAATGCTCTAGGCTCAGAAGGTACTAGCGCATGACTGTTTTGAGGGCACCAACCATGGCCTCTTTACCTTTGCACCCTCTCACTCCTCAAAGAGCTCTGGCTCAGGGCAGAAGCTACTTGGTCAATGTTTGCTGAAGGTTGACTCAAAACAAAAGGAAAACTCACATTACGCAAGAATAGAGAGTTTTAAGTAATTGCGTTTCTTTCTATCATTAAAGGTTTTCTCTCGAGTATTGTACTAAAGCATAGACTTACACTGAAGGTATAGACTCAAACAGGGTATGAGATATGGACAAGACCAGAACCTGACGCTAGCTTGTGGGACGGGAGCTTGGCCATGGGTAAGACAAGTACAGTTACTGAGACCAGAAGGAAGCTGATTAGATTCTGAACAGCTGAGATCATGACTTGAGGTTTCTCTTCCCCGGCTTCTTAAGGACTGGTTGAGTTGAAGATTTTTGAGTGGAATTTGAACATGGGGCCAAAGAAGGTGGGTTAGTGGTTAAGGATATTAAGAGATTGAGGAAGCTTTCGTGAACAGTTTGGCTTGCAGAATCTCCCTCCTCTGGCACACCTATGAACATCTCCCAGGCAGGGCCAGATTCGCGGGCATGCAACCTGTGTAGTCAGAGGGACTCCACACTTGGTTTAATGTTCTGCTGTTGCCATCTTGAAATTCTCAAGACTTTTATTTTAGAACTTGTGTTTTGTCAGTGAGACTCCATGAGGCCGTGGAGCATGCACTCGAGCGGAGAGGATAGGCACCGTATGCCTGTCTGTCGTTTCTTGCCTCCCTATTTGCTGACAGGGTTAGTGAGCCCCATAAGCACAGAATTCTGCCAGACCTATGATGTGGGCAAGTTCAGCAAGACGGAGTGAGTATAAGGTAACATTTAAAACGAGGAATCCAGGGGTACTGACAGCCCCAAGAGTCTACACTTGCAACATGAACCAGAATGTGCTTTCAACAAAGAAAGAAGGCAGTGGGATTTTAAGGAACATCGACAATTTAGGAATCCTATCATTTTTTACTGATGTTTTTCCCCTGCATTGGCCAAACATGTTTGCTGAAAATGAGGCCATAGTAGGAAAGGGAGAGAAAGATGGGGCAACCCGAAGTTCCTTCTCCTTCCAGTTCTTCCCTACTCACCAGTAAGCCGGAGATAGAGAGTGTTAGTGCAATGTGTGTATATCAAGAAGGAAAATAATGTTTCACAGCGTTTCCACTCTTGTGGTAAGAACAAAATACATATGCATGTATGAGCTACAGACTATGACTTGTACCGTTTCGGTGATTCTGCATGTGCTGTCTTACATTTGCATTTAAAACTGACACTGTCCAGTGTAAAAATGAACAGTAAAATTCATGCTAACAACTTAAAATGTTAATTTTTGTCTATTTTGAATGATATTTAATAATAAACAAAACACACTATCACAAGGCAAAGAGAAACCGCAGAACAAAGGAAAAAGTTTGTCTTTTAATACCTTCAATGGCACTTCCCCCACCCCCGCTTCTGCTTTTTCAACAGGAGCTGTGCCTTTTTGTTTTGTACCCAACTCTGCATATTAAATAGCTAGTGTTGCTCTCAGGCAAATATTCCAAGGACCATCTTCTTGGAAAATTCTGGAAAGGAGGAATGCACAGCAGGGAACTGAAACCTGAAAGATTATCTAACCTCCTTCCCAGTCACAGGGCAATCAAAGGGCATTGTCAGGAACTCTGATGAACTAGGCAGATCTAGGTTATGCTCCTTAGCTGTGTGACCTTACAAAAGTTGCCTAACTTTTCCGAGCCTTGGTTTCCCCATCTGTGAAAGTGGAGTGGTAACTTGCATGTGTATTGAGAGGGATAGACACTATTCATACAAAGTGTCTACCACGTGGTGAGCTCTGAATATATGATAGCTACTAATACCGCTATAATCAAAGGTCCTGCTATTTCTAGGATCCACAGGACTGCCCTTATCTCTGGTGGGCTAACGTTTGCTTTTGTGGAAGGATTTGAGGACATACTCATTTTTTTCTGATGCCTAAAACTCCTCCAGCAATCCACTCCTGATTATTCTACTTTTCTTTTCCACGGCCAGTGGAAAGAGGTATGATACAAATCCTGAGTATTTCATTGTGAATGTAACAACAAACACGGCCCATATCTGCAAGAGCAGTGGATACCTGGAGGGTGGGGTGAAGTATGTTTCTAAGAGGAAAAAGTTCACTAGAATGAGAGTATGAAGGAAGAGGAGAAGGAAGAACAAAAATGAATTCTACCTTCTTGGAAGCTACAAGTAAGACTTGAGATCATCAACCTGGGCAAACACGAACAAGTCAAACATCTTACAACCCATGGGTCTCAGTTTCATACAAAATAAGAAGTTGATTATTGTGAAAATACCTTCACAACCTAAGACTTAGAAATACAACAAGTATTCATCAGAAGCCTGTTCTAGATGTGACACAGTTCTAGGCACCTGCGGAGACACGAAAAGAATAAGGAAAGGTCCCTGCCCTCAAGGAGGTCACAATTTGGAAAGAAGGATAAGATCAACATATCCAACACCCACCATATATTATACAGGGAAGAACAAGGCCATTGGAAGACTAGAGACTGAGATACTGTATTTTGAGCTGATGAGAGTCTTTCTTTACTCTTTCTGTCCCACGCTAACCTACATGAACTTTTTTTGTTTTTTTGTAATAAGAGCTACATTTATTAGCTCTTTGAGGGGGGCATATACATTCTGTGTCAAACACTGTGCCAGAAACATTTACCTGTGCCACCTTAGTTAATCCATGTGAATACTGCTAGAGGAAAGAATGGATTAATAGCAGCTCAGGGCTTGCTCAAGGTCACATGGCTAATGAATAGCAGAATCAAGATTTTTTTTTTAAGATTTTTATTTATTTATTTGACAGAGATAGACAGCCAGCGAGAGAGGGAACACAGGCAGGGGGAGTAGGAGAGGAAGAAGCAGGCTCCCAGCGGAGGAGCCTGATGTGGGGCTCGATTCCATAACGCCGGGATCATGCCCTGAGCCGAAGGCAGATGCTTAACGACTGCGCCACCCAAGCGCCCCCAGAATCAAGATTTGAACCCAGGTTAATCTGACTCCAAAGTCCATTCTCTTTCCATTTTGCTTCCATAAGGCCCTACCTGAGGTTCCCCAAAGAGACCACGCTGCTATCTTCTTCCAGCTTCGTATATGCTGTTCCTCTATCTGGAATAACTTTGACCCCTGGTCTCCATGATAAACTCCTGTACATCATTACAAACCCACTTCTGCTATTACACTCCTTTCCCCACCACTTTACTCGCCTACCAAAAAGATTAATGACTCCCTATTCGATGTTTCTAGGTATTGCCTATATGTGCTATTATTTTACAAATCATGTTGTAGAGAAATAATTCATTGATAGTTTTGTTATAACTTTCAGGCGGTGAGCTCCTTGAGGGATGGTCCATATCTTTTCTGTTTTTGTGCATTTAGCACATGGTAGGGCCTCAACAAGTTTTTCCTAAAACACATTGAATTGGATATTCAGTCAGGTGAATTAGTAATCGCTAAGGATTTATTGAAGGGCTCAGCAAATATTTTCTGTAAAGGACTAGAATATAAATATTTTAGGCTTTGCCGACCATAGGGTCTCTGCTGCAATTACCACGGGTGTTTTGGTGCAAAAGCAGCCATAGAAAATATAGTTAAATGAATGGGCCTGACTCTGTTCCAATAAAAATTTATCCACAGAAATAGGCTGGTGGGCCAGATTTGGTCCTCAGGGTGTAGTTTGCCAATTCCTAATGTAGTGTATGCCAACAAACTGATATTAAGATTGGGAATAGGGGTGCCTGGGTGGCTCAGTTGGTTGAGTGTCTGACTCTTGGTTTTGGCTCAAGTCATGGTCTTAGGGTGGTGAGATCAAGCCCCAAGGAGGGCTCATGCTCAGTGGGGAGTCTGCTTGAGATTCTCTCCCTCAGCCCCACCCTCTCCCCTTTCCCTGCTGCCACACGCACTCTCTCTCTCTCAAATAAATACATAAATCTTAAAAAACAAACAAACAAACAAAAAAACGAAAGAAAGAAGTGGGAATAAAGAAGGCCTTCCAAGCAGCAGAAACAGCTTGTGCAAATGTTCTGTGGCAGTGTATGTTCAAGGAAAACCAGAAACCAGAAGGGCTGGTTTATTATGTACAAAGCAAGAGAGTAATAATAGATACATTTGGAAAAGTGGGGCTAGAATATGGAGGGACTGAAATGCTAGAGTAAGGAATCTTTTCTAAATCCAGCCGGTATGGGAATGTCATTGAAGTTTTTGAGCATACTGATGACCTCTGGTGACTCTAGATGAGTCTGCCCACGCATGTCCTTGAGGCCCATAGATTAAGAGGTTTATAAAATAACCTAAGCAAGGAAATAGTGACCATGAAAATGGAAAGACAGGGGCAAGCATGAGAAAGACCGAGGCAAAATTGGCTGCAACTGGCAGTGGATTACATGTCAGCATGGACAGAATGAGATGACACTGACCTCTCTAGCCTGGTGTCCGGGAACATGCAGACCCAGGAATAAAACCAGGAGAGGCAAGAGGAGAGACTGGCTTCAGAAAAAAAAATAAAATAAAATGAATGTGTTTCAGACATGTTAAATCTGATTTTAATATTTGTTTTGCCTTGTTAAAGCCCGAGTTTAAGTACTGTGACTTATAACAGCATTCCCTTCCAAAACTGGATTAAAATGTTTCTGCCATTTGTCAGGGAAAAGCCTTTAAAGTTCTTTTCCCAAATATACCTTTCTGCGATGTTTGATCTCTGTTTAATTTTTCTTTTAAGCTCCACTTGTCCTAACAACCAAGAACCCTTAGGAACTTCCCTCTCCTTCCCTGTGTTGTTTGATTTTCTAGCCACGTGCTATGTGATTCTGAACCAATTTCTTTAGGTTCACATGTCCTTCATAAAATGGGACAAATTAATTGTCAGTGCAGGGAATTTGGGTCCTTCTTTACGAACTGTGATTACTGAGATGCCAGAGTTAGGGTCCAGTCGAATGATAAGAACACAAAACCTGAATGTCAAGCTGGAGAGATAAGAAATGGAATTCCAATCATAAGATGTGTCCCAAAGGAAATTAATACGGCACATAGAAATTGAGGTCAGGAACTTGCAAGTTCTGAGTCAGGTTGCCAAATCTTGGTAGGAAACACCTGAGAGCAGAGCCAGAAAGACTAAGTCAAGTCGCATGGTTGAGACTCACATGCAGAAGCCAGGTGCAGCTGAAGATGCAGCGGAGAAGCAGAAGGGAGAGTGTCTGGGTCTTGTCTGCTTGTGATCAACCAGGAAGTGTTTACTCACCCAGAACCCAGCAATATTTGGAGCTCCTAATGTCAGGCAAGGGCAGAGTTAGTTAAGTATACAACTTACAATTGAAAACCACACTCTACTCCCTGGGGCATAAAACAACAGATCCACCATTATACACCTATCAGAATGGCCAAAACCCGGAATATTGACAATGCCAAATGCTGACAACAGAAACTCTCCTCCGTGGCTGATAGGAATGCAAAATGGCCCAGCTACTTTGGAAGACAGTTTGGCAGTTCCTTACAAAATTAAACACACTCTTACCATACCAGCAGTCATGCTCCTTGGTCTTTACCCAAAGGTGTTGAAAACTTAACATTCACACCAAAACCTTCACATGGATGTTGACAACAGCTTTAATCGTAATTGCCAAAATTTGGAAGCAACCAAGATGTATCTCAGTAGGAGAATAAGTAAGGAAGCTGCAGGACATTCAGACAAAGGAATATTATTCAGAGCTAAAAAGAAATGAGCTATCAAGCCATAAAAAAACATGGAGGAAACGTAAATGTGTATTTACTTTTCTTAAAAGTGAAAGATGCCAATCTGAAAAATCTATATACTGTGTGATTTCAACTATATGACATTCCAGAAAATGCAAAGCTATGGAGACAGTAAGAAAAGGTCGGTGTTTGCTAGGGATGGCAGGAGGTGTTGGGGGATAAACATGCGGAGCACAGAGGAGTATTAGGGCAGTGACACTATTCTGTATGATACTATAACGGTGGACACATGTCATTATACATTTGTCTAAACCCATCGAATGTACACCATTGAGAGGGAACTTTAATGTAAATTATGGACGTTGGGTGATAATGAAATGTCAATATAGCTTCATCAGTTGTAACAAAGGAACCACTCTGGGGGGGTGGTGCTGATGGTGGGGGAAGTTGTGCATGTGTGGGGACAGAGGGTATATAGGAAATCTCTGTACCTTCCTCTCAGTTTTACTGTGAACCTAAAACTGCTCTTACAAAAAGCCTTAATAACTTTTTAAAAATCATTCACTAAAAAAAAAAAAAGAAAGATCCTAAAAAGGATGATGAAATTGGAAGATATAAGAAACACTTGCAAAGAAAAACTGTACCACAATCTGAATAAAGTCTGTAGTTTAGTAAACAGTACTGTACCAAAGATAGTTTCCTAGTTCCGACAAATGTAGCATGGTTATGTAAGATGTTAACATTAGAAGAAGAGGGACGAAGGGTAGATGGGAACTCTCTGTACTATCTTTGCCACTTCTCCATAAAATCTAAATTTATTCTGAAGTAAAGAGGCTAAAATAAAAACAAAAAATCTCCACATAGCTTCCCGGTTCTACAATTTACCTAGTTGAAAGATTAGTCATGGCTTAGGATGGCTTTTCTTCAAAAAGTCCTTGCTGCAAATAACTCAATTGCTCAGGGCACATATGTCGAAACTGATGGATTCTGGTTTCAAGCCTGGCTCTGTTATTTACTAGCTGTGTGACTTGGAGCAGGTTTCCATCACTTCTGTAGGTCTCTGTTTACTTCCCGAATGAAGTGAGTACACTAAGAATACTCACCCTTTGCAAAATCCCCCGCGTGCTTTGCACATTGCCACTGACACACAGCTAGTGTTCAGTAGATGTGATAGTTCTTCGTATTGATTGATATCTGTATATCGCATGTGTGTAAGAATTTAACTTGTCCACAGGCAGAGCTGAATAGGCAACGCTCAGCTGTATCTCATCCCTGCCCGAACGAAACGCTAGCCTTGTTTTGCTGTGCTCTGGGTTCACAAACAGAAGACTCGTTCCAGCCTTCTCTCAGAAATATGATTTTCAACTCAGGCACTCTTTCATATTAAAGTAAGCACTGTGAGCAGATGGTCCCTGTTCTGGAGTTCCAGGATGACATTAAAAATGAGTGGGGAGAGGGATTTTATTAGTCATTTGTTGGCTTCACAGCAGCCATTTCCGTGAAATTATAGGACAATGACAAAATTAAAGCAGCTTATGCTGGGCTTCGGAAAACTGGTCCCTATGTCTGCAAATATTCATAGGTCAGGAATGTAGAACAAGGGCAATAAATCCGAGAATTACCGCCCGATGATCCCAGGTCCTTTTGGCTGAGAAGCCAAGACCTCTCAGGAGCTAGGCCCTGAGGAAACTTAAGCTCGTGACAGGAAATCTCGTGATGCTGAAGAAGGCATATAATGCCTCAGCTTTCTGTTAGCACTGTGACACCAGTGGAAGGGATATCTCTCCTAATGGGTTGCTGGCAACTGCCCATGAACTGGATCTAACAGGTGAAGAGAAACTGGGATCACACTGGGGACTTGAAGCCAGCCCGTCCAAGCATGGCTTCTTTTCAGGTCTTCCCTGGTCTTCCAGGCTCTGCTTACCCTTCATCAGCTCGTCCCCACCCTTCCCCTCCCCAACCATTCCTCTGCCTGGCTGTCTTCTCACTGTTCACGCCCATCTCAACCAGCCTAACCCCCCAGCTCAGGCTCTCAGAAGCTAGTGACAGATGATACGGGACAAAGGCGCCTGGAGCTTAGAGGCTCAAGACTTGAGTTCTGGTGACACCACCGTGACTTGCTTGCATGAGAAAGAATCTGAACATCTCCCACAGTCTCTATTTTCTCAAATTCAAGATCTTCCTTTGTATTAAAAACAGCATCAAATCCCCTACTTGATCTACAAGAGCTACATGGGTTGTTGTGAGGTTTAAATGGAACATATATTAAAAATGTCTAGTACGTTGTAGTTACTCAATAGACATTAATTACCTTCCCCTTGCTGTCCACTGGAGACATTTATTTTTTGATTTTTTAAAATATTAAAAAAATGTTTTTTAAGTAACCTTTTCTTCCTACACCCAACGTGGGGCTTGAACTCACAACCCTGAGATCAAGAGTCCCATGCTCTACTGACTGGGGCTGAGGGCTGCCCCTGGAGAACTTTAATATCCAGGGATCGGCAGCATAATTTTCACTTCCATTGGTCTTGCTCATAGCACGATGAAAAATAAAACACCTTAGAATTTCGGGAAACATTGCTTTTTGAGATTTTAAAAGCCAAGTGAAAATCAAATGCAGCGTCTACTCTCTGAGCTATATCTGACGGCACCCGATTTGGTTGTTACACCGAGGATATAAAGGAAATAACTAGTTAATTGGGTGACCTTTTTTCTTAACACCCATGTGATATTTGCTTGAATAAATTTACCCACTCTTTCCACCTATATTTTTACTGTAAATCCAGTGAGAAGAGAATAGTGAGAACACCTTGATCCAGGTCTTGTGTCTTCTTCAAAGTTTTACGACTATCTCCAATATATCTACCCACTTTTCCCAAAGAAGAGACACAGAGGTGATTGGAATTGACTTCTCTAAAACATTATCCATTTCTTTCAGCAGTTCCTAGAATTTCTAAAAGTGACAGAAAGGCTGCTTTTGAATTTTTGGAGAATGGCAGGGAAAGAGAGACCATTTACTAGTGACTGAAAGTTCCAATCGCCCTTCCTTTAAAATCTCAAGTTTAACACTTGAGCACTTTGGTTCCAAAGCTGAAAAGGACTGGTCAGCTGCTGTGCTTCACACGGACAGCAAGTTAGTTCTGTCAGAGTAACTTAACTGTCAGAGTAACTTTCAGCGGAACTGTTAGAGTCACTGTCACGGTAACTGTCAGAGTATGTGTCAGCTCTTGTGCGATGCTTTCAGCATGGTGCGCCTATCTGCCTGCACCTCGAATTTCTGAAATCAGTAGCAACTGACTGGGTGTTAATGAGACTTACTGTGGTGATCATTTCACAATGTATACAAATGTCAAATCTCTATGTTTCACAGCTGAAATTAATATAATGTTATATGTCAATTATATCTCAAAAAACCCTTATAATGTATTTTTCCCTCTATCTTATATTGTCCTTGGGCTTCTACTCCACTTACACAATAAATTACATTTTAACATAGTTACTTTAAAAACTTTTATTGGAATGATGATAAGATTGTATATGGAAAATAAACATATTGAAATAAAAAAAAACATTTGAAAGGGCTGGTAAAGAGGTGTAGCAGGTCAGAGTTAAATTCAGTGTGTGGTTAAAAGGAAATTGCTTTAGGATGAAGAGAAAGAAGAGATGAAAGCCATAATAGCAAAGTGGAAGAAATGATTATGACACCAGGGAGGCAGGATAGTACAGCGGTTAGGAGCATTGATGTCCGAGTTTCTTAACCCAGATCTACCCATGTTAGCTTTGTGATTTTAAGGAAATTACTTTAATTGCTCTGTCTTAGCTTTCTTGCCCATACCAGAGATGATGTGCTAATGGTCTGTCTAATAACGTTGCTGAAAGGATTAAGTAAGTTAGTGTCTATCACGTAGAAAACACCATAAACATCTTTGTTAAATAAAAATAATAATGGCATAATAGATACATGATATGATGCATTTGGTGAAACCCATGGAGGGGTGCCTTGGGTATCTCAGTTGGTTAAGCATCTGCTTTTGGCTCAGGTCATGATCCCAGGGTCCTGGGATCAAGCCTGCATCAGGCTCCCTGCTCAGCGGGGAGTCTGCTTTTCCCTCTGTTTCTGCTACTCCCCTTGCTTGTGCTCTCTCTCTCTCTCTGTCAAAGTAAATAAATAAAATCTTAAAAAAGAAAAGAAAAGAAAAGAAACCCATGGAAATGTATGGCACAAAAAGTGAAACTTAATGTACGCAAATTTTTAAAAGATCATTCAAGAGGTTGGGCAGAAAGCAGAATATGAGAACATAATCTAGCTACGTGACAAATGTACAAACCAAGCTCACTGAAGACGGTGGAGAGAAAGAGGCCAACCTAAGCAACTTTGAGAAAGAGTGGAGTCTATGAGACTAAAGGCAAACGAAACTGCACATGAGCTCTGTGATGTAGATGATAGAGTTATATATTGGTTGGAATCTCTGATAAAGCTGCATATGTACACGGGAATGGGGCAATTAAATAAATGGATGGCAGGTGTCAGAGCCAAGCTTCTCACCTATTGGAGTGGGAGGTTAACAGAGGAGCAAGGGGAAGAGGCTAGAATGATTGATGTGGTAATGGACTACAGTTGGAGACATCAGTATGAACTAATGTTAAACTTAATATATAGACAGTTATGTACAGAAATATTTATAGATATGTGTACATACATAAGCTGGTATACACCTACACATTTTCTTAGTCTGTCCGTTGAGAAGGCCTAGAAGCCATAACACTCAGTAGCAATGAGCACATCTAGCACCCAGTTCTTGGTTTCTAACACCATTTTCCCATAAAATGACCCAGGATTCCTGGAAGAAATGGGTAATTGTAAGACTGAGGCAGGAAATATAAGAGCTGAAATGGAAGCATCTTGTAGTGCCAAGAAGTAAGGAACTGCTCAGAAAAACAAACAAAAACAAAAACACTCCCACAATAAAACACAAGTTCACATCAGTGAGAGTATTTCAAAGAGACCCAAGAGTTGATTGAAAGAGTTCCTAATGCCCAAAGCTGGAATAATTTGAGCAATAAAATAAAGTAGTATTGGATTTTAACCAAAAACATAAAAAAAAAAACCATGAGTCTATACTGATATAAAGAATTGAATAAATAAATAAAATAATTGGGGGCCGGGGGAAAGAAATAGACAAAACTCCCATGCATATTTCTCAATAATTTATGTAATAGGAAGCAGAGCATATCCCCCCACTCCTTAGGCATGGACTGTGCATAATGACTTCTTTCCAATGAGTACAGTTTGGAAGGAGGAGGGGAAAGTAACTTTATAGTGGAAAAAACTGACAAATAGTACCTAGTTACCTAGGTAACTAGGGTTAACATCAACAGTGATAAGTCATGTTGATACACATACTCTTGATATGATGTGATGAAAATGGAAATTTACTTACGTGGTCTTCCTCTGCAAAACACATAATCCCAGTGTAATCATGAGAAAAACAGACACATGCCAGTGGAGAGACATCTTACAAAACATCTGACCAGTACTCCCCCAAACTGTCAAGGTCATTAAAATCTAGGAAAGTCTGAGAAACTGTCACAGCCAAGAATGGCCTAAAGAGACATGACTACTAAATTTAATGTGGTACCCTGAGTGGGATCCAGGAACAGAAATGGTCATGAGGTAAAAACTACGAAAATCTGAGCGAAGTGTGGACGTTAGATAGTAATAATGTATCACCAATGGTTCATTTTAGTTTTAACAAACATACCATACAATGTACCACACAAATGCAGATGCTATTAGGGGAAACTGTATATCCATACTATCTTCACGACTTTCTGTGAATCTAAAACTATTACAAAATAAAAACACTTACTGAAAAAAAAAAAATGACTAACATCTATGAAGCACTCATTGTATGGTACGTACTTGTTATGTATTAAATTTATAACCCAAAAATAACTGGTACCAGGAAAATGCCATTTAAAATAAATCAACCAAAAATAAGGTCTTAAATTTCAAGGTAAGTAGTGAGGAAAAAATAGGTTTGATTGGATATCCATTTTGAAAAAGAAAACTAAAATAATGAAACTAACTTTATTAAAATATACATTTAAACATTTTATTGTATGGATGCATATTTACACAGGAATTCTTAGAATGAACAAGGAACAAATCAATTTGGATTTATTTTGGTTTAAGTTTTGCAACCAAAATGTGTGATGTCATGAAATGGCATCTTTTTCTCTGTAGTATGATCTTCAAGAGGATGTTTATATAAAAGTGACTAGTTTCATTTTCTTAATATTATCTTGTTTAATTTTCTTAATATTCTCTGATGTTCACATCATTCTCCTCTGAAGAAACTATCCTATCATCATCCTTGAGCCCCATGAAGTCCAGCCAGATCCCTCCAGCGAATCTTTCCTACCTCTGACTCCGAGGACAATTTTGTTCCTACTTCTCTGATCATCTTCATTTCATTTTGTTGGGTATTAGAATTAGTTGTTTAAATACCTTTCCTCTACCAGAAAGATCTAAGAACTCTAACATCGTCTAAGTAAGTTTTATGCCCTCTGTAACGCCTAAAATGGCACCTTGTGTTTGGTCAGCCCCAGTTTTCCCATTTATAAACGAGAGAAGAATAACAAAACCTGCAATTTCTACTTCACAAGATTGTTGTGAGAACTCATGAGCCAGATCTTTCCTCCAGGCATGGCCGTGAGGCCATTGGCACTTTCCTAGTCTTCCCAGGGAATGCCAATACCTCTGCTTCCTATTCCACGGAAGGGATGGTTTAGAACTTCCACTCTTCCCAATAAAGCAGGTTTGTGAGTACATTTCAACCTGCGTGGTAGCTATCATCTAATGACCTCTGACCTCTGAGGTGCAGTGTTGAGACAATTCTGGTACCGTGTCCCGCAATAGTGGGAGAGGCTGCCATGACAGGCTAGAAATATCTGCCGTGACTTTAGGATCAGGAACTGATCGGATATAATGTGTAGTCTTAAAATATGGCCACCAGCAATTTCTCAGCCCTTGTATATATATGCTTCTGCTCACATCAAGAAGTAGAGTTGATTTCCCTTCCCCCTAAATCTAGACTGGGCCTGTAGCTTGCTTTGACAGACAGAATTTGGAAGAAGTGATTTGCAACTTCTGAAGCTACGCCTTGAAAGCGACTAGCAGTTTTGCTTCCTCTCTTTTAAAGCCAGATGGCATGCAAGAAGTCTGCCTAACCAGACCACCGTGTTGTAAAGAAGCCCAGGCTGGCCATGTGGAGAGAGGCGTCTTGTAGAAGATCACGGAGGTGTCAGTGGCATGAATCAAGCCTTATTGGTCCTCTGGGCTCCAGTGTAGCTGAATGACTCCAGGTGACTTTATGCGGAGCTGAAGGGCCAGCCAGCTGAGTCATGGCCAAATTCCTGACCCACAAAATCACCAAAAACAGCAACTCAATGTTTTAAGGCTTTAGGTATTGGGATAGTTTACTACACAGCAGTAGATATGTGAAACACAGTAATGCGACAGAGTTTTGCTATTTCTAATTTAAAGAGAACTGGTTAGCTCCCAGGCCCCAATTCCAGCTGATCCGATTCAACGGGCCAAGGATTGGTGTATTTCAAAAGCTCTCCTTTAGAGACTCTCACCTAGAACTATGGTTCAGAACCACGGGTCCAGCTGGGATCATAAGTACTACATACTAATTTAGAAAGTTAAACAGAGCTGTAACACAGGGATAAGACTTGAGCAAGTCATTAAAATCTGGGATTAGCCAGATAAAATAAAACAAAACAAAAACAAAACAAAAACTCCTCCTTAGTCATCTACGTTATGACACATTAGGTCAGGTAAGTTGCAGAGGGGCAAATCAAGAACACGGCAAAGACCAATTCGAGATGTGTGGCTAAACTAGCAAATAAAAGAAAACTCTTGTTTTTTGTGGGGTTTTTTGCTTTCTTTTTCTTTTCTTTCTTTTTTTTTTTTTTCTGAGCCATGTAAGATTTTTTTTTTCTGTTTTCTCTGTCTCAGACTTTTCTGTGTGTCTCCACTAAATGAAAATCGCCTGGAGTTGGGTGACAAAGGTCTGCATTTCATTCCTTTTAATGTCACGTTGAGTGGATTTTGCAGTGTGTTGGTGGATCCATTAGGTCTTCACCCCCAAATTCAGGCTCAGTATTACCTCAGTTCCA
Organism: Ursus maritimus; assembly: GCF_017311325.1. Lineage (NCBI taxonomy): Eukaryota > Metazoa > Chordata > Mammalia > Carnivora > Ursidae > Ursus > Ursus maritimus. The sequence goes on along the minus strand of NW_024424564.1, from coordinate 29,808,262 downwards.
ACATACTTAGCCGTACAAACAAAAAGAAAATATTGATTTTTTTTAGGGGGGGGCAAGGTTTTTGGGATTGTATTTTGTGCTTCTTCATGTACGATTTTCAATTGAATTTGGATAATAGAAAGGTTTGATAATTTTTGGTGAAACAGAGAGAAATGAGTTTAGGACCCTCAGATGTATGGAGTACTGTTGGATATTTTCATCTTTCCCTGGAAAGTCATTAAGGAAATGTGTATGCCAAGCCACACCGCCAATTTCGAGATATTGACTCTAACAGAGATGTCGACATTCTAGTCACATCGGCAGAGTTTAACCTCAACTAATATCTACTGACACATGACACTTTGCTCGCCCTTTAAACCATTTATATCTTTGCTTTAGGCAAAATGCATTCTGTCTCTATTGATATATAATTGTCAAGTACTCGAATCTAAAACTGTAGACTTAGCAGAACCAAAAAAAAAAAAAAAAGGAAAGAAAAGAAAGGGAAAGGAAAAGAAAAGAAAAGAAAAGAGTGCTGGTTTTCATTGGAGGCATGTCTGCTTTGAAGCTTCATATTTCAGAAGCTGAAATAAGAGTCTCCAGTGGTTTTGATTATAATCGTTGCTATGTGGTCCTCATGTTTTCCAGGGCACCTAATAGGAGACCACGTGTGCGATTGGTTGAATAGCGCTGATTAGTGAATGAATATGACATAGAAAAGCCTAGAGGTCTTTCAGCCCCCAGCCACTTTCCAGGAGGGGGGAGAACATCCTCTGGGCCAGGCACATTCAGCCTTTGGATGTGTTAATATAAAATACTTTCATCGCTCCAATTTCCACTCCTGTGGATTTTTCCTGGCTCCAACTCAGTGACCTGATTCTCTAATTTTCCCCCCTCTGAGAACATACTTTTTCTTAAGTTATTTTTTCTCTGAAATCCACACTGCCTCCCCTCCCTTCCCTTTTGATTTCTTATTCAGCCTGGAAACTACCTCACCAGTTGTAATTAGCCTGAATACGTGAGGGAGGGAGGAGGGCTCTCCTCAGGAAATAGCCAGAATAAAGCAAGATTCCTTCTTCTAAGAGTAGGGAAGAGAAACCCAAGCCCACGTAAGCTGATTAAATCTCCTTTTGCTTTTTCATCTATTGTAAAGCACCAAACTCTGATGAGGGCCTGTTCTCTGTGTTATTTTATAACCTTAATTGACCCATACCACACATTGTCAGCTTGTTAGGCCAAATATACTTTCTAATATGCTTTCTTGGACCGAATGAAGAGCAGAAATACACAATTTTAAGTGTCAAGTTAGCAGCTTTCCATGTTTTTTCTACCTCAGCCTTTTCTTTGTGTCTGTACGAAATGAAACTTGCCTGGAGTTGGGTGACAAAGGTCTGCATTTTATTCCTATTAATGTCAGCTTGAGCAAATTCTGCAGTGTGTTAGTGGGGCCATTAGGTCCTCACAAATATTATTTCTGTGGAAGAATTATAATGTTTCCTCCGTTTTTTGTAAGTCAATTTGTCAGTGTTTTTCAGTAATAATAACTATGAGTCACGCAAGCTGTACACTCTTCAGCCTTTTAACATTATTATCTAAACTCATCTCTAAAAGAACCCTGAAGGTAGTTATTGATATCCCCATTTTACAGATGAAAAAGCTGAAGCTTGACATTAAGTATAATAACCGGCCCGAGCGGACACAGTTCCTAAGTGTCGGACCTGAGATTCAAACCCAGGGCTCTTTAGCAGCAAGCCTTTCCATGAGCTGCTGTACTAAACCTTTCGAACACGTGCACTGCAGCTTGAAAACTGTTGAGGAAGAGAGAAAGAGGGAGAATTGTTTCAAAAACACAAGGAAAGAGAGACCAAAAAAATTTTTTTTCCATTCGTGCCCAGCCTGCAGGTGATGGTGGGGGGCCAGGAGGGTGCAGTTTGAAGCTATTAAAACCTGGGGAAGGCAGGCACTAGGCAGAGAACACCCTGGTTGGCAGAGAACTAATTAATACCGGAAAGCTTGTTACCTGGTTGCCCTGTTTCCAAGAACGCTTACAGGGATTGCCGTGTTTAAAAATTAGTTGTTGGGGCACCTGGGTGGCTCAGTTGTTGTGCATCTGAGTCTTTATTTCAGCTCAGGTCGTGGCCTCAGGGTCATGAGATGCAGCCCTCATCAGGCTCTGCGCTTAGCAGGGAGTCTGCTTGAGATTCTCTCTCCTTCTCTCTCTGCCCCCCTCCCCCCTGCTACCAAACTCACACTGTCTCTCTCTAATAATTAAATAAATCTTTAAAAAAATAAAAATAGGTTGTTGAACTTGATGTACGCGCTATCTCCAAACACCAAGAAGTCACTGTGCTGACACCCAATCGCCTTAATCAGTTAGAGGCTATTACTGATTTGGAGAAGGTATTGACTTCTCCCTTTTAGTAAGGAAAGCATAAAGTTCTACTCTCTTAAAAAATAAAATTTCATAAACTTTCTCTTGCCCTTTAATAAATATAAAAATGGGAGGTGCCTGGGTGGCGCAGTTGGTTGAGCATCTGACTCTTGGTTTCGGCTCAGGCCATGATCTCAGGGTCATGAGATCGAGCCCCACATCGGGCTCTGGGCTCAGTGTGGAGTCTACTTAAGATTCTCTCTCCCTCTCCCTCTGTCCCTCTGCTCATGCTTTCTCTCTCTCTCTCTCTCAAATAAATAAATAAATCTTTTTAAAGAATAATAAGTATAAAAATGAGAAGGAATATAAACACAGAAGCCTACTTCGTGCTTGCACCCACGCTACCATGTGCTAAGACCATGATATTTTATTCCCTTCCATGAGTTTTTCAAATTTTGAAATGAGTATCTATATAATTGTATATATATAATACTATGTAATTATAATCTTCGGGTACTAATTTTTAAATATCTGTTGATTTCTATTAGTTTGCCAAAATTGATTATGAAAAGGAGCACTTGCCATATGATTGCTTTATTGATAGACACTCTGTTCAGACCAGAGACTTCTGATTCAACTGCCTGTTATATGGACACCAACACCACCAGGAAACTACTCCCTGACCTGCACGAGGTCATTATTTTATGTGCCCAAAAGATAACTGTGGTTGCAACCTCTTGGCTGTATCCTTGATAAAGCTCCCAATACTACCCAGAACTGAGTTTCCAGAGCCACTGTAGCTGACAGTTGGCTGGCTGGCTGGAACAGAATCCTGAGACAGACACAGGTGAAATCTTGGGGACCATGGTCACTGGACAATGAACACTCAGAAATCTATGGGAAATGTAATTTCATTTTACCTTTGAAGTTCATGTCGAGAAGATCATTCACATTTGTGACCATGGCACTGAGACATTTTTGTAATTTCCCATAGCTTAGGGGCTTTTCATGGTGCATTAAGTACCTATGGTGTTTAGACAGCATTACAACCTATTAAATCCACGACCCACAAAATAGAAAGCCTGATGGGCACAAAAGAGTAAGTCACAAGAACAGTTTTCTAGAAGGTTATTTCTCTGTAAACCATATATATATTATGTCCTTTTTGTAAAGAGCAGGTATTTGTGTCCTTGGGGTCATTGATAAGCGGAAGATAAAGGGAAAACAAATTCAACCTTTCTACCTAATTTCCTGTCACATAGTTTTGGCTTCTTACAGCAAATGTGTGTAGATGTGTCTGTAGCATTACATAGTCAAGACATTAGGAGTCATTGCTTTAGAATTCATGATTCCACTTACTTTCCATGCCAAAGCTTGACCACACCTGTGTACCCAAAACCCAGAGAGAGACCTACTCATTGCAATAAAAATATCTTCAACCAGGGACTGCTCTAATTTAGCTTGGCTTTGGTCTTATGAAATGACTCACCCAACACTCACAAAAACTTCTCCCATATTGAAGAAATAAAATATAACTGAATACCTAATTTGCAGGAACTAACTAAACTACTTACTAATCCTTACTCATTTGGAGATAGAAGGACTGCAACATTTCATCCTCTGAAATGAAACTTTTCTTTTTAATAGATCCTTGGAAAATCACCATTTGACTTCTGAACACAGTGTTTCAGACTTCAGTGCTAATTTTATTAAGCAGTATAATCAGAAAGTCACTTGAATCATCATGTAATAATTTTCGCTTCTGGACCTTAATAGTCATGGCACTAAGGCCCGAATGCTCAAATAATCATTCCAACCAAGAGAGAATTAATCAACCCAATGTTATTCAGACCCCAAAGTAACTTCTTGTAGCAATTCTCATTTTTAAAAATGTAATCTTAGACAAACAAACAAATAAAAGAATAGGGTAATAGGGATTTAGGGAGGTTTCTTCTAATGGAGGCGTGTTTGTAACTTTGGAAATGCAAAAGGAGAAGGACACATTGTATGGACTCATATACCAAGTACACACAGTCTACAGGGTGAGAGCACCTTTCCTAAATCCTCCAGAGCTTCACTACCCTCTTCAGCAAAATTGGACTAGTTCTACTAAAGCAATCTCACCATATGCTATGGAGAATAATTTATGTGTAATTTCGAGACAAAAAAAGTAAAATGTTCGTAGAAACCCAAATATCTCTAGTGTCATAATACCATGCAATAGCATACAGTACCCATTCTCCTTTCTTTTAAGTTCTGCTTATGAGGATTACTTTTTCTAGTCTAAATGGTACTCATATTTGTTGTTTACATGAAAACTTGCCTTCTTAGCTTACAATTTCATATCCATTCAACAAACATTTAATGAGTACTTCATTTGTGCCTGTGTTGTGTTGTAGAGAGAAAGAAAACATGGCTCAGCATTCAGATTGCTCACAGATTAGTTGAGGAGATAGAAATAGAACCCAATAATTATAATTGTGAGAAATGTTGTAAGAGCATAAGGTATTATGGGATCCAGGGGAAAGAAGGTACTATGTGGGCCTTCCCCATTCTCTGTCCTACACACTCTGTATAGGCTTTCATCCTCACTACTCATCAAACAAAATATGGCTCCCGTGTTGCCAAATCTGGGTCATGCCTTAGTCCTCATCTTGCTCAATATGTTAGCAATATTTCACAGAGTTGTTCATTTCCTCCTTCTTGAAAGACTTTCTTCACTTGGCTCCTGGGAAGTCACTCTTACTTCACTTCCTGTCTCACTGGTCACTCCTTTTAAGTCCTTTGTTGGCTCTTCTTCCTCTTCCCAACCTCCAAATGTTGGAGTGCTTCAGGACTCAGTCCCCGACCTCTATTCTCTTCTCACTTCTCCTTAACTAATCCTACCTTATTTCCGGGTTTTAAATACCATCCATCACAGATCACTCCCAGATAGCTACCTCTATCCATGTTATTTCCACTGCATTTGAAAGCATTTATTCAACTTTCCACTTAGAGACCGAATAGGCATCTTAAACATAACACAATTTTGAAAAAATCTTGATTATTCCCACCCCCATCTGTTCTTCCTACAGTTTTTGCTATCTCAGTAAATCAGATTTCATCCTTCCAGTGGCTCAGGTCCAAATTCTTAGCGTGATCCTCGAGAATTTCCTTCACACCCTACCTTTCAGCTTTGCCTTCAAGGTACATTCAGAATCTGACAACTCATACCACCTCCACTGTTATCACCCTGAACAGCATTTGCTGCCTGGACTATTGCATTAGCCTCCTTAGCAGGTCTCTCTGCTTTCATTCTTACCTCCCTACCCTTTACTACACAGGGCCATCGGAGCGATCCTATTCAAGTGCAAGGCAGATCATTCTACCTTCTGCTCTCTACCTTTCAGGGGTTTCCTGTCTTCATTAGAATAAAGAGCAAAGTCCCTTCCTTGGCCTATAAGGCTCTAAAAAACCTCGCCCACAGCTACTTCTCTGATCTCATCCTTCACTCATTCCCTACCTCCTTTCACTTCCTCCAATATACTGAGAATGCTCTGCCTTGGGCGCTTTGCACTAGCTACTCCCTCTGCCTGGAATGCTTTCCCCGCACCCCCACGCCATCCACACTGATTGAACTCAGACTTTATTTTCATCTTTGTTTCTGTCTCACCAGGTCAAAGTGACCTTCCTTGACCGCTCTATTTAAAGTAACATTCTCACCCCTTTACTTTGCCTTATTTTTCTTCACCCTCACTCCACCTGGCATTATGGTTTTGTTTGCTATTTTCTTCCACTAGAATCTGAATTCCATACAGTAGAAAATGTTGTCTGTTTTTCACTGCTATATCTCTAGATCTCGGGACAGTATCTGACACACCGTAGTCTTCTAAAAAATAATAAATTAATTTATTTGAGGTGGGGGGAGAAGGACAAAAGTTCCAAGGCAGAAGAAGTCACCACCCACAAAGGAATAAAGCGGTCTATATAAAACGGGGGTTGGCAAACTACAGTCTGGGGGCCAAATCTAGCCTGCTAATTGTTTTTTTGTTTTGTTTTGTTTTTTATTTTTTTTTTAGTAATACTTTATTGAAACATAGCCATGCTTGTCCATTTATGCCTTAATGATGAGTGCTTTTGTTCTACAACAGCAGAATTGAACGTTTGTGACAAAAGACCACATGGGCTGCAAGTCTAAAATATTTACTGTGTGACTAGTTCCAGAAAAAGTTTGCTAACCCTTGATCTGGAGGGTAGAATGCATGGCAGAGAGAGTGGGGAAAGGGAAGAGTAGGTGAGAGCAAGCTGGAAATTATTTAGATGAGTTTGGGTGTCATACGTAAGCCAAGAGAGAATGAGACAATGGATGCTTTTAGGTAAGGGAACCCCTGAAAGGCAGGACTATGTCTAATATCATTTGTGCATAAAAGAGTGTTTGATATTTAAACGAGTCATCACAGTGGCAGCTGTTGCCAGGACTCCAGCCTTAATGTCACGGCCATGTCTGGGATTAGCTGTTGCTGTAGGAACCAAAAAATGGTGAAAAGTCATTTGCTTTTCCCACCTCTCCATGCTAGAGGTTGGTTTGGAACAGATCTATCTCTTGTGGGAAGTCTGGTATAGACTTCAGAATCCGTTATAACCTCTGGATATTTGGCCTGGGCTAATTTCAAAAGTTCCAGAAACATGAGATTGGTTCTAGGGTCACCTAGAGACTTCTCTTCTCAGCCTTATTGGTCCTGCTTTAGGAAGCTTCTGGAATTTAAGAAACTTCTGAATCATTTCTATATAGAGTGACAAGCAAAACTTTAAAATTTCAGTGGTTTGACAGCTCCTCAGAGCTTTTTCTAATTATCTAAACCGTGTGGATGAGCTAGGCTTCACTACTAGGCAAGGTCAAAAGATCGCTGATCGTCTTACTCAGATTGGATTGCACAATAAAGCAGCCTTTCTACTGGTGTTTTTGGCTCTTAGTATTTTCGTTCTAGGCAGACCCTAAGGAAGGGCAGGAGTAAATTTTGAAGGGAAAAAAAAAAAAAGAACAAATGTGTTCTCAATTTCACAGAACAAAGTGGAGCTCTGGCTTGTGGTTGAGCTTGGGAGTAACGGTCCCCCACCCCTTCCCTCTGAGAACGCGGTGGTGAAATCTGGTCTGCTCCAGCAAAGCTGTGGCATTTGGGTTTAATCTGATAAATCCCAGCGTTGCCTACTTTGGTTTGGAACTCGGTTCTAGCCGGACTTTTTTTTTTTTTTTTTGCGCATCCCTCAAGTGTAGAGAGCAAGCCAAGTTTCCATTTGTATCTACTGAGTCACTCAACTGGTCCACTGCCCTCGCGTCAGCTTGTGTTGTTTATTGTCTTCTGCCTTTAAAAATTCAAAGTATGGGTTAACTGAAAAGTGATAGGTTATCATTTCAGGGAGGAAGTGGAAAGCTCCAAACAGACAACAGTCTAGCCTTAAGCAAAAGAAACAAAAACTTTGATTTCTACTGCAGCTTCTGGGACCCACCCTTTCTCTTGGCTTTACAGCAGATCGGAGGGCTTTGTTTTTTTTTTTTTTTAATTTAATACTTCAATTTTCGGGAGGGAACCAGATAAAGCTTTTTAGGCATTATCTGCCTGGGACGTGCTGAATTAATTGCAGGCTTCATTTTGTAGGAGTCGTATCAATGGATGGGGTGCTAGCTCGGCCCTTTGGAAAGCAACAGACGGAGGTGGCTCCAATAATTATATTAAGGCCGTGGATACACACTTGCCTTGGGGATTTGGAGTTGGGCTTAATCAAATCTGGATTTGACATTTCACAGCCCACATCAAGGATTTCTACAAAGGAACATCAGAGCATTGCCAGCTATGATCTTGCTCTTACTGCCTCCTCCTGAGTAACTGAACAGGCCTTGTGCTAATCTTGTTGATGCTTTGGCTGCATTTCTGCCCTGCTGCATAGCACTCAGAGCTTCTGTAAGCCATAGCTTCTTTCAGTGAGAAAGCACTCATTTAGTGTTACCGTGCCCCAGGGCCCTGGGCTGGGATCTGGGATAGACATGATGGTGAACAAGCCTGAATGGACCCTGAGCTGAAATCATACCTAGAGAAGGAGCTACAGAAGCCCAACCTGTGGCCCTAAAGCAATTAGCTATTTTTATTCATCCCCTACCTACCATGTACTAATAGATGATACCTGCCCTTGAGTCCAGTGGTTGTCGAACCTTAGTCCCCTAACAAGCCCCAGGGATGCCTATTTAAAATGGGAGCAAGGTATTTGTGCTCTTCATAGGCAGACAGTTTTGAGGCACCTGTTCTTCGGGCCATACTTTGAGAAAGAATGATAAAAGTGGAAGTGATATAAACAAACAGTTGCTAAAATAGTTTAATGAATGCCGCACCTGTCACAGTGAAAGCTCAAAGGGGAAAGAGCTCATCTCTGTTTGGGAGGCCAGAGAAGGCTTCCCAGATGAAGATCTAGCTCTTGCAGGATGATAAAGAGTTTCACCAGGCAGACCAGAGCGCAGGCAGAACGCAGGAGGGGAGAGAGAATTCCAGGCCGAGGGGACAGCAGGTAAAACACCAAGGTGGACAGAGTGTACCTGTTGAGGTGCCCTGCGAGTACAGAGCTGATGGGGAGAGCCACAGAGACCACAGACGCTGGAGGCAGGGCGTGGAGGATTTGAAAGCCCATGTAGGAGTGAGAAACCATCCGTGAGGAACCATTTTGTAGTAGGACAATAGAGGGATGCAATTTGCATTTTAGACAGGTTATTTGGGTGGTGGTGTGGTGGGGGATGGGAAACAAAGAAGAAAGGAAAAAGGGAACAGTTAGGAGTTTCTTAGTGTCAACAGTAAAAACCATAGGTTTGTTATGAGGATGTACAGGCACAGTATTTCTTGGTTGTAAAGACATGTACTTAAAGAAAACTGAACCACCGGCCGCAGGAAGAGCAGCAGTCACAGAGGAGCTGGGTGCCAGAACCTTCAGTGGGGAGCGCTGCCATCAGCACTAGCCAGGTATTCTCCCTGCACCTGTTTCTCACCTTCCTCTCCGTTCACTGGCTTCCCAAATCTCTTGTATCCACCTCACATCTTTTTCCAACCCCAAATTTCTACTCCTTTAGGAATAATTGAAGGAAAAGACGCAGATCGAATACATGTGACGTAATGTGGTAAATATAGACGATCCCTGATAGCTCATCAAGCCTGTCCCTTCACTTAGAGGGTGGCCGTGGGCAAGGCCTTTTGCACATAGTGAGCCACTTGTTAGTGGACCCTAAATTTATTTATACCATGGCAGTCATTGGCTGTTTTTTAAAAAAAGTATCTTTTTACTAATGGAAAAGCCTAAAAGTGATGAATTAATGCCAAGTAATTGATTTGGGGAGCCACAGCTGGGAAGGAATACAAAGATGCATAAATGTGGGCTATTTATTTCTCTGGCAAGACGTCATCAATTCAGAATGATTGGGAGAAAACAATTACTAGCATAAATATATGAATATTCTGAATTGTGAACCATCATAAAGCTGAAGTTCAGTCTTATTTTCAAGTGTAAGAATTCAAACTTAGTTTCTGTTAGAATTAGATCCTTGAGGGCTTGCTGAAATAAATTACAGAGAGTGATTTGTAAGGGGCATATCAATTTCTTTTTATGTAAATAGTCCTTCCACATTTTTAAAATGGCCTATTATCCTATACAACTTTTTCTCCTTGCAAAAGGTGAATGCATCGTTCATTTCTTTAGCAAACCCATTGCTACATGAAGTGAAGGATAAATTTTAAACTCTGCCCTAGAATCAACTGTTAAAGATTAAAAATCTGTCTCGCTGTCTAAGAGCGAAGAAGCATATCTCGGCAACCAAAATTCGTAAAAGTCAGAATAAGTGAGGTTTTTCTGTATTAGCCCCAGCTTGTTTCCACAGGTTATTATTCTTGTCTCCAAGACTTGAGGTCAGCCTTGGAATCAGGTTTCAAAAGCTTTCAGTTCTGCAAACATCCAAAAGTCATGAAAAATTCTCATTAGCCCATTGGCAGGGCTCCTCGTAAACAGCAACTTCCCCTCCTTCCCACAAATCTGGGCTGAGAGAACCCGGGGAGCTGCCTGCAGCAAATACTCACCCAGAGTCCTCACCGCACACACGTTCCCATGAAAAACAAGCAAAAATGGGGCTGGCAGGCAAGGCAGACACAGAGTGTCCATCCATTCCCAGTGCTACCTTGGCCCATTCCCGAGTTCTTTGAGGCTAGCGCTGATTTGCAAGCATTGGAAGGAATTCGTTATGAAGGTTTTTGCCAATTAGCAGGGAGGCCAAGCCTCCTCTTCTTGGCTGCTCCCCGTGAAGCTGTTGCCCCGTGGTTCGGGATATTCTCTCCTTCTCCATCATAGCTTCGGGGGTGGTGGGTCTAGTCTCTGTAGCTGACATGCAGGCAGACAGGGGTGCGTCCCGGCATTGACAAACCACCTTCGTTCCAGTTCTGCTAGAACTCTCTCTGACATGCTTCAGGGGAAGCCTCGTTGCTGTAGTGAGCATCAGTTTGGGTGAATAAATTCATGTCCTTCAGGATTTTATAAACTTTGACCATAGCCCCTTGTATCGTGAACACCTCAAGGCCTAAAAGTCACGATTATTCTATCCTGTCCTCACAGGAATATCTTTTAACCTAGTCCATCAATTCAGCAGCCTTTTCCTGGACTTTGCAGCTCTGTTCTGTGTCTTCTGAGAATTCTGTTGAGAGAGTGATTTGGTCTCATGGTCACCCCATGATCCCTGGAGTCTGCAAGCCCAGAGATGAAGCAGAGGCTCTGGCAAGAAATTTCTCTGTGACCTGGGACAAGGTGCTTAACTTTACTGAGCCTATTTCCTCACCAGTGAAGTTAGAAGAGCAACAGCACACTCTTTATCAGGTTGTTATGAGGATTAAATAAATTAACACATGTGCCTAGTAGAACAGCACCTGGTCCATATAAACCTAAGCATGACAATCTGGAAACACAAATATAACTAGATAACTGAAGTCTTCCCTGCACACGAATGTTTGTCACACCACAATCTCTGCATTTGCTAAGAATACAATTCCAGAATTTTTCTGACCCAAAAGAAGTTGCAGTTGAACCCATCCAGCTTTGAAGTGGTAGCCCTCGAGCAGTGTTGACTTTGTCGGTACCATGCACAGGAGCATACCCCGCACCTTCCTGAAAGCCGTACTTCTTATTTATCATTTATGCAACACTTGCTCTCATCTAGGCACTAGTATTAGGCAGTGATGTCTGAAAGAACAAGCCAAAGTCTACCCTTAGAAACCTCTCCGTGTGCTCAGAGCACGTGCATAATTATTATGAGCATTGCTCCTCTGATTTAGTCAGCGTTTACGCACTGTAACAAACAGTCCCAATGTCTCTGTGATTCAGTTAACTTTTGCTTTTATTCATGTGGTATTGGCTATCTACTGCCGCTAGCAAACGGCCCTAAAACTTGGCAGTTTAAAACAACAAACGTTTATTATCTCTCTCGGTTTCTGAGAATCCAGAATCCAGGGGCAGCTTAGGTGGGTGATTCTAGCTCAGTATGTCTCCCAAAGCATATTCCAACTATCCGCTGGAGTTGTAGGTCAGCAACTCCTAAACTAACAAGTCTCAACTCCTTGCTGGCTGTTGGAGGGAAGTCTCCATTCCTTACTATGTGGGCATCTCCACAGGCTGCCTAAGTGACCCCAAGATATGGCAGCTGGCTTCCTTGAGAGAGAGTGGTGAGGGAGGGAGAGAGAGACAATGAGGGAGAGAGCTCCGATGCAGAAACTATAGTATTTAATAACCTTAGAAGCGACATGCGTCACTTCTGCCACATGCTGTTGGTCTCACAGACCGACGCTGGTACCATGTGGGAAGTAAATACACAAGGGTATGAAAGTCAGATGTGACCATTGGACAGGCTACCACACAATGAACGTGTGTCACAGCCTACTGTGAGTCATTGGTCAGGGGAGACGAAAAGAGGCAGAGTCTGTCTGCTCGCAGTTTTATTCCAGCACCCAACGTCCTTCCATCTAGAGGCTCCTCCTTACGTTCTTGGCATTCTTCACCTTCACTCTGCATCTTGCCAGGAGATCAGGAGCCCAGTGTGGAGGACTAGTGTAGGAGTTGTCCAGTAGATTCTAGTAGCCAGGCTTGGACATTGTATACATTCCTTTGGCCCACATTCCACTGGCCAGAAACCACCTAATTGCATGGGAGGCTGGGAAGTGTGTTCTATCTGTGACTTTGGATTAAAAAGGGGGCTGCCTGGGTGGCTCAGTCACTAAGCGTCTGCCTTTGGCTCAGGGTGTGATCCCAGCGTTCTGGGATCGAGCCCCACATCAGGCTCCTCCGCTGGGAGCCTGCTTCTTCCTCTCCCACTCCCCCTGCTTGTGTTCCCTCTCTCACTGGCTGTCTCTCTCTCTGTCAAATAAATAAATAAAATCTTTAAAAAAAAAAAAGGAACGGGATTTGGTGAATGTCTTTTCTACTTGAAAAGAGATGGTACATTTAAACAGCTTATTTTTTTTTAAGCAGTCTGTTCAGTTTTAATACAACAACAAAAAAATATGATTGCCTGCCACTATACGACAAAGCAACTGATTGATTGCATATTTTCACCTTTTCAGTGCATTGTAAATGCAGCCCCTATTTAAGGGGCCCGTAAGCAGGTGGTGGAGAGCAGTTCCTGAACCATTAAGTTTGCTGCTTTTTCAGGAATACTATTAGGATGCTGGCAGGAACAAGTCTTGCCTTGTTTCCCAAGTGGGGAAAGAAGAAAGTCTTTGTTCCCAAGCAAATGAAAATACAAATCACAAGACTAAAATTATGAATGCAAAACAATATATTCAAATGTGGCTCGTGTGTAGTATTTGCATGCATTTTAATACGCATCTGTCATTCCCTTCGCTAAACTCAGTAGGCGCCAAAAATATTAAACAACTGAGTACAATTAATAATTAGAGGAATTGTTTTTAAAATATATTTTAGCCCATCTATGTTTCTATTGCCAGAATTCTTGGTCTTTCAGGGCTCTAAGATGTCAAAACAGATCCTTTTATTGGTCAGATTTCAGATCTTTACGGCCTGAGAACAATTCACAAAGATATTTTGTATAAATTGATGTGATAACACTCAAATGTTTAGAACATGACTAAAACCATTTCTAGTATAGAAAAAATCAAATCCAAATTTGAAAGTGGAAAAGGCTTCAGAGATACATTGGATTAGAAATTCTCATCTCTCCTATTTATTCTTTTTTTTTTTTAAGATTTTATTTATTTATTCAACAGAGATAGAGACAGCCAGCGAGAGAGGGAACACAAGCAGGGGGAGTGGGAGAGGAAGAAGCAGGCTCATAGCAGAGGAGCCCAATGTGGGGCTCGATCCCACAACGCCAGGATCACGCCCTGAGCCGAAGGCAGACGCTTAACTGCTGTGCCACCCAAGCGCCCCTCTCCTATTTATTCTGAAGCTGGCTGTCTTTATTCTCTCCATCCAATGGATGAATTTCTCATCCAATGGATCCATGAGAAATTTAGGATCACTTTTTCCAAAACCTCAATTCGCCAAGCCTTGTGCTCCAGTTATCTCCGCAGCTAAAGTTTTCGGAGCCTGATTTGCCTCTTTTTGGGGGGTTTGCTTACCAGGCTTTCTATTGGAGCAAACCCCCAAAAGAGAAAACACTTTTAGGGCAGTAGCAAAAATGAACCAAATTTCAGCCAGGCTTAGAATCCTTGCTCTCTGCATATCCAGGCTCCTGGACCAAAGAAGAATCTATTTCATGAGAACCTAGCTCTAAGTCATAAACTTGAAATACATCAAGCTCTTTGTTGTTAATTGGCACTTACCTCACCTGAGGGCCTTTGCCAAGGAGAGCAGAGGGGTTTAATGGGGAAGGAAGAAAGGAAAAAGCCTGGAGCTCTGGAAAACAGCCCTAGCCACACGTGATTTTTCAGCCGGGGGGCTTCCCACCCCTCAGTATGCTAGAGCAACAAAGTCGCCTATGTGCTTTCTCAAACCTCGGCTGTTTGCTTGGGGGGGTAATGCTCAGACTGGGGCCTGAGTGATAACTGCTTCATGTAATTATGAAGACAGCTTGAACACTATGCCCCTCTTTGTTTCGGCCTCCAGATGACGGCTGTCTCACCGCTGTTTGTGCCAGTTTTATTTCAAAGCACTTTTCTTTCCATATTTCAAAGGTCAGTGTGTTTACTGGTGGCCAAAAAGAGCCTGTGTGTAAGAGAAAGAAACACATGTGGTTGAGTGGCAGGACTGGATGAGAAGTCAAGAGAGCTGGACTTGAATCCTAGATTGGCTTCTAGATAAGTGAAAGAGCTGACTCTATTTGACCTCTCCTTTTTCATTACATAGAAAGGAAGGGAGGTAAATAGTATCAATGGTCTCTTTTAGGAAAAAAAAATTGTAGAAATCTGGTTTAGGAAGAAGAAATGTAGGTATTTCCAGTAAAGAAACATTATCAAATATGCAGCCAAGAAAATGTCCACTTCATCTTCTCAAAATGGAAATATTTCCCCCTTCAAAGAAAGCAGACTGGATATTCTGGCCACCCTTAGAAACCTTGAGATTGTTTTTGGTCAAGGAATATTAGCACAGGGAAATAAAGCAAACCACAAACACTTTCTCAGGAGTCTCAGTTGGCTTTCTGACATCGTTACTTCAAACATCAAGGCTGATCAGACTGTTACCTGCCCATATAGAAAACATTAGTGTTTCTATTATGAATATTTGAAAACAGCATCAGATTTCAATTACATAAGCTTAATAACTATTTCAAATTGGTCTTCATGATTCATTTTCTTTTGATCTGTGTTTTCCCCATCTATCATCCTTTAATTTTCTGTGTATTGAGCTCCTGGGTAAAAGAGATGAATACACTGTTGAAATGGTAGAGAGCATGTATTCTGAAACTAGATTTGCCTGAGTTCAGATCTTGTTTCAACCACTTATGAGCTGTGTGACCTGGCATCATTCACTTAAACTCTCTGTGCCTCTATTCCTTATATATCAATACAGGTGTTGTGAGGATAAAATGGATTGACATGTGTGAGGTAGACAGAAGAGTGCCTGACACTTAAGCAAGCATTCAAATGTTAGCTAATCATGAAAAAGATCCCCCTTTCTGAAATGAATTCTACCTTTGGAAAAAAAATCTTCTCTTTTGTGCTACTATTTCTCTTCTTGAATCAATCCACCTATACCTGTAGAAATTAAAAAAAAAAAAAAAGTAAATTTGCAAATGCCAAGGGAACAGTGCCTGTACTGTAAAAGGCGGGAGAAAGTAAAATAGAGAAAGAATAAATGAAATGTCTGAGACTTAATCTTCCAGTTGCTGTGAATTTCCAGCCTTTAATAACTACGGGTACTTTCTGCTTTGAGTTTGCACAAGACAAACAGAATTCTCACTACTTGACCAGGAAAAGGCATGACAATTCTTGGCTGTGACTCAGGAAGGAATGGAAGTAGGGAGGGAAGCACAGAGAAACGGACACTAAAGTGCATCGAACACCTCTAAGCCTTGCATTTTTATCTTATCGAATCCATCGGTTGGATATTATTACCTCTATGTTACAATCAAAGAAAACAGGGTTCAGGGAAGTTAAGTAACTTTTCAATGTCTATTCAGCCGGCCAGGGGCGTGGCTGGGACGTAAACCATCTCTACTGAATGCCAGAGTCTTGCTTTTGTCTCCTTTCTACACCTTCTTCGGAAGTACCCAGCCAGGGGCATAGGCTGGATCCGGACTTCAGATGATCCCTCACTACATGGACAGTATTAGTGGGAGGCTTTCGCAATTTGTTTTAAGCCATTTCTACCCTTGTTGAAATGAAGTGGGCGCTCATAGGGGTCTTCGTGGTGTACCGTGTAATTTTAGACATCAAGGAGAGGGCACTTTGGAAGGTAATTCCCTTTCATTGCTAAAGTCAGAACTTACTCTTTGGCATTTCAGCAGCGGCCTGCTCCTCCTTTCCGATCCCTTCAGGATCTCTGTAGAAGCAGAGACCGGGCGGGACCTCCCGGGGTGGGGGGAGGGGGGTGTTCATGGACTCGGCGCCGCGCATGCGCAGAACTTCCGGGCCAGCATCCACCCCAACAGCCCCTCTGAGGGAGATGACAATGTCCATATCGCGCGCAGGACAGTCTGTGTTCCCCAGCGCCAGGGCGGGCGGGTTAACCTAGGAGGCCTCCCTGAGCAGCCAGCGCTCAGCCCTGGGATCAGGAACCACCGGAAGTCCCGGCTTAGGGAAGGTTCCAGGAGCTAAGCTGCATGTGGCAGGAGTGGCCTCAGTGGCAGCAGCAAACTTCAGCTCGCGGGTCAGTATTCACGGGGGATACAGCACTGATATCAGCTGGGTTTTCAATGGCAAGAAGGGCATGAGCTGCCAGCCGAAGCTTCTCCCAGGTTCTCCTCAGATTTGTGAGGTAATGCCATCCTTTTTTTTTTTTTCTTTCATATTATACTGTGCTGTTTAGAAGTCAAGGTTGGTGTTGCCTCAGTGGGTTCCTGCGGCCAGGAAATTGAGCACATCCTCCTCCTTCATTTGCAGGACATTTAGGGCTCCAGACATTTTGAAAGCCTTCCTTTAAGTTACAAGGGGAACGCAGAGCACTCTGGGTAGTGTGGGAGATAACTTCATGGAGATAAAAGAGAACTTGGGCATATGCATTTCTTCTTGGTCATGACCTTGATCAAGTCGCCTCCCCTCCTCATTGTCCTGGAGCAAGTATGGCCCATGTTGATAGGAATCTGGCAAAGGAAACCCCTGTTATTTTCTTCATACCTAATTATTTCATTGAATTCAACCTGGTTTTCTAAACCTGTTTGTGTGTGTTTAGACATACGGCATGAGTAATTTGGGAGCATTTACCAAGAACTCTTATCCAAATTTCTTTTAAGAAAGATGCCAGGACCTCATTCTCAATTCTGTTACTGAAGCTGTGATTTTCCCGTTTTTAGAGTTGAGATGCTAAAGCTAAACAGGAATATGGATTTCACTTTCAATAAAATCACTGGCTGGTAAAACCCAAATTAAAACAGAGCATTGGAAATCAAGCTGCCTTTTTCTATTAGAACTAACAAGAGCTGTTTCATTTTCCAACTCAAAAGTTCTAGATACTGAAATCCTATTTGTAGGAAATGCTAAGCATTATTAAAAATGCAGATAGTCATCACGAGCTGGCATGTTTTCTTGTGGTTGCCAGGATGTTTTAACGACAAAGCTGAGGACAGGTGCACATAACGCATCAACATTTTAATCGAAGAATAAAGACAAAGAGAAGACATGAAATGCTCCAAAGCATTTAGAAGAGATAATGCCTCCTCTTGAGAATCAACAGTGACCTCATTGTTTAAAAGGAAAAAAAAATAAAAGCTATTCTCTATCTCTTTTCCAACTCTCTTCCCTACATGTATTTCTCTTCTGTCTGCAGTTTTCTATCTTAAAATAACAACTACTATAATAGTAATAATAGCAACAATGAGAACTTTGTTTGGCTTGGTGCCCCTGTTAGTCCCTACCTGAAAAAGAGATTCTTAACCTGGCCTCCATATAAAACTTTACATACATATTTCTAATGGACTTTGTTCCCCTGAGAATTGGATGCATAGTTTTCATAAACATGCAAAGAACTTACAACTGTCTGAAAGAAGTTAAGCAAAATATCCAAACACTGAAAAAATATATGACACCCTCTCAGTCTGTCTTTCCTGCACTGCTATTTTGCTTCAGCTGGGCTTTTGATAAAAGCTGATAAGTAGTCAATTCAAAGTTAAATTCTATGACTGTGGATATTGTAAAGTGATGGAATCACTTGGACACCCTACTGTCTGCTTCAGTTCAAACCCATCTTTCCTCCAAAACAATTTCCCTTCCACTATGGCGTCATGACCTCTCCATTCTCAAACCACTTTGCTTGAGCTCTAAGTTGTCTTAGAGTCTTTCCTGACCTTTATCTCTCCTGTGGAGTCAGTTGGCAATCCTCTTTGGTCACCTTCACATGTCACTTACATACCACTCTTCCATCTCATCATTAAAAGTCAGCATAGGCTACCACTGGTGGTTTTTGTCACTGGCTGAACAGTAGGATTACATGGGAAGCTTTTTACATTATACTGAAGCTTACATCCTAGACCCAGAGAGTTCCATATAATTCCTCTGGCATAGAGCCAGTAAAATTTTTTTTTTCTATAAGAGCCTCTAGTTGGTGATCTTATATTCAATCTTGTTACTCACTATCTTATTCCATATTTTCTTTCCCCCAGATTAATCTTCACAGCATCTTAATTTTCTCATCACTTTCTTTGATTAGGAAACCCCATTGTCATTCATTGTCCATCTGTAGAGGTACTAAATTGCTCTGTGGGGCTGTAGGGGTACCCCAAGCCCTATAAGAGCCTCTAGTTGGTGATCTTATATTCAATCTTGTTACTCACTATCTTATTCCATATTTTCTTTCCCCCAGATTAATCTTCACAGCATCTTAATTTTCTCATCACTTTCTTTGATTAGGAAACCCCATTGTCATTCATTGTCCATCTGTAGAGGTACTAAATTGCTCTGTGGGGCTGTAGGGGTACCCCAAGCCCTATGGGACCTCCAACTGAGGGAGGATGAAGGGATGAAGGGGTGCGGCTCTAGAGCATCTCTCCCCTAGTTTTGCAAATAGAACCTTCCAAGATAAAGTGGTTCGACTCACTTAAAGGCACAGTTAGTGACAGAGATGTATCTAGAACTAATCCCCTTACCTTTGACCCCATTTCTAATACAGAGCACTGCATATCCCAGGGCCATAATAATTGGTGATAGAAGTCAATGCCAGACCTTTGCCATGTTTTTCCATTTGTTAGCTTTATTCTGCTTTCCTCTGTTTGGAACATCTTCAGCAGGTGCAGCTACATCTTTAGGAAAATCAGATGTGACTGAAAGATTTGGCTAGTCCAATTTGTCACGACTTGTTGACAGCAGCCCTGGGAGCTGCGGGACCAACAACACTGGGGCCGTGATGCCATGCTTGTCAACATAATAACATGGCGTTTAAGCACAGTGTGTTCTGCTTTAGCCTCAAAGTCTGTCCATAATACTTTATATTAAACAACTTTGGGACAAGTTCTATGGGTTACCCAAATAGCAGCTTATCTGTGATTCAAGGAAGACAGAATGCTCTAATATCATCCTTACCCACCTCCCATGTAACACGAAGTTCTTAGTTTTGGTTATTCCTCCTGGTGATAAGACAATCTTTATTTTGTAATATGCAGATGTGATATCCCAAAAGTGTACATTATCAGCATCCATTAATACTTTAAATTATATTTGATTTTTCTTTCTTTCTTTCGTTTTTTTTAAATTTTCATCTGGCTCAGAGCAAAGTCCTGAGGCAACAGAATTAGTGTGGGTAAAGGTTGATTGATGAAGGGTGAGTGTGGAGGGGAGCGAGAAAAAAACCTGGAGGTTGGGTGCAGTGTTCTAGTAGGAACTGGCGAAAGTAAAATGAACAGAGGGTGCCTAGTTTTGCCTGATTCCCAGTTTTGCAAATTCAGCATTTTCCTGAGTTCTCTTTGGTTAGCTCTCTTTCTTTATTGATTTTGCCTGGCATTGATTGGCTAAAATGCTAAAAATTTAGGGAAAAAAACAATACCAATCTCTGTAGCTAACATTTATTGAGCACTAACTATATGCCAGACATTTCTCAAACCATTCTACATGCATCAAGTTATTTTATCCTCCCTATAACATTTGGAGATTAGATTCCATTAATATCCTCCATTCATAGATGATGAAATTGAGGCCCAGAGGTTTGAAGAACTTCCCTAAAGTCATTCAGCAAATAAATGGTGAAATCAAGGTTCCAACCCAAGCGGTCTGGTTCCAGAGCCTACGTACGTTCTTAACCCCTGTGATCTACTGTCTCTCAAAATCATGGCATTTGTAAGCAAATGGTGGGGTTCATCTTCAAATCCAGACAGTCTGATTCCAGATCATCCCACTATAATGTCTCCTAGGCTGCAATGGATCTTTCAAGCACATCATGTTTATAGTCATGAAGACTGTAGTGGTCCAGAAAAAGTATCTTGGTTTAGTCTCTTTCTAAAGTTATAGTAGTCTGGTGTCTTAATAACAGTGCTCTATTGATTTAATATCAAATGCCAATCTGACGAAGGCAGTTGAGTGCAAACCTCACAAAGTGTTGGGCAGATTCCCTGTCCAGCTGTTATTGTCCCACGCTGAAATGGAGAATCCAGACAAAATTACTTCTGGTCTCTGTAAAAGGTCAGCTGAAATAAAAATTGTTTAATATTTCTTTTTCCTCTATATGACCAAACATTGCTAGTGCCCAGGGAACATCAAAGATAAACCTGAAATCTTGGATTTGGGAAATCACTGTACCACCTTTAGTTGTATTTTGCAAGGCCCTCCAAAGGGCTTTCAGGATATTCTCTAATGAATCCTCATTGACATTCAGCCAGGTTTTCACCCCTGGAGTGCTGCCTTCTTGAAGGGAAGAAGAATTTCCCTAGAAATAAAGCAGATGGCAGGTGTCAGATTAATATAAAAATGTAGCTGTAGTTTGGAGAAAGGCTTGCTCAATGCATCCCCTTCCCCATAATGATGGAACAAATTCTGGTAAGATGGTCCATTTGGGGGCTGGAGAGAGGAATAAAATGTCTTTGAGGCCAGGGCTACTAAGACTCAGCTTCTTGATGATTCTCTGGGAGCTGAGAGGAGGGAAAGAGAATTTCTGAGGGAAGGGAGGTGGGAAAGGCTGAGAGGAGGAATGGGGTTTACATGATGTGTGGACTACAGGGGCTCCATCTTGGAAATCCCTTGCTCTTTTCTTCTAATAATTAGCTATTTTCATACCCAAATTAAATCATTTCTTCCAACTTTCAGTAAATAAATGTGAAACAAACAAAATCAACCAAACAAAATGATTCTCTTGTTTCATCAGAAAAGGTTCTTTTCTGTTATTCTCCAGTTTTCAGGAGGGAAATGCCTCATCCACTCTCTTAATAGATTTGACCTATCTTTGCTTGGGAACATCTTTCATTTCCATGGAAGCCTTAAAGAAACAGTGAGACATTGCAGCAGAAATTCCCAATCTTTTTGCCGAGAGAAGCTGCTTTTCATTTCCCCTAAAGCTTTAAGGTCAAGAGGTGGGGGTGGGGACTTTCCAGCAGATGTTTCATTCCTCCCTGGGGAAGCTGTCAATCCCCAGGCCACTCCCTGGAGCATTATCAGATCAGGCTTTGAGCTCTACCAGCAGACTCTCACCAACTGGTTGAGGACTCACGTATAAAGACTCTTCCATTTGATGAGGCACAGAAAAACTTAAGAAGGAAGGAAGGAAGGAAGGAAGGAAGGAAGGAAGGAAGGAAGGAAGGAAGGAAGGAAAGAAGAAAGAAAGAAAGAAAGAAAGAAAGAAAGAAAGAAAGAAAGAAAGAAAGAAAGAGAGAAAGGAAGGAGGGAGGGAGGGAGGGAGGGAAAGAAAGGGGGCAATTACTTTTTCACTTCCCCAGAACATGTTCTGAGTACCAGCTAAACTCATTTGCCACCAGAGTTGGTCAAAACAGTGAAGTTGATGAAGTTTAGCCTCTGGAATTCTTCTTAGCTTTATATCATCCTTGTACACATCCCAGACCAATTTTCATGTAAATGCCCTTGTTGCCCTAGGCAGAGTTTGCTGGCTTGCTGTCCTGATTGAGTGGGACATTCAGCTAATTTTCACCCCTTGGAGTGCTATCTTCTTGCTAAGGTAAGAACTTCCCTGGCAATAAAGCTCTGATTAAGGTGCTCACAGTCCCACTGTTTATTCTTACACCATTCATATTTCTTGAGTTTTAGAATACAAACTCTGCTTCTGCTCTGAGTTGGAGGACATGTAAAATGGAGATGGAGAGACTGTTTGAACCATCCAGGTAGCCATGCTAGAGTGGTTCCCTAGGAATAACCTATAGAGGATGGACATCAGAATTCAGCCACAGAATTGCAGAGTTTAGAGTTCAAAGAAATTTCAAAGGATCATTTGATCCAGTTCAAACATCTTGGGTAGAATGACCCCATTTTACAGATGACACAATAGAGGCTCAGAGAGACTAAAGGCCAT
This sequence comes from Ursus maritimus, assembly GCF_017311325.1. Lineage (NCBI taxonomy): Eukaryota > Metazoa > Chordata > Mammalia > Carnivora > Ursidae > Ursus > Ursus maritimus. Next base: position 29,785,806 of record NW_024424564.1, on the reverse strand, counting down.
ATTTAACGTTATCTGGTTATCTTTAAGATTGAAAGATAGGGGAGCTGAGGGCCCTTATCTTTTACCTCCTACTTTATGCTACTTTACAAATATTTAAAGGAACGTATGATGCCAAAACATAATGACTTATGCAAATGTGGTGTCTACCAGGGAGAGAAAAAGAATGGGATACTTAATAGTGCAACATAGGCAGTCCTGTGATAGCAATCCCTTCTGATCACTAGCATAATTTGGCTTCTTTAAGAATCTGACCCAAACTCAATTAAAGTAATGTCCTGCAGCATAGTCAGTATTTATGGGTTAATGGCTTAAATCCCTGACTTTATAACATAGCATGTTGTTTCTTACTCCATTTTTGTCAACTTTATTCCATACATGGTCCTCTGTTAGAGCCTCCTCCTAGCCTCCTTCTTTGCCCCATGACTTGCCACCTCAACTTGGTTTGCTATTGTTGGGATCTTTCCCAAATGGCTGAGTGATTCCTCAAAAGATCAGATAGGTAACACTATTGCTGGTTCAACCAGGTTCCCAGCCTTATCTCCTATACGCTGCTTGTAGAGGGCCCCACTCAGTCTCCACTAGACATTGGTGAGTGAGAAAGAATGTTTCTGGGAATAGTTATTATAATCATCAACCCCAGAGCTATGTACAAATTGCTTTCATCATCACTGTAATAAACATAGGCAGACTTTAGGAAGAGTGAAAGAGAGAAGAAGACAGATAGTGGGGGTTCGTTTGTGGAGTTTCCATTTCGTGTGTATCTTTGCAACAACCAAGTAGTATCTGGAGTTCTAGATATAAAGTCGAAATACAGATTCTGTACTTGAACTATGAATTTTGAATTACTCCAGACAGAGACAAAGAATGTTCTGCAGTTGATATAAAAATACCCATTCCACACAGACAAATGTGGGAAAGGGAACCATATGGAACGTGAGAGGAGAGGGCCATATTTTAAAGAACCAAATGAATGCAAGGAAGAGATACAAAGTAGGATCAGGACATAGATATTTTTCTTAACCTCAGTGGTTAGCATTTTCTAATTGTTGTATAGAAAGAAGTAGAAGGTTTTTTAAAATGAATATTATTATGAACTTATATTATTCAATAGGATTGTAAATTTGTGTATATATACTCATACTGTGTTCATTATCTATTACTGTGTAACAAGTTATCCCAATGGCTTAAAACAACAAACATTTATTATCTCACAGTTTCTGAGAGTCAGAAATCCCCAAGTGGGGATTTAGGTGGGTGTTCTGGCTCAGGGTCTCTTGTGAAATTCCATTCGAGATATCAGCCAGGGCCGCATCATCCGAAGCCTTGGATATGCCTGGAGGATCTGCTTCAAAGAAGGTTCCCTAATTAGTGTTGTCCAGAAATCTCAGTTCCTTTCCACGTGGACATCTCCATACAGCCGCCTAGGTGGCTTCAAAACATGGTAGCTGGCTTCCCCCAGAGTACATGGTCCAAGAGACAGAAAGAGAGAAACCCACAACACTTAATATGGAAGGTGTAATCTTTTTTTTTTTTGGACATTTTTTATTGTGGTAAAATATATATAATATCAATTTGTCATTTTAGCCAATTCTCAAGTGTACACTTCTGTGGCATTAATTACGTTCACACTGTTGTGCAACCATCACCACTATTCATTTCCATCATCCCAAACAGAAGCTCTGTGTCCATGAAGCAATGCCCATCCTCCTACTCCCAACCTCTGGTATCCTCTATTTCTGTCTCTGTGAATCTGCCTACCCTGAATACCTCATGTAAGTGGAATCATAATATTTATCCCTTTGTGTCTGGCTGATTTCACTTAGCACAATGTTTTCAAGATTCATCCAGGTTGTAGCATGTATCAGAATTTCATTCCTTTTTATGATTGAATAACATTCCATTGCATGTATAAACACATTTTGTTTACCCATTCATCTGTCAATGGATATTTGGATTGTTCCCACCTTTGCTGCAGTCTTTTTATAGCCTAATCTGGAAGTGTAATCTGTTCACTGGAAGCAAGTCATTAAATTGAGCGCATATTCAAGGCAAGAGGAAGGAGAGAAATATCAAAGCATTTGTGGACACATTTCTAAGAGAATAGAAGATACTTAAGTTAATTTTACCAATTGCACATGATGCTTTACATGGGGCTCGGTCATGGTCCTTAATTCTCTCATAGGATTTATAAAATCCTGAGTTTAAGAAACTTTCTAGGGACTACACCTGGAGTAGCTCCAGCCAGAGCACATGATGAAAATGGGCAAACCAGAAAAATGACATGCCTGATAAATGTTGCCTTAACAAGGCTTATTTTGGTACCTGAGGCATCATAGATACGAACCTAATTTCTATGCTGCTCTCAGGCCTAGGTTTACCAGCAGGAGGAATGAGAGTAGACCTGCCTCGTGTTTCATTCTACTGCATGTGAGTGGGCACGTTTCCGTGGCAGTAGCGGCTGGGGTGTATATATTCAGAGCAAATTCAGAGTTATTCCTGTTGGCGTCCATCTTTGTATGTAGTTGAAAGAAGGCTTAGACTATAATGACAAAAATAATAACAAGAAGAAATAACCCCCCACCCCCACTATTACCCCTTTTATTAATCCTATAAATGTTCTTTCTTCCTTCTTTTAAGACTGGCACCACGAAGCTGAGTTCTTTTGCCTTTTTAATTTATTACACTACTTCAATTTTCTATTTTGTGATGAATGTAAGGAATTTGGAAGTAGTTTGCAAAGATGAAGGCAGGGAGGATAAAAAAGCAATTACCTCATGCCAATTATACCAGGAAATAGTGGAGGTGCCATTCCTGCAGCATTTCTGTCCATTTTTCTTTATTACTGTAATGGTGGCCACTCTCCTCATTACCCGGCACATTTCTCTTCATTACCAGCTGTGGTGATGGGGGTGATGATGAGAGCTATTTACAGCTGGAATTCTGTGAAGGGCCCAGCAGATGAATAATAATTATTCAGACAGATATGTGGAAGCCAAAAAAGACAAATGTGAGGCTATTGTGTCCCGGAAAGGCAGGGAGGTAATTTCTTTTATTCTCTTTTTTTTAAGATTTTATTTATTTATTTTAGAGAGAGACAGACGGAAAGCACAAGGAGGAGCAGAGAGAGAGGGACAAGCAGACTCTGCACTGAGTGCAGAGCCTGACGTGGGATTTGGTCCCATGACCCTGAGACTGTGACCTGAGCCGAAATCAGGAGTTGGACACTTAACTGACTGAGCCACCCAGGTGCCCCAAGGTAATTTATTTTGAAGGGAGAGTGGGCTCATGTTCCTTAGTCAGGGACTGTCCTGCAATGTGGAATGGAACGGCTTATCTAAGGTACTCAGTTTGTTATTACAGGAAATGACCACGAAACAATGATTCACTAAAACTATCAAACCAATGCCGAGGCCCACTGTAACCCTAGCTTCATCTGCCAGGGAGAAAGCGGAGCTTTCCTTGGGTTTACACTAAAAAGATATCTCACCACAAACCGCTCCCTCACACCCCTCCACCCTTGTATCCAGCTACCCACGTACCTGGGGAACCTTGTTAGGACAATATTTATAAGGCGTACTAACTATCATCTACCTGTCTGTATATCTACATATATATGTATGTAGGTACCTATCTATCTGTATTGGTCAAGGTTCTCCAAAGAAACAGAACCAACAAAAAGTGTGGGTAGGGAGGGAGGGAGAGACAGAGATTATTTTAAGGAATTGGCTCACATGATTATAGAGGCTGAGAGTATGAGGTAAACCAGCAACCTGGAGATTTAGGGAAGAGTTGCAATCCTAGTTCAAAAGCAGTTTGCTAAGAGAATTCCTTCTCATTCAGGGAAGGTCAGTCTTTGGTCTATTAAGACCTCCAACTGATTGATGTGTCCCACCCACATTGTGAAGGGGCAGCTACCTTACTCAGAATACACTGATTTAAATGTTAATCTCATCCAAAAAACACTTTCCTAGAAACATTCAGAAAAAGGTTTGACAAAATATCTGGGCACCATGGCCCAGCCAACATGACATATAAAATTAACCATTATCTACATATAAATCTAGACCAATGAGTTACAAAGAATTTGTGACCCAAAAATAAAGGCGCTAAATTGGGTTTTTACCTAGTGATGAGTCTTTGACTTGGGCTATTAAGATTTTTCTGGGGAGTGTGGGAGAATCCAACAGCTCTAATGAGGAGTGGAGTCAAGTCCTGCCTTCCATCCTTACTCCTTCCGGACACTTGAATTGAGGGGAGTAATTGCTCCAGGGGCAGAAGGGGACCTGTAAGGGAGTTAGGAGGAGGGGCAGAGTATACATATGTTTGGGAACGGTGGTGAATTGTTTATTAAAGAACGCCTTCCAATTTAATTACCTAATTGCTACTCTTGCTTTGACTTTCTCACTAGCAATGGTCCTCACAGCTATCCCTTAGCAATCTTACCCAACCCAAAAAGATGTTGAAACAGGCTGCAGAAGTTCCAAGCCAGGCAAGTAGGAGCAAGTCAGCTTCCCAGAGATGGGCTCATGAGCAGGCCTCTAGTTAACCCCTGCTAGACTGGAGCATCTGGGAAGAAGGCCCTGGGAAAAGATTTCCACTAGAAGGGCACTGCCATTTGCCAAACTCTGACGGTGTGTGCAGCCTGTTAAGAATGATAGAGGCGGTGTTCCAGCACAGCAGGCTTTCAATATGAGACAGAGGGATGAAAGGAGTACAATATGAAAACAGCAGGTGAGAATGGATGTATCACACAGGGAAAAGATGTTAGAGGAATACTGAGGTATATTAATTCTCCCCAGGCCCCCTCAAATTCAGTAGCTTCAGTGAAAGCAAAAATATGCTCTTGAATTAGGCCCGGGCTTCTAACAAGTGCCACAGCACCATCTGCTTCGTAGCAAAAGGCATAGGAGGTGGGAAAGACAGACCTGCATTCCAATCGATCATGATACTGTCTTCAATAACCTCGATTGCCTCGGGGGCCCTCACAAGCTGTCATGTGTGGACAAGCTTAGGAAATTTGCTATCTCCGACGTGACTCTACTCCAGACTTAGGCTACTCCTGCAGGCAAGATGGCATTGGCCCAGTGGCTTTGGGATAATTTTCACTTTTCTAAGAGCTTGAAACAAGCAACAGAAGCAGCAACTATTTGGCACCTGGAAAATCCTTCCTAATGATCTGGGTCTGGAGAGGCTTCTCAACTTATTGTCTGTGGGCACGTCATCAAACCCTGTCCATGACAAATTGTTCACCGTTGAGAAAGGGCGTGATCTTGTACCTTCATGCCTATGTCATTATCGCTTCAGTGAAACAAGGACAAACCAAAGGTAAATAGCCTGTAGGTGTGTGAATCAACTATATCCCTGAGAGGTAGAGCTCAGGGATTTCATTAAATAACTAGCTTCAATCTTTTGGCTTAGCCTTTTGATTTATTTTCCTTAGTGCTGGGGCCACTACCATTTCCCTAAACCAGTGTCCTGGCCTCTCAGCAGGGAGCATGCGATGACATTCTCCCCTATCTAGACCCAAATAGTTTAAGTTCACAGTGACTCTGTTCTATCTTGGCACCAGACTTCTATTTGGAAAATTTGGATGAAACGAATTTCATCATGCCTCTCCTCACTGTCCCTGGGTAACCTTCTCTAGTCTTGTGGATCCAACCACCACCAATCGTCTGATGTCTTCCAAATCCATCTCTCTCTCCGGAGCCCCAAACTCTCTTCAGAACTTCGGCGTGGACTTCTCAAACCGAATGTAAAATGGACACCTTAAACATGTTCAAAAACGAACTCACCCCAAATATGTTCTTTTGTATTTCTTAGCTCTGTTAGTGGCACCCCACTTCACCAGTCACTGGCACTAGCTACCTTTTACTTCTCTACTTTAACCCATCCTCACACACATCCAATTTATCACCTAATTATGTAGATTTAACATTGTGAAGAGGGTTTTTTTTTTAATGTATCTCTTTCTTTCTATTCCTACAACTATTATCAAAATCCAAGCTCTTAGAGTCATCCTGATTTGCTTATAACTGGCCTCCTCCTGCCTAAATTTGTTTAAGACTGTATACAACAGTTTAAATAATTGATCTTAAATGCTTTAAATCTTTAAAAACTCCCCATCATTTACTAAACACCAAACTAAGCAGTTAACTATTTGTCCAGGTCCTCTTTGACTTCTCTTTCCAGTATCATCTCCCAATAACTCCCCCTGTCCCTTTCCACTCCTGTAATACCCTTTTAATTCCCCACACGGGCCAGGGAGCTCCAGCTCTGTGCCTCTGTGGGAGTTATTCCTTCAATCTGGAATATGCATCCCACCCTTCTTCACAGGCTAATTATGCCTGACTCATTTTTAATACTCAGCTAAAGCATTAGCTCTTCCAGGAAACCTCTTGTGAACTCTCAGAATGGAACAAGTCCCATTCCTCTCCATTATTCCCCATAACACTCTGTAGATACATCTCTGTTATTATCCCACATGTCCATTTCTCTCATTGAATTTTTAGGGCTCTTTTAAAAATCTTTACTCTCAGCTTTCCTAGAATAGAATGACAGTGGGCACAGAAAAAAAAAATAATTTTGCACTTAATTCCTATATCTTTGTGTTTTTAGACTCCATCCAGGAAATATTATTAATTCTACCATCAAGTTCTTTTAATTCACTAAAATGTCATCATATCAGAGTTTATTGTACATGGAACATCCCTGTGTAAAGATCTCCAAGGGTCTTTAATATCTCCACTCTTGAAAGCCACACATCTTCCCTCTAACCCACAACATCTAATTCTCCAATACCAATGACCTCCTTGAAAAGTGACTTTTGGATCAAGTGTCCCTCTGTGAAGTATGTTTCCAATATGACTGACATTTCCAATTGACTAACATGACTTATTCTCTTGGCTGCAATTTTTGGGGTTCCACAAACAATCAGAACATCAAACGAACAAAGCAAACTAGCAAAAGAACATCTTAGATTATGTTAGGGACCCAACACAGGCATTGCTGGAAAATAAGGAAACCTCTAGAGAATATCTAAGATCAGGAAGGGACCCTCTGCCCGCTTGCCTAGTTAGAAACGACTATCTGACATTTCATTATCTCAACTGAGTCTTTGTGTTCATCTGCTGGATACATCACACTACAGATGTAACTGGGATTAAGAAATCAATCCCCATCTATAGGAAGCTTGGAATGCAGTAGTCAAGGCAAGGAATTTAAAGATGCAAATTTTCTTGGAAGCATGATCCAAATACATATAGGTCATGTTATGTTTTTGCTTTAAAATTTTTCCTATCTCCCTTATTACATTCAGGATCAAACTCCTGATGATACAACATCCTTAAGAGACATATGGCATGGAAGACAAAAGTGTGTGTCCCAGCACAGGACTGGATTGATATCCTCTCCCAGATACTTGCTAAGTATATAACTATCCATATTTTGGTTACCTTATCTATAAAATGGGAATAATAAAAATAAGAATAATGCCTACTCATGAAGTGTTGTGACAATAAAAGACATGACAAGAACCTAGAAGAGTGCCTGGCACATAATATTCAATAAAATTTAACTACTGTTAGATGACATGACTTGTCCATTTTTCTGTCTGCATTTATCATTGTACTCCAGCCATATTGAACTTGAAATTCCCCTACTGCATTATTCTCACATTGCTTTGCACCTGCTACCAGGAATGTTTTCACCTCCTTCTTCTGGTTAAATTCTACCCTTTTCCTTCCAGTCTCTGTTAATGGACTTGTTCGTGCTCTGTCATAGATCCCCATGCTTCCTGCTCCCACTGTCTGTCCTGCTGCTCCTTCACATGTCCATCTCCCACACTGTACTCTAAAGCCCTCAGTGGGAGGGAGTGTTTTCTTTTCCTTTCATTTCCTAATTTATACATAGTAACTGCCATATAAATGTGCTCAAAAATATCTATGAAATGAGCTGGAGACTAAATAGACCCCCAAACACATATGAAAAGTGAAAATAAGCATCTAATTCAAAAGAATGAGTATTAAGGAGGGCACATATTGCATGGAGCACTGGGTGTTATACGCAAATAATGAATCATGGGACACTACATCAAAAACTAAGGATATACTGTATGGTGACTAACATAACATAATAAAGAATTATTATAAAAAATAATAAGAAAAAATAAAAATAAAAATAATTCAAAAGAATGAGAAGACAAGCCACAGACTGGACAAAAATATCTGCAAATGACACATCTAATAAAAAACCATTATCCAGAATACACAAAGAATTCTTAACACTCAACAGTAAGAAAATAAACAACCTAATTTAAAAATGGCTGGAAGACCTTAATGGACACCCCACCAAAGAAAACATACAGATGGCAAATAAGCATATGAAAAGATGCCCCACATTATATGTCATCAGGGAAATGAAAATTAAAATAGTGAGATGCCAGGGCACCTGGCTGCCTCAGTTGGTAGAGTGTGCAACTCTTGATCTCAAGGTCGTGAGTTCAAGCCTCACGTTGGGCATGAAGCCTACTTAAAAAAAAATTAACAAAACAAAACAATGAGATACCACTGTACATCTACTAGGATGGCCATAATCCAGAACCCTGATAGCATCAAATGCTGTCAAGGATGTGGAAAAACAGAAACTCTCATTCATTGCTGGTTTGGTCTTTCATGTGATGGAAGGTACAGAACATATGGTTAAGCATCAGTGTATAGGCTCCTGAGAAGTGCTTCTCAAACTGTAACATATAGAAGAATGACCCAGAGATCTTGTTAAAATGCAGATTCTGATTGCATAGGTCTGAAATTCAATATTTCTAACATGCAACCAGGTAATAATGCTGCTGGTCTGTGAACCATATGCTGACTGGAAAGCTCTAGAGTCATGCTGTCTGGGCTCAAATCCCAGTACTGCCATGGGCAAGCCATTTAACCTTCTGGGACTCAGTTTTTTCCACCTGAAAATTGAGAATGATAACAGCACTGACCTTCGAGGGTTTTGTGAGGATTAAGTTAGGGAATATACACATCAGGCATTTAGAGCAGTACTCTGAATCTGATCATCAGTGTTTGCCATTATTACCACCTTGGAATAGAATTCATCCAGACTTGAGCTCAGTATAATTGTTACGTGCTTTCTTATCATAATGCTCACCTATCTTGGGCTTTCATTCTCTCTTAAACTGAAATATGAATCTCCACATCTTACTGCTTTTTGATAGTAAAGATGAAAGCACATAGGAATGGAGAACTTTTACTTGTTTTTGTCATATGTTAATCATGTACCAGCTACCCCATATAGTCAGCTTATCCTTTTCATGTTTTTCTTCTTGTTCTAAGTATACTTAGAAATATTCTATTTAACGTTCTTGGCATTTTAGTAGACTTCAATTCATCCTGATGCTATTCAATGTCAGAAGTCTGCTTAAAAACAATAACAGAGTCGTTTTACATTAGCTATTGTACGTAGCTAAGTGATTCATTCAAATTATCTTGTGTGGCCTAAATGAATAAGAGCTTCTCACACTCAGGCACTTGCTTCCCAGGGGAGGAAGCCAGATAATAATAGGTAAGGTTTCAATTATGACTGATATGGGACAGATAGGACAGATTGTGTGGTTTATTATCAGTTCTCCCAACAAGTCACCACACCCTTGTTTAAAGACAATTTAGAAAATTGGGATGGTAATGAATGGGATCATTGCTGGGTGCAAATTATATCAGTTTTTACAAAGTTGTTGCCAAAGCCTACTTTATGTGGATAAAAGGCAACTTAGAGTTTTAGTGTCACTAACATGCCTCATAAATCACGGCTATGCTAAGTATGGTAAAAGTTAAAGTGAGAAGATGGCAATTCTCACAAAGAAGCAATCATTAGATTAAATGATAAATTGGAAATCATCCACACCTAAGCTGGTGGCTGAGAGCAGACAGATCCCAAGGCAAACCATGCTGTGTGAACCCTGAACGATAAGGACAACTTACACCTGAATTCAGTTTAAGAAATGATAAAATCTTCCCACATATTTTATTTGATCTTCCCAGTGGAATCTCAAGGAATTCCACAGAAACATTTCTTTCTACCACTTCTGGAATGGTAGTCAATAGTTTGGACTCTTGAATCAGTTTGGCTGATTGTGTTAGTTTGGGTCCTCTGGAAAATAGATGTCAAAATGGGATTAAACATGCAAGAATTTTCTTAAAAGAAGTGGCTGAGTTAGAGACATGGAAGGCGAGAACTGGGATAGGCTGGGTGAGCCATCTTCAGTGATGCTTTTCTGACCTTAAGTGAAGGAGGGGATGGGGGAGGGTTGGGTGGAATCATCCTAGGCTGTTGTGAAGTCTAACAGAGATTTGGCAAAGATCTTGAGGCATACTTAAGGCAAAGTGTGAGCTGTCAGAGAACCCCACATTATCTGGAAATGGACCTGTCATAGCATCCCTGCAATGGATTTCAGTAAGCTGCAGCTGGGCACCTTGGTCAATAATGCATCCTGTAGTTCAAGATCATAGGTACCCCATGGTTCAAATCCTAGTTCCACCGTTAATTAGCCGGTATTTTAGCAAATTACTCTGCCTCTTTCTAAGCGTCAGCTGACTCATTTATAAAATGGTAATCATAGCAGTGCCTCTTCTATCGTGTGCATTAAATGAGATGAGTATATTATCATTTTTCTCTGAGACTCTTGGGCCCGCAAGCACCAACTTCTTCCGTAAATTAGGGGATCCAGACCCATCTTATTGGTTGACTTGAGATAGCGGTTAAGTCAGGGCTGAAATTCACAGATTTCCTAGGCTAATGGGTACTGCTTTCTAATCTCATTCATCAGGAAGCATTCAAAATATTCTATCTTTTGACTTTTGAATATGTTTATCTTTTAAAAAAATGAATGGGGTGCCTAGGTGTCTCAGTCAGTTAAGCGTCTGACTTGATTTCAGCACAGGTCATGATCTCGGGGTTGTAAGATTGAGCCCCACATCAGGCTCTGTACTGGGTGTGGAGCCTGCTTAAGATTCTTTCTCTCCCTCTCCCTCTGCCTCTCTCCACCCCACTCACACATGCACCTACACTCTCTCTCTCAAAGAAAGAAAGAAAGAAAGAAACAAACAAACAAACAAACAAAGAAAAAGAATTGTATAAAAAGGAAAGAAACGATAGACTAGGAACAAAATGAACAGAACTTCAGGAACATGTAAGAATAATACCAGAAGAACTAATACATTGTCTTTGGAGTCCTGGAAAGAGAGAAAAAGAGTATAGAGCTGAAAAAGTATTCAAATACAATGGCTGAAAAATTCCAAAATTTGCCAAAAGATATAACCTATAGATTCAAGAAGCTGAGCTAACCCCAAAAAGGATAAATGCAAACAAATAATCTACATTAAGACAATCATAGTCAAATTACTAAATACTAAAGACAGAAAAAAAAATCTTGAAAGCAGTGAGAGAGAAACAACACCTTATCTAGAGGGGAAAAATAACTTGAATAACAGTGGATTTCTCATCAGAAATCATGACAGAAGGAAGTAGTACAACATTTTTTCAAGTGCTGCAAGAAAAAAAAACAAAGTTAGTGGAGAATCGTATATTCAGTGAAAATATCTTTTAGAAATGAAAGGGAAATGAAGAAATTTTCAGATGAAGAAAAACTATGAGACTGTCACTAACAGAACTTCCCTAAAAGAATAGATAGAGGAAGTTCTCTAAACAGAAAGGAAATGATTAAAAAAATAAAATGGACTTTGGAATGTTAGGAAGGAAGAAAGAACATGATAAGCAAAAATAAGGTTAAATACAATTGACTTGACTTCTCTTGAGTTTTCTAAATTATATTTAATGATTGAAACCCAAAGTACTACACTATCCTATGTGGTTCTAATAGTATATTGAGGAAATATATAAGCAAATTAAATTTTAAACAGGTAATAAGGCCACACAGACCAGAAAGGAAGAAATAAAACTTATCCTATTTCCAAATGACACAATTTTCTTTGTAGAAATTTCCATGAAGTAAAAAGAAAAACAAAACAAAACAAAGTCTCCTAGAACTAATAAGTGAACTTATCAAGGTTGCAGAGTACAAAAAGCATACCAAAAAATCAATTGTATTTCTATATACTAGCAATAAATACCAAAATAAAAAACACAATACCATTTACAATCAATAAAAAATTATCCTTTAACAGAATATGTGTAGGACTTATGTGCTGAAATCTACAAAACGCTGACGAAAGAAATCAAAGAAGACCAATTTAAATGGTGAGACATACTATATTCATGCATTGAAAGATTTGACATAGTAAAGATATCATTTCTCTCCAAATCGATATACAGGTTTAACTCAATTCCTATCAAAATCCCAGCAAGAATTTTGTAGATATAAACAAAACTATTTCTCAAATTTATATGGAAAGGCATAGAAACTAAGATAGACAAACCAATTTTGAAAAAGGAGAATAAAGTGAGAGGAATCATCTATCTGATTTCAAGACATCATAAAGCTTCTATAATCACAAATATATGGTATTGGCAGAGGGATAGACATATACATTAATGGAACAGAATGGAAAACCCAGAAACTGACCTACACAAATATGTCCAACTGATTTTTGAGTAAAGTACAACAGCAATTTAATAAAGGAAAGACAGCATTTTCAACAAATGGTACTGCAGCAGTTTTATCTATAGGCAAAAATTGAAACTCGACCTAAATCTTACACCTTATACAAAAATTAACTCAAGATGAATTGTAGACTTAAATATAAAACACAAAACTTAAAAACTTTTATAAAAACATATAGGAGGATCTTCAGAATCTAGAGCTAGGCAAAGAGTTCTTAGATTTGAAATCAAAGGCAAAATTCATTTAAAAAATTGATAAGTTAAACTTAATTAGACTTAATCAAAATTATATCTTTTGCTTTGTGACAAATCCTGCTAAGTGGGTGAAAAGACAAACTATACACTGGCCGAAAATGTTGTAACCCACATCTTCAAAGGACTAGTATCTAGACTATATAAAGAATTTTCGAAAGTCAACAGTACTATTAGCTTAATATAGAGACCAAAATATGGAGAATTATAAAATACACAGAATATTATAAAATAAAAATATGATTTGCCAAATATTTTTATGTGAATTATCTTATTTTGCTCCCATAACCATTCACAGCAGTAATGTAGAAAACACATAATCATTATTTTCTGGCTAAATGATTAAATTATTAGATTATTGAATAGTTAAATGAATAAATTAATGTGTGAATGAATGGATGGCACTACGGATGAATGCTTGTGTTTCCCCCCAAAATTCACACATTGAAACCTAATCCCTGCTGTGATTGTATATGGAGGTAAGCCTTTGGGAGGTGTTCAGGTCATGAGGATGAAGTCCTCATGAATGGGATTAGTACCCTTATAAAAGAGATCCCAGAGAGCTTCCTCAATGATTTCCACATCAAGAGAATGGTCATCTATGAACCAGGAAACAGCACTCACCAGACCTGGAATCTGTTGGTACCTTGATCCTGAACTTCCCAGCCCGCAGGAATGTGAGAAATAAATGTCTGTTGTTCAAGCCACTCAGTCAATGGTATTCAATTACATATTCTTTTACAGCAGCAGACGGATGGAAGGATGGATGGCTAGATGGATGGATGGATGGATGGACAGATGATGGATGTTTGGAATCAGTGAATTGTGGTGTATGTAAAACATATTAAAGCATGGGGCATTTACAAGCATGAAGTCAAGTAGCTTATTTTAAATGAATTTGGGTCACAAGACAAATTTGAAGGCCTTGGGCCAGGGCAGAAAGATGCAGGAGTTCAAAGAAAAACAGAAAAATGAATCACACCCTGTAAACTATAAACAAGAACTCCTTAGGTACTAGCATCTTTGGAAATAGTGCGTAAGTTTTTTGCAGTAAATACAAAATAAAGACGTTTTGTTTAGCACTTTTCTGGTTACCCGCTGCATGTTCTGATCATTTACGGGGCTGTGTATGCTTGATCGCTCAAACTTCTGGCTGACCACACCTAGGAAATCAGCTACTCCTTTTCAGTGTGGCAGAAAATGCAATGACAAGCTTTCTGACAAGGAAGTCCACCAATGGAGCAACACATGTGCTTGAATGACCATTTGCCTGCCTTTGACCCTTGACACCACTCAACCTCCAGCTTCTGAGCATTCTGCTTCCTAGCCTTGGTTCCAAGGTCACCACACTTGACCTCTGGCTTCAGTGTGATCTCTGACTCCTAACTTGGTTTTGTAGTGCATAATCTGTAGTCCCCCAGGGTGCAGAAAAGCCTAGTTCCCACCAGCTGTTGTCTCCTTTTTCTTGCTCTCCAGGTTGTGGCCATCTGAAATCTGTAGCCACTAACAATGGTGTAGCCCCTTCAAGTTGCCTTGCATACTGGCTTTGATTGAATGCTAATGATCATTACCATAAGTGCCCATTTCCTGAAATGCTAACTGTGCTACTACATTCACCATCTCATTTAGCATTTAGGAATTCAACAAGGAGGATATCAGTTATCCCCATCTTTGGAGATCAGGAAACTGAGGCTCATGAAAATTGAAGGTAGCTGCTCTAAATTCACACTGCCAGAAAGTGTCAGATTTAGAACATGGTGTTTTTACTCCAAATCAATTTCTCATGCTTTCTGTTTATTAAACATTCCCAGTGTTGGTCTGGGTCCTGAATACACACATGTGAAAAAGCTCTGTTTTCGTTTTAAAAGATGTTATATTCTTCAATGTTCCATGAAGTTTTGACCAGCTTTAGTGGGTACAAGATGGTAGTACCTCACCTCAACTGTCTGGTACCCAGCTTAGAGCATTCATGGGAAGCCATGTCACTCATGCTTGCACAACCCAGAAACACCGGGGAGCTAATGCTCTGGAGTTCACCCTTGACCAGTGGGGTAGGAGCCGACGAACCACTTCCCCCTATCACCCAGCGGACAGTTCCCCAAGACATTTGCTAACCCTCCTCAGAAAAGTGTATAGAAATGAGCACCCGTTAACCATAGCAATGGTCCACTGGACAAGCCATCCTTGTATCTGTTCTTTTCTTCCTCATTTCACTTCCCTTGTCCCTCACTCCTGTTCTTTGGGCTCCATTTCTGAAGTAATTATCCACACACAAGATTGACTCAACCCTTGCTTCTGGAGAAACCAGGCTGACTCTACCTATCAGTGAGTCCGAATTAGTGTGTTTACTGAATTTTAACATGGCTTTACATCTTACAGGTCTGTATCATTGTGTACAAGATTAATCAAGTTGATTTGGTTTCTTGATCAGTTGATTTGGCTTCAACAGTGGTTTTATAACACTTGTGAATAGACAGCCCTCTGGAATGCATTACCAACATATTTGCGTGAACTTATTTGTTTCACATCCTTAAGGGAACTTTAATTAGCTGCTAAGTAAGATGAGTTGGGTCAGAAGTCTCCTGACTGATGATTAATGGTTCTTATGTAAATGGTAACTAAAATCTTTCTTTGCTGATAAAAATCTATAGTAATAAATCCATAGCTGTTCTTTTACATTCTTGAACTTCCCTTCTGCCCCCTGTAAACACCATCCCTGACAAGATGTGTAATGTCTATATCTGAATGGAAAAGCTTCTTGATGATTCTGGTACTTGATCACCCTTGACCTCTCCATTTACCTGCTGCCCTTTACACATATGTGACCTTACACCTGGGTTTAGGGAAACCCTAAAGGCAAACAGTGCAATGGGACAATAAAATCATTTCCACAGAATACTGCCTTTAGAATCTCCATGGGTAAAAAAGTAAAACCAGATGAGTAAAGTCAGTGGAGGGAGCAAAACTGAAAATCTAATGCCTTTCTTTCATTTTATACATCCTTAAGAGGCCCAGAATTAAATTGCTTTTCATGAAATCTCCTTGGCAAGTAAATTTGTATAAAAGCAGATAAGCCTAGAAATTCTCACATCTTTCAGAGAAAAAATATTCCAGGTAATTATAATCTAGGGATCTGGGGAATTGATGGTTGTGGTTTAGTCTGAATGTCAAACAATAAAAATATAGGAAGAGAGATCACATATAGATTATACACCACGGTTGATTTTGTTTTTTAGTTCTCCTTTACATTAAAAAGCACTCATCCAAGCTGTATAAATTATCGCAGTCAGCCCAGAATTGCATTATTTGACCTAACGGCAAAATTAGTCACATCAACATAGAAAGGATTGCATTAGCTGCTTTACTGTCCTTTGTGTCTGATACAAAACCCAGCATCAGTGCTCATAGGGGAGTTAAGACAGTGAACACGAAGCATCAAGAAAGACTTTCTGGATAATTGGATATAAAAATTAAATTATAAAAATGGAAAAATACACACACACACATACATATACATATGTGCGTGTAGACATCTATACAGGAATAAGGATATTCCATAATCGCCGAATCTATTTTTTTAATCTTTACCAAAAGCATGCATTAAATATCAGCCTGTATGTGACATTTTTCAGGATGATACAGATTTCTCCCTTTTATGCTTTTTTCCACCCTCTGCTATAGCATTTATGACATTTTATTATAGTTTGCTGCATATCATCTATCTTCCTCAACAGAAAAAGGGCACAGGCGACAAAGCCCCATCCAGTCAGCCCTAGCGTGCGTGTGGCACATGGTAGACAACAAATAACATGTTTTAGTGAAAGAATTAGTGAATAATTAAAAACTATTTGGTAGTTGGATCTAGACTCATGGTATCCAAGCTTTCTTTTTGGTCTGAGGACACACGCAGGCTCGGCACTGGAAAGGCAGAAGTTCTGTCTATAGTATGGTTCTCCTTGTATGTCATACGTAAGCTATTAGCTTAATACAGAAACCAAACTATAAAATATTTTATAAAACACACAGCATGCCATAAAAGACAAATGCATGGCCATCCCTGGGCCCTGGATGGAATGTGTCTTATTTGCCAGAGACTTTTATGTCCTTTATCTCATTTTACCCCTCCAGCCCTGTGAGGCCATAATGCCCTCTATTTCCGGATCAGGAAATGGAGGTTCAGAAATCTCAAGTAATTTGCTTAGAGAGACAAAGCCAGGCACAGAATCCAGGCTTTCCGAGTCGCGGTTCGGGGCTTATTTTGTTGGAGTTTAGCTGCTTTCTTCCTTTAAGAGTATTTGTTTAGACAAATATTCCAAGGGGAAAAATACCCAAACTAACTGCTTGGCATTACATCAGTTCAACACGAAACAACCTAGTGATGAGCTGAATTATTCACTCTTCACTTGATTATTTTGTCATCTTGTACACACAAGCATGCTCTGGTTAAGGATGAAAAATGTCTTTCATAAGACCATCGTTAGCTCTGCCCCTGGCATGTTCCGTTCAGTACAGTGTTGTTATTATTTTTCTTTTAAATCTTCAGGCTTCTTGTTCCAAATGCAAAAATGACCTAAGCTCCTTTGTGTTTTCCTTCTGTAATTTATTCCTGGAGTTATTCCTCATGTTTTATTTAAAATTTTTGGCATTTGCTTTTAAAATGCACGGGTGATACACGTAGAAGTTTTAATATGGGAGATCAATATTTTCCCCCTGAAAAACGTACCTTTAATTTTATACACATCAACAGACTACTGTGATTTGCTGTATAGAAATTCACGTTCTAGGCGACTTTTTAAAAAACATGCTCTTCTGCAAAATGCAGCACCTGCTCAGACGGAGAAGAAAAGGAGCGAAGAGAAAAATTCATTATGTAGCACCATGAATTCTTTGATCGGTTGTCTCTTTCCTCATAGCCATTTCCCCCCATCACTACATTTCTCAGACTCCAAATGGAGAATTAGAATTCTAGAAGGTGATGGAATGAGCTGAGCTCCACAGATGCTGAGGCAGCCAGTTTACTATTAGATTTCAAAGGCAACAACCCCAAACTGATGCCCGAGGAGATTTGTTTTTATTTGGATAGCAGAGAACTCAAGATGAATAAAATGATAGCTTTACAAGTGCTATTCAGAACTGCTATGTAAATAAGTAGCTTACACAGCCAGACATAGGGATAAACAAAGGAACATGTCAACTGACATTCAAATCTCATTACCGCATTAATGTAATCTTCTTGGGTATGGGGCAAAATAATTTATATAAATGTGTATAGAGGAACAGAAAAATAAATTAACCAAATACACATTTTCAACAGTTTATCACTCAGCAATATAATCCTCTACAATAAATGCTAACAATACCTGATTCTTCTTGCCACGTTTCACCCGTTTCCTTTATTTGAGCAACTAGAGATCTCTAATGACCTTCTCATCGCATCAGACCGAAGTGGGACTGACCTCATTCAGCACAACCAATTGTTCATAATTGGGTTTTGTGAACTGTGCTGAGTATTAGGTGTTTTCTATTGAAAGTGTCTTCTACGTGATTCCTCATGAGTCCCGTCCATTTCAGCTTTTCATTTCTTCCAGTAAATGTGGTCATGCTCAGAGCTTCAGAATCTTTACAATGTGAAAAGGGATGGAGTATTGCCATTATCATATATAAGAGCATGGCTCCATTCTGGGAGGGGCATCTGTCTGCTCTGAGATGCAGAGGTTAACATGGCCTCCCTGGCTAAGGATTAGTGTACATGCGTTGAAATTCCATGGAAGAGTTCAGTTATTATTTTAAGCCATTGGTTCCATGTACCAGTCTCCACACTGATTCTACTCTGTGGCCAAATTCTTACTCATCCGTTGTGAAATAAGAAAAAAAATAACGTTAAGGTTGGGAGGTTTTAATACATCCACGTTATTATGTTTTAATTCTGAAATTTTACTATATAGTATCATTCGCATAAAATTATGTAGTAGATGGTACTATGTTGGTTTTGAATCCTCTCCTTAGATAAACTAAGGGTTGACATCTCTCTGTAAGCTCCACAACAATTTAGACTTTGTTGATCTGTAAAATCCAAAATTTGCTACCAAAAAGTGTATTAAAAAATGGTTGAGAAAACTAGCTATTCCATAGATAAAAAGACAAAAGTCATTTAACAAAGTTTCATGGATCTTTCACAGATAACCCCCAGATTGAGTAAATACGTAATCACAAAAGGCAGAACAATAACAGCCATTGGAAAAAATAAATAGGAAGATATGATCATCGGGCTGGGGAAAACTTCTAGGCAAGATAGGAAACCCAGAAGCCATAATGGGGAAAAGTTATGAAAGAACAGATGTGCTTGTAAGGGTCCCACTTCCCAGAGTATTCATTATCCAAATCCCTCCAGTTTCTGCAGAACACTCAGTTGTCATGATATAAAAATACCTATTAATAAATATATACACCTCTACTTCTTCCATGATTAATACTAATACCTATTTCCACCCATTGTGTCAATGGGTTAATGATTATCTAATGTTGCCAACAATGAATAAACAATTTCAATTCCATATAAGTTCATGACAAATCTTAGAAATGTTTCAGGATTTTGCGAAGTTGATTACAGTGATGTTGGAGGGTTGTCTGAATCATAAGCAAAGTCAATGACGAATGAGGACCCAAAAGAATTGGATGAGGTGAAATCTACCACAGCAGTCCTTAAGCAAGAGAATAAAGTACTCTAATAGTTTTGCAAGGTAAGTCCTCTTTACGATCATCCTGGGAAAGCACTTATGTTGTGGAGGGCTTTCAAAGTGCTAGAATACAAATTTGACTTACACTATACCCATTATCAAAGTAAAGCAATTATGCTTTTGTATGTGCTGCTGAAGCGAGCACTAAAATAATTGTGTTTGAATGTTTTAAGGGTTAATGTTTAGAATTACAGTTGATATAAGATAAAATTAAATCCTTATCTTCATTTTATTTAAATATAAAGACTAAATCAACTTAAAACTATTTACTAGGACATTTTGGTCCATTTTTAAAGTGGAATCACTAGAAGTAGGCCTCCTGTATTGACTCTCCTTGGACACCACCTATTCATAAATATTTAGGTATTATATCTGCATGTATATGTGTCTATATACCTATATAGAGAGAGGTATACATATATACACAAGAGACAAGATTATGAAGAAAGATTATGAATTCAGAAGAAGAAATATAAATGGGGTATAACACTATGAAAAGATGCCTAACTTCATTAGTATTCAAGGAAAAGTAAATTAAAACGGCAAGCTAACAGTTTCACCCATCATATTGGCAAAAATGTATATATGTATATGTTTCGGCAAGAGTCTGAGGAAATGGGGACTCTCATTGGAGTGTAAACGTTAGGTTCCTTTTTGCTAACTAATCTGTAATCTATATTAAAATCCTAAATAAGCATACTCCTTGACCTGACAACTCCATATCTAGGGTCTATTTTGTACAATACTACCAAGGATACGTAAAAATACATGTATAGGATGCTTATTATAGTATTAATTATAATAGCAAATAAAAAAGCTTATTAGAAAACTTTGGTAAATGTGGTGCATTCACACAAAGGAATATCAAATAGTCATGAAAAAATGAAATGTGATCTGAAAAATAATGTCTAAAATATAGTATTATGTGAAAAAAGCCAGGCGCAAACAAATTCGTTCAATATCATTCCAGTGCTGTGAGTATATATATTTGACACCACCACCACCCCCCCACCGCTGCCACACATGCACACACAGCAGCTTGCTAAAAATCAGGCGTGCTATTCGCCGAATTCTTAACAGTGACTATCCTGGGGAGGTAGGATTGGTAGGGAAGGAGGTGATTCTCACTTCTTGCTTTATGTATTTTTTTAAATGGTAGAAAAATGGGTGAGCTTTGTTTTTTGTTGTTCAGGATTATAAAAAAACAAACAAACTAACAATGTGGCGGTTATTCTAGGCCTAGGATCTTACTAGAGGCTGCAGATGATACCCAAGGCAAGAACCATGGCTGAGAATGCACTTGTAGCCAGGATCTGCACGCATGCCCTCCCGAACACATGCTGACTCTCATAGTCTAGTTCAGGCCCCTTCACCTGGAACTTAAGAGACCTGCAAAGAGCTGTGTATAGAATTCAGGGGGTCTGGGAACTTGAAAGGGAAAAAAAATTATGTCTGCTTTTTATTAATCTTAAATTGGAACTTAGCAGTTTCTGAAATTTATAGGCAGCAAGCCTACACCTGCGTCTTTGCCACCAATACATCACAGATATTTTCACATCTCACTGCAATCGTTACAGACATCTCAAAATATTTCTTATGAATTTCTCTACCCTCAAAAGTCCTTTTAGACCCTCTACTAGATCTTATTCTTCAACACGGTAATAAAAAAGCACATGTATTACTGTATCACAGATTTGAAGTTTCTAAGTATTTTGATAATTGTATACAAGCATAATTGGCTTCCTTTGTCATTTTTTAAAAAATTTTGTGCATTTAAACATTTTTCAGAAAAGGAGCCCCTAGGATTCATCAGACCCCCTCAGTGGGCCATGGCACAAATACAAGGTAAGAAGACTTGTAAGTGTATTGGAGCTTGGGAGAAAGCACTGGAATGTAGTAAACATGATACTAGATTGTAGTTTAGAGATCTGTAGCTTCTTCTTTACATCCTGCCTAAAGATAGCCTTGAACTCTTTTGAAAGTTCTAATCTGTACAAGGCACTTTTCCAGGTGCTGAGAAGTTGATGCTCACTGAACAATCAGCTTTCGTGGGGCTTACATCTAGGGGGATGAGGTGGGGAGAGGGGAGATGGAAAATAAACAGGAGACCAAATAAATAATTACAGATACAAGTAAATTCTATGAAGAAAATAAAAGAGCACTGACAGGCATTTGGATGGACTTTTCTAAATGCACCAGGAAACCATGGAATGTCTTAAGCAGGGTGGAAAATTGATTGCCTGAGGACAAGAGGTATGATGGTTTGGAATATGGAGATGGAGATGAAAATGGAGAAACATGGAAGGAAATGAATTATGTTTGGTTGCTGATCAATAGTCTCCTCATTCCACTAAAAAAATAGAAGATCCAGGGGTGCCTGGGTAGCTCAATCAGTGAAGTGTCTGCCTTCAGCTCAGATAGTGATCCTAGGGTCCTGGGATCGAGCCCCATGGCTTGCTCCCTGCTCAGCGGGGAGTCTGCTTCTCCCTCTCCTCTGCCTCTCCCCCCAGCTTGTGCTCTCTGTCTCTTACTCACTCTCTCCTTCTCAAATAAATAAATGAAATATTTAAAAAAAAGGAAGACATAGAAGATTCATTCTAGAGATTATAATCGCCCAACTAACTAATATAGTCTGTAGATTAGACTACATGATGCCTAAACAATGCCGTGAAGACACGAATCAAACAGGTCATTTGATGATAGAGAGAGGCTATAGAATGGCTGGATATTAGCTCAGGTTGATAGACAGTGAGAAGCCACATGCTGTCTGCAGATACAAGGAAAACAAAATCAGATTCTGTGTCATGAATATGTTAACAGATCATGCCACTCCAAACCACCTGAAACAATTAGGAGTCACAGCATATTCAGAAGATTTGGGACAAAATGTCTAGGATAGAAGAGTGTTTTCAGCAAGAGACATGCATGACCACACTTGCAAGATGGAAGCCTGCTGGCCAGCTCCTAGCCACGCTGAGAATCCTTCATAACAAGGAGCCTCTCGGCTCAGTGACACACAGCTCTCAGCAACAACAGCTGTGTGATCATTGTTAAAGCCTGGCAGCCTCGACAGCTTTGGCAAAGAGCCTTGTGTAACAATATTGCCAGAAGTATCTACCAGGGATATGATACAACACAATCATGTTTCTGCTTCTGTTGTTGCTGTTGTCATTACTAGAGCTACCATTTATTGAGCGCCTACTCTGTGCCCCACAGCTTACTAGGAACTTCGTGAATGTTAGCTTATTTAATTCTCAGGCAAGCCCACAAGTTAAGTACTAGTATATGATGTGTGCAAAGAGTTGAAGTATCCAGCCCAGCACTGCCAAATAGAACTTTCTGTAGTAACGAAAATGGTCTCTATCTGTGCTGTCCACTAGGGTAACCACTAGCCACCTTAGTTGTTGAACTCTTGAAATGTGGCAAAAGCAAATAAAGAACTGATTTTTCAATTTTACTTATTTTCAGTTTATGTAAGTATGAATTTAAAATAGCCACATGTGGTTAGTTGGCTATCCAATGGACGGTACAAAGACCAAATTCACATGGCTAGTAAATACCAGAAGTCGGGATTCGATCCAGGGATTATCTGGCTCCAGTGTCATGCTTTAACAATTAGTACTAGTTGGGACCCCTTACAGGATGTTGTCGTGTTTGCAGCGTTACCACCTTTCAGTTAGTGCTCAGAGCTACTTTCTTGTCTATGAGTCTAGAAGAGCACTCAATGTGGGTGCCTTGGGCAATCTGTCACTGAAAATTCTATATGCCCAGGCAGTGCCACCTGCTATGGATACGTTGGTGTCAGAATTCCCGAGTTATGTCCACCAAGCTAACCAAATGTGAAGCCAGGAAACAAGACTAACAGAGAAATCATTGGTGCTAGATATTTAACGTTTGTCCCTCCGTATCTCCTCTCCACTCTTCTCCACTCTGCTGTGCTCTCAGGGTCCTGACGATCTATAGACTGCTTATTCAGGCTCCCTTGCCCACAGCTTCTGGCCAATGGAAGCCTCTGGTTGGAACCTAAAGCACAAGAGGAGAAAGAGGTACAGGTCTTTATCCCTCCCAGCTCTTTCTCTGCCTGGCCATCATTCAGTGGAGGCTACACAATTCTATGTGAGAACACAGCTCCTAGTGAGAGGCTTTCTCCTCAGCCTGCAGGTCTTACCAGGTTCCAGTAAATATTCCTTCCCTTTCCCGTTCAGCTGGGTCTGATAAGAGCTTCCTACTCTTGCCAGCTCTGGGGTACTTCCCTGACTTTTGGTAGCTTCCCTTAGCCCTGCCCACATTTTCATAAATAAT
Organism: Ursus maritimus; assembly: GCF_017311325.1. Classification (NCBI taxonomy): domain Eukaryota; kingdom Metazoa; phylum Chordata; class Mammalia; order Carnivora; family Ursidae; genus Ursus; species Ursus maritimus. Next base: position 29,761,894 of record NW_024424564.1, on the reverse strand, counting down.
TTTGGAGTAAACTTCCCTCTGCTTCTCCTTTTGAATGTGTCATTTCTTGCTGGGGACTTGGATGGATATACTATTCAATGAATTTAAAGAATAAGAATTATTAGCTCACTGATGGACTAATAATAAAGAAGTAATATGGTATTTCATAAAGTAGTTATCATATATTCTTAACCACAGAAAAATGCAGCACCTTGTAAATTATATATAGGAAAGCTATGCCAACAAATGATGTCTGATGGCCTGAATTTTGATATTAAAAGGATCCAAAGAAAATATATAAGAAGGGACATTCATTGCAACATTATTTTCTACATAAAAAAGTTGGAGCAAATCTTGTCTTATGTCCATCAGAAAAGGCGTGGCTAAATTATAAGTACGTGTTTTATAAGAAAAACTATGTAGTCATAAAAAAGAATGAGGAATATTTTAAAATACCAAAATGGAAAGATGTCTATGACTTAGCTTTGAGTAGAAAAGAAGTTGTCAAACTGCACATGTAATATATTCTAGTATTTCCAAGGTAAATGTGAATTGATTTATTTAACAAATATAGAGTACCTACCTTGTGTCACGCATTCTTCTAGGCTCTGGGGATTCAGCAGGAATCAAAACAGACAAAAAGGAATCCCTGACCTCATGACACTTGCGTTCCACTGGAGGGAGGCAGACAATAAATGAAATTAGTCAAATATATAGTATGCTAAGGGGTGAAATATGCAGAAAAGGGGGTAGAGAGTATTGGACAAAGGGTACAATGTTGCATAGGGTAGTCAAAGAAAGCCTCACTGAGAAAGTGACAATTGAGTAAACACCTAACGGAGAGGGTAAGCCACGAGCATACCTGGGAAAGAAACATTCCAGGTGGAGGAAATAGGAAGTCTAAGGCCCTGAGGTTGAAATTTGCCTGATGTGTGAGAAAAGGCTGTGGGGTAGTAGTGTGGTTGGAACAGTGAGTGAGGAAAAGAGGCATAGAAGAAGCATTTGAAGAGGTATTTAACTCTACTTGTATGTGAGTTTTTTAAAGTCTAGAAAAATACCCATCAAACTTAATAGTAGTTACTCCTGGGGAATGAGGAACATTCCTTCTTTTTTGAAGGGATATTCAGTTTTAATTTTATACACTGATATAATGTTTGAATGTTAAAATAGACGGCATGGCTTATAACATTTTAAACTGGTTTGTTTTTTTCAAAGAAGAATAAGAAAACAGAAGATCACATAGAGATCTAGTACATGCCAAGAAATTAAAGATAACTCTCTCCAAACACCCGCAGAAAATGACTCCAGAAATTTTGGTCAAAATTACCTTTTGATGTTACAGAATTTTTCTGAGTGCTAAAATTAATCAAAATGGCCCCAGTGCCATGAGTTCCATTTTTAATGCCTGCTATAGCAATGACAGCCCCACACAGATTATTTACATCACATGTCATGCTAGAGGCTATAGCTTCTGGCAGTGGACTTGCCTTTATTCCTTCTATTGAATTCAGGGAATTTGTACATGAGAATATTATGAGATGTCACCATTGTGATTCATTAAGCAAACTCTCAGTCTTAATAGAAGCAAAGGATGCCCTAAAACAATTTGTTAGAAGAAACTGGCCAATACAAGTTGTTAGATTCTTTATTTAACATGTAATTGCATATTCAACCAAAGTTCCTCTGGGTCCCCCGGTGACATCCCAAAGTTTACTTCAAGTGACTTCTGTAAGATTCAGTTGCAACTTCATTCGGTCTGGCTCACTCTGCTCATTTTTAGAAGAGGTTTTTCAAGAACCATGGGACCTGTCTTTTCCTTCCCCACTCACTTCCTCCTATTTCCCCCATTACTTCCCAGCTTATGTCCATATTTACCCTCATTTTTTCCGCTGCAGGATAAATTATACCCTTCTCACCCTTCCTCAAATTCCAGCTGGCATCTCCCTCCCCTTTGGTCTTTCTCCTGCCTCCCCCCCATCTCGCCTTTCCCTATGTACCTGTATCTCTTTTTCTAATTGATACCAAATGCTCATAACATGGATTTGAAATACATTTTAATATACATTTTCCTGTTTTACCTTCTTTATTTAAAAAGAAAATAAACAGAAGAATTAGGAAAACACTGTAAACATACAAATAAGGTGCTTTTCACTTATGTTTTTTCCACTTATTTTTTTTTATTTTAATGTTTTTTTATTATATTATGTTAGTCACCATACAGTACATCCCTGGTTTCTGATGTAAAGTTCGATGATTCATCAGTTGCGTATAACACCCAGTGCACCATGAAATACATGCCCTCCTTACTACCCATCACCAGTCTATCCCATCCCCCACCCCCCTCCCCTCTGAGGCCCTCAGTTTGTTTCTCAGAGTCCATAGTCTCTCATGCTTCATTCCCCCTTCTGATTACCCCCCCTTTCTTTATCCCTTTCTTCCCCTACCGATTTTTAAAAAAGAAAAAGAAAGGAGTCTGCAGGCTTGCCCAAGTGAATTCTTATCACTATAAGAGGTCAAGGTGTGTACAAGGACCAGACTGTAGGTAACTGAACGGGGTATTGTTTTGGTGACCAACAGGAGGGAATTAATTAAAAGACAACTTATAGAAAAAGAGTGCTAAATATGGGGCATGGGGGCGCCTAGGTGGCTCAGTCGTTAAGCTTCTGCCTTCGGCTCAGGGCATGATCCCAGGGTTCTGGGATTGAGCCCCGCAAGGGGCTCCCTACTCAGCTAGAAGCCTGCTTCTCCCTCTCACACTCCCCCTGCTTGTGTTCCCTCTCTCACTGTCTCTCTCTGTCAAATAAATAAATAAATAAATAAATAAATAAATAAATACAGGGTATGTATGGTGCCAGTCTCCATTCCTGTCCCCATCACAGACATTGCCAGCTGGTCACAACTCTGCCCCACCTATGCTGGCTGCGACTTCAGGACCCTTCTCAACGCAGCGCTCCCAGGCAGCCACTACTCTTCACTGGCATTGAGGGTGAAATGTATCGTTCTTGTTGTCCTGAAAGCACTCTTCTAGAGTCAGCTGATACTGAGGCTGGGTGGTCTCACTTCTCCAGGACCACAAGCTAACAGTCGTAGGGAAATCCCTCGGAGCTGAGTATGGAAGGAGCAGAGGAACAGAGATGAGAGCAGGCTGCCTGTGCCTCAGGGTCCCTGTCTCCTGTCCCACCTCCCCTCCCCCATCCCTCAGCCTGCCTGGAACACTCCTTATTAACCAAAGACTGCATTTTGTGCATGTCACCCTGATCACGGTTATTCCTAAATGTACCTCTAAAATTACTTTTTTAAAAAAATATTGAATAATGGAACTGATCTCACTACATAGTATGTCCCTCTCAGTGTGAATTAGAGAAGTCTTAGAGCCAAAGCACAATTTGAAATATGAGTCAGACGCCTTAAAATTACCTGTCTCTTTAACTAGTGATTTCAATTCTATAATAAAGAAATAAATATTTAACCATATAAACACACACACACACACACACACACACACACACACACACACACTGAGGCACTGTTCATCTAAGCATTGTTTGTACCAGAGAAAAGAAGAACAATTGAAATCTCCAACAACAAGGAACAAAAATTCCACGTTGAATACCAGGCAGAAACTTAGCTCGATGATTTAGTTATTTGTGATATATTGTTAAGCTTTAAAGTAAAATTGCAGATAGTATAAACTCTAGCCTCTGTTTTTGAAAATGCTATACATGAAAAAACCGAAAATATCTGCAAACGAGACCAAAATACCATCAGTGGTTATCTCTGAAGGGCGAGCTCATGGCTTATTTTTATTTCCTCCTTCTTGCTTATCAGCAGGTTCTATATGTTCCAAAATAAATCTATAAAATGTTTTAAATATCAAACTACAATAAGACTTTTGTTCTGTTCATTTTAATGGGGACCTCCTTTTCCTTAGTGATTCTACTGAGTGGGGAAGAGCACTGAGAATGCTCACGGTGTCACGCGGCAGCAGTCATGCACTCCCTGTGGCTTTTGCGTTTCTGAAGTTGGGGCCACAGTGATTTCTGAAGGAGGAGGAGCTGAACTCCAGTTGCCTGGCGTTAATAAAGGGCTCTGTGTTTCAACCCTGTTTGTCATGCGATTGATTTGTGGGGCGGGGATGACTTTTGTTTATTCTTCTTGCTACTAAATGTAACAATATTGCAACACCTCCTGCACAGGTGGCCCTGAAAGACAAATAGATCCTAAATGAGACAGTCCTTCTCAGACAGCCCAGTCCTTTACAAAGGCGCCGTGTTGGCCAGGCATTGTCTTCTCATCCGAATTCTTCAGGGGTTGAATGAGGCACAACTTACCGCTGAGTAAGGAATAGGACAGCCCCGTCAGATGCAACATTTCTGCCCATGTCTGGTGCCCCACGTCCCCGAGTGAGCTTAAATTAGCTTGTTGTCCAGTTGGCGTCCTTCCTACAGTAGAAAGTGCCTAAAAGCTGTTTCTTTTGAGTAAAAACAACACAAAGTCAAAACAGTGAAGAATAAAAACTTGGAACACTAACAAATCCAAAAAGATGAGTAAGTAGAGAGCAGTGGTTTTGGATGTGCATTTCCTGTCAGCAATAGCCACGTGGCTTATGGCCACGTCCTAACTTTGGTGGACCAGGGCCACTTTTGCCTTCATGTGCCCCTTCTTTCATTAAAAAAATCAAATAAAATTAAGATTAATATGTTAAGACTGCACTGTTGGATTCATCATTATACATTCACTCTTATTATATTAACTATTTTCTTCTGATTAAAACCAAGCCATTTTCTTGGGCCACTAAAAGCAAAGTATGCCACAGGCGCTATACCTGTTGTGCTTCGTGAGAAAGTTGGTCCCAGCATTGCCTGGGAACTTGGAAATGCAAATTCTTGGGTCCTACCCTAGACTTAATGAACCAGAATTTCAGCAATGTGTGTTTTGACAAACCCTCCAGGTGATTTCAAACCACGTTCAAGTTTGAGAAAAATTAGCTTAGACAATTCAAAGCTAGTTAGGTAGAACCTTACTCTGAAGAAGCTAAAAATCCTCTTTACCAGCTCCAGGTTTCCCAAACAGGATAAGCAAGTAACCTTCACTCTCACGGGTCTAATTTTAGAGGTCAGAAAGAGCAGTCTTCCTTTTGACTATTTGTCAAATTGGCTTTAATCACATAGAATATATTTAAAGCCTTGAAAAACAACATCATACAATGGACCCAACCCCTCAGATTTTAAACAGTTTTAGACTAGTGACTTATCTTGGGGAAAAAAAAGTCATCTATGTTCTAGTTACAGTCTATATATATATATATATATATATATATATATATGTAATATTTATACATGTTTTAAAAATCACTACACTATGAAAAGTCTCACAATAAAAACCGAAGGCCGTAAGAAATCGGTGTGTCAGTGATACATTAAAAAAAGAGACATAGAAACCCAATTAAAACAGAAATTTAGCTTTCCCCACCTTAAATAGTTAATAAATGCACAAACACTATAATAATCATGGCATTTTATCTCGAAAGGGACGTGAAGTTGGCTTGCGGGAGTGAGCCTCGGGCCCGTAGCTTGTGTTATCGTGAAGTGAGAGTTATCTGAAACATGACAAAACGTTGTCACATTAGATGTGGATGGATGTTGCTCATGACACTTGTGGTGAAATACCCCAGCTGATAGATGCTGGAGGTGTGTGCACGGGGCGTTTTGTGTATTCATAGGCAGCTTGGCTCGCCTGGGTGCAGTTTGCTGCATTCACGTATTATTTTTCTCTTGTGAAATTGTGCATAAGCAAATGCAAAATTTGCATTATGCTCAAATTGTTCCCTAATGGGAAGCATTATCCAAACAAGCATTATCACAGAGCTGACTCTCTTTACGTGCGTGTGTGTATAATGTTATAGTTGCATATAAAAATTCCAAAAATAAGCGTCATTCCTACATTTGAAAGCTGATCTTTGTCTATCCTGTGAGCTCAATATCATTGTTTTCTATAGAACATTAAGCATGAATGGGCAAGTAAGAGACTGTGTGCGCAGGTGTGTGTGTGTGTATTTATGCTAATGTACAATAAGCCCAATTAGGACAAATAGTACATTTACATGTCAATCCAAGACATTTCAATTGTGAGTTTGATCGATATCTATATTTATTAATTCTAAGGAGTGACTGGCAATTAGATTAGCTTTCTTCTTAATCTTCCACACTGGAAAAAAATCAGGGATGACATCACATTTTTATTGAAGATTTAACATCGAGACACAAGCTCTGCTGACACACAGAAATAAGTGTTTTTAGATGCTCATATTGTAAAACCAGTCATGGCAGTTTTGATCTTTGCCCTAACAGTTGTTTTAAGGGATCAAATGCAGGCAGTTCTTGCTTTCCATGGTTCTACCACACACAAATTTCAGTTGCCATGATTTAGTTAAATAACTCCAGTCCCCCAAAAACACAGTTCAAATTTCAGTTACCATAGTATATTAGCAATTGCGTAAAGGCCAAACTTTGCTGCTGGCTCTTCAATCCGCAAATCACTATGTCAATAACAGATTTGCTTCATGGGCAGGGACTCATCACATCGCTTCTTCCAAAGTTTATCACTTTTTTGGTCACCGCACATCTGTTACTCAGTTCAAGTCTAGACAGCAAAGAGTGTGGTTGGCTTGCCTCCTTGCCTCCCACTGACAAACTCACGTGACATTTTGCAAGAACATCATTGAAAGAGGGAACCTGCTAATAAAGTGAAAAAGCAGCAAAGAAGCAAAAGCAGGAGCACTGGAAGTGATTCTTAACCTTAATGTCAATGGAGTTCTAGAAGACATTGGCTGCCCATGGGAGGGCTGAGGCCGTTGGAGGCGAAGAGACTGGACATGTAGGTAGTACCTAGCGAAGCTAACATCATAAATAAGGAGACTGGTTTGACGGAAAGGGTGAAGATGCCCCAGAGGCAGGGACAAAAATTTTCACAATGAAGGAACTATCGGAGATATTTCATGACATTGAAAGTGTGAAAGAGAAACTGTTGGAGTTAATCAGTTAGAAAGGTGTGTGACTATGAGCCAGGGCATAGAAACGGTGATTGCTCCGTATCGCTAAGTTGTAGGACGAGAACTTGACAAGTGCTGTTCAAAGTACTCTTGATAAGTTATTTTTTTTTTTTGAGGTTTTATTTATTCATTTGTCAGAGAGAGAGAGCGCACATGTGCACAAGCAGGGGGAGCAGCAGGCAGAGGGAGAAGCAGACTCCCTGCTGAGCAGGGAGCCCAATGCAAGACTTGGTCCCAGGACCCCAGGATCATGATCTGAGCTGAAGGCAGACGCTTAACCAACTGAACCACCCAGGCATCCTTTGATAAGTTGTTTTTACCAAGAAATAAAACACCTTACTTCTCAAGGTTCTAATGTTTTAAATTGCAGTATACTAAACAATTATTAGTGTTACTGCTTTTAAATTTTTCCTTACACATTTATAACAAATGGTAAGATAAATGGTATAATAGCAACAACCTTAACAGTAACGTTAATGTTTTGACAAAAGATTTTAAAGGTCAGGAGCATTCATAATTTTCCCATTGATTATTAAGATAGCTTTACACATTTCAGCAAGCAGGGCTGCTTATACCCGTCTGCACTATGCAAGGCAAGGATTTACCTTTATAACCCATGGGAAACGTGAGTGTACAATTATTTCTGGACTATCAACGGTGGTGATAAATGAGCTAATAAGATGTCCATTTTTTAGCAAACTAGGATACTTTTGTGTTGCCTGTTGCCAAAAATCCATCCAGAATCCCTGGTCTCACTTTGTCTAATTATTTGTTTAAACAATACCTGAGACACCCATATCACATGAATTTTGATCCCATCTGAACTCCTCTAAAGCAATCAATTATTTTGGTGGGCAGTGCAGAGATGTGAGGAAAACTGTCCAGTAATTGAAAAGGAATCTGTCCCATCGACTGCATGAAGTCTCAGAGCCGAGCTCATCAATGTTAATTGGATTTTTCAGTTAAAAAAATTTAGTTCCAATAAATATTTTGGTAACATGTTGTACAATTTGTAGGTAGTTCTTGCTGCCTGTGAAGAATAATGGCTGATGTAAATAAGGCAGAAAATTTTAACATCTCCTTAGCAAGAAGATACTATGTCATAATTATAGAAAGGAAAAAGAATTAACCAAAATTAATAGTTACAGAATAATAATTCTTTGCAGATGTTTTGGAAACCACTATTAATTGACCTTGGGCTGAGTTCGCTTCAAGAAAAGTACCACCAATTAGTGCTTTAAGCCTTACCTTTTAAGCAATTGCCTCTTCTGCCTATTTACATAATTTGGACATCTAGTGGCTCCCTTTGAGCAAATGATCAGCTTCATCTTTAACCAGCTGTGTAAGAAGATCTTCAATAGGTTATTAATAAGATTTACACACAACTGCCATCCTCTGTATTTCATGCTGAAGGCTAGGTGCTGGCTTTTACTTGGAAGTCAAGTTCAGTTGGAAAATAATAAACCTTTGGAGTACAAGCTCTATTCCTCCCACCTAACATCTACTGTTAGTATGTGATTCAGTGCCTGTATCGACTACATTAAGATTGTGAGAATTTCTCTTTTTTAATGTTGTTTACCCTAAGTAAATATGTTCTCTATGATTGTGCTTACATTTACACTACCAGTAAGTAGTCTGGAGAAAATAAATTATTTCATTAATAAACCAGTTGTTTTCTCTGTGCAAAGCTCAAAAATCCATTTGATAGTCTTCCCTTTTCCATCTTATGAAATGACAACAATTTTTACAAAACGATTGAAATACTACGTGTTTTGACATTGTGTAGACAGGCGTCCCTTCAGTCAACATTAGGCCAAATGTTATAAGAAACCTAAATCTCAGACAAATTATTCAAAGGTTTCTAACCACATCTTTATAGTATGAATGATTGATTGAAATTTGTTGGGATTCCAGGAAAACTAACACCATCTCAATGAAAGCAATGCATGATTTGAATATTTATAAGGTAATTGGCAATTCTAGCAATATGTTTACTTTAGCAGAAGCAATTAAATATAAAATAACAAAAATAGAGAATTGTACACAAGAGTGTGGAAAGAATAGGTTGAGGAAAAACAGAAGTGGAGTATATTAAATCACACTGCTGTTTGTTTATGTTTCTATAATATCTTCATCAGAGATGATTAACATAGAATTTTCAGAATGTTCCATGTATAAATCGCACTTGTATGGTATTTTTATATTTTCCATATTCAGAAATCTAACTCTGATGTTGAAGAGCCAGAAGGAAATTATGACTGTAACTATGTGAAGCAACGTACTTAGGCTGGATCCTCTCAGGAAACATTAGATGTTAATGCTTATAATTAGACTGCCTGTCCTGCGTGGGGCCATTTTGATACCAAGGGGAATGTTTAGTGGCAAACTGTAATGTGCACATTACCGTTGAGCAAGCCAAGTGGCGGCTTGCTCTGAGTTGTCAGATGTAGAACACTGTTCCATGAGGGACAGAAAGAGAATGGCATTCTCTTTAGTGTCTATGATGTGCCAAATACTCTGGCACTTACAGCCTTTATGTTGTTTTCTTTAAGATCTTCACACCAACCTTATGCAATATGTCTGCAACGCTCATTTTCTCAGTGAAGACACTAAGTCTCAGAGAGGTTATATGATAAATAAATCTCCTCAACAGAAAATGGAAGGGAAAAAAAAGCAAGTTACAGATGATAGCCACAGGATAATACAGTTTAAGTACTTTTATTCAAAGCATGCCAAACAATAGTACGTACTGCCTAGACATAAACATGTATGTAGTGAGTGTTAAGGATATGGGCAGGAATGACAAACATCAAATGAAAATGATTTTCTTTTGGTGGAGGAAAATGGGGTCAGACCGTGCACAGAGGGGCTGCCACTCCATTTCTATGTTTGATTTTTCTTAAATGTTATTTGTTTATTTGAGAGAGAGCGAGACAGACCGAGAGAAAGCACAGGGGTGAGGGGCAGAGGGAGAGGGAGAAAGAGTCTCAAGCCGACTCCAAGCTGAGTGTGGAGCCCAATGTGGGGCTCGATCCCACCACCGTGAGATCATGACCTGAGCTGAAATCAAGAGTTGAACATTTAACTGGCTGTGCCCCAAGCACCCTTATGTTTGATTTTTAAGCTGGGACTTGAGTGTATGGGTAATCATGCTATCATCGCCTACACATTTTTGTGTGGCTGAAGTATTTTGTAAGGATTTAGAAAGCAAAAGAGAAGTCCCACAACCGGCTGAAAGTCACACAGCTATGAAAGAGAAGGCAGAGCTGGGTTCAGCCCCAGGTCCGCTGCTACTAGAGGCTGCTGCGTACTTAGATCTCATGCCAACTGGACAATGCCGAGGTCTTCTTGGAGAAATACAGCTCGGCTGGGAAAGATGGGGTTGACTGGGAACCCCAGGACTATACTATGCACCATTGCGTGCTGGTGGGGTAGAGAGGACAGAAGCCAGGGGGCCTGTGTTCTGTGGTGAAGGAACCACTTAGAGGAATGATGAACAAGCTCACCAGAGTCCCTTTCTCTGCTTCTGCTGCTGCTGCTACGTGCAGGCCCCCCCAGACAATGGAGCAAGATGTTACATTAAAAAAAAAGAAAAAAAAACTAGTTTATTAACCACTTCAATATAGTAATGAAGCTAAGCAAAGAAGCTGCAAAATTGCATCGCAAGCCTAATTCCTCTTACAGATAATGTCTAGAAATAACCGGATGCCGGCTACAAAATTAATTTGTGGTACATTCTTAAAGTGCTGCTATATTAAAGTTCTTAAAATCGACTTCACAGAATGTTCCTCTTCTCCCCAAGACTCCCTCTTTACCACAGAGATCTATCATTGGAATTGAGCCTGGGAAACCTATATCTTTATATATTTTACTGTACACTATGGATTTATTATCTCTGACTTGACTGATCAATATATTCTTAGCATCGAGCATAGATCCTGGCATGTGGTGGGCAGCCAAGAAACATTTGTTGAACGGAATATGTGTAATATTGTCTGTTGTTCGCATTATTTATTTTCTTTATGGGAGGCAGTGGAGCATAGTGATTGAGTCTTAGCAAGGAGTCAGTGGTTGGGAAGAAGGCCAGCAGAGGCATTCCACCTCTCCAGAAACTTTGCTCATCACTGATGGCACTTTGGGCAAATGACTTGACCTCTCTAAGTCTCAGTTTCAGCTTCAGAAAAACTGGGATAATATCAATGCCTCTCACTTAAGGTTGTTAGAATTAAATGAGATAATACCTCTAAAATGCCTATAATAGTGCTAGGTACATAGTAAGTGCTCAATAAATGTTAGCTATTACTGAGATCATTTTTGATTCCCACTGTATAATCTTTGTTTTTACGAGGGAGGTATACACTGTTTGTCTCGTTGCTTTCTGAATAGGTTCATTTAAAAAAAATGCTTTATGGGGCTACCCACCTCTTTTTTTTTTTCCTTATCAAAATCTCTTTCTTAACAGCAAAGTCACCATTCACCTACCATTGCAGAAGAAAAATGGCTTTAATCTCAAAGGCAACATTAAAAATAGGGCAAAAGAAAACAAATCAATGAAGGCAAAGGTCGTAGGAACAGATGATTTGAACATACAGCAATACTCCTGAGCACTGGCTTATACACACGGATTTAAAAAGAAATACGCAAAGAAGCAGAACATCTGGAAGATGAAATCTGGAAGAGAAATTACATGACTTGGATACCGACATCCAAACAATTTTGTATGTCAATCTTTTTAAACACTCCATGTAACTGAAAAGCCTTGAAATAAAAAACTATGTCCAAAGATTTCACTTTCCAGCAACGTGATTTCCTTTCCTTAGAAGCCAGATTTCCTTTCCTTAGAAGCCACACATACATACACTCACAGTCTCACACACACACGCACACACACAGACACACACACAGGCACACAGACACACACACATGCACCATGCCCTGAATCACCTATATTCTCTACCATGGAAAATTTAGAGGTTGCTTTAAGAAAAAATAAGATACCAAGGCTGAGGTTCAGATAAGCATGTGATTTCTTCTTGTTCCTCTTCATCAACAGACGCGGCTGATGTGTCATTAAAAAAATAGTTGTTTTAATCATGGTCAGGATTTTTCAAATGATTGCTTTATGTATAGGAAGAAGTTATGGAAATCGATCACTTAGGACAGCAGCTTTGAAACATTTTTTACCATGGTCCAGAGTAAGGAATTCATTTCCTTGCAACCCAAATGTTCTATTTTATTTCATTTTTTAAATGTTAGTTGTGACTCACTAAATTTATTTTCACAATCCACTAATGGGTCATGACCCACTGTTTGGAAAACACTGTCTTAGGATGTTCGATCTAAACTGTCCCACTGAAGTAACAGAGAAAAGGGAAAGTCTTGGGGGGATTGGGAGAGAAGGTTAAGAGAAGGAATATGAGGGCCTTGCCCAAGTGTGAAATCTTTCCTTAGAAGTTTCTTTATTCACTTTTAAGATTTATCCCACCTTGGCATTAGCCATCAAATAAGACCGTTGGTTTTCTAGAAAAGGTTTTCGATCCCCCAGCATAATAAAACAGATGTTCCAGGGACATGTGCTGTATTCTCCCGGAGCCACCTCTCCCACGGGATATGCATGCTGCAGTCTGCAAAGCAGGGTGTCTTGGATGATAAATTTACCCCCAGTTAGTACATGAATTTGCTCAAGGCTCAGGGCCTTTTGACTGTCTGACAATCATTCAGCACAGGTCACGTGGATGATCTCACCAAGAAGATGAGGACGCCTCCCTTTCGTCCACAGATGTCTGTCTGAGTGCGGCCCTTTGCCTTTCTCTGGCCCTTGTAGGCCTGATGGCTGGAAAGGGGAGAGCCTAACTCCATGACTCAGACCTCATTAGCCCACACCACACACGCGGAGCCTCCCGGCGGCCATGATGGCAGGAAGGGCACAGCAGGGCTAACGAGGTCACCCTGCGATGGGCTGAGCAGAGTTGGTCATGATGAGCCAGAAGATGAATGTGGAGCCATGGAATCAATCATTTTGAAGGGAGAACATGTTCATTCTTCTTTTTCCATGCAATTGGCTTGACAGCAGTTTGACATCATCTCTGCCCTGAATGGGCCATCACCCAGATCACAGCGTGCCAGAAGGAAAATGGAAAAAAGAAGTAAATAAACCAAGGGAGGGAGAGCCTCTGGCATTTTTGAAGGCACTTCCTTTTCTCACTTGATATCCAAGGATCCCAGTAGCTGTTTGGGATCCAAAGAGGAGACAAAATGATGTGGATACTATGTCTTCTCAATGAGAAACTCTGAAAGCTCAAACTTTTCCTTTGTGAAAGGACACCCAGAAATCTGGTTTTAGATTTATGAGTAAATTACAGAAAGAAAGAAAAGAAACAACAAAACCTCAATAAAAACCCAAGAAAGATCCTTTTACTAAACTCTACCCATTGATATAGATACAGATATAGATAGATCTACGCAATGAGGCTGAAGCAAAAAGAGTTGGTAAACCCAACGGGGAAAATTGCTGCAATAAACCATTTAAATGTGAATATAAACGTGAAGTCTCTCTCTCTCTCTTTCTTCTACTACGCTGGCTATTATTCCCAACCATAAACCAGGTCCTAGAACTAAGGTAGATTTCAGCAGAATGCCTTATTGTAGTAATAAAAAGGACCCCGCAATTTGAAAAGTCAAGCCTCCTCTGTTTAAAAGCATGAAGGGTTTTATTTTTTTCATCATTAAAAGAATAAAGTACATACGTGGCTGTCTCGACTTTCGGGAACTTGAACACTGTGTTTCTCTAACTGAAGACGTAGCAATGAATTCCAAGTTGAAGAAATTATTTCAGGCAGAAGTAGCCACTAAATAATATTTAATTACCCTCAAGGAAAAAAAAAATACTGAGGTTGGCTGCAGAATTTGAACGCGAAGTTATAAAATATAGGGACATGAATCTTCTTGTTTCTGGGACATTTCTGTCTGCCAGACATGTTAAGATCCTGGATTCAAAACGTATAATCGAAAATGTTTCATCTGAGAGGTTTTTTTTAATACATAAAATTAAAAAGTCAAATCCAATAGCAAAACTTTCTGGTTAAAAGATTAAAAAGATTGTTGGATGGCCTGTAAGTATGCTTTTGGATGATTTCTGAAATATAGTTACGTGACAGGAAAATACTTAGAAAGTGCAGGTTTGCTTCTGCGGGCACACAGGTGTGGAGAGGGAAAGGTTAGCATGCCTGCCTTTCATCAGGACTCCCTTCCTGTGCGGGGCCTCCCCTCTGACCAGAAAGCCCCACAGCCATACCAGCTGCCTGCTCACATTGTGACTGTCTTAGAAAGTAAGGGAAGCCGGCACACATTACCCGTGTGTGGCAGTCCCATGCGAAGCAGGGTACGAGGGACTTCAGCATGCTCTCGACATCACCACGCTAGTTACAAAATGCATGTACTTGTTACTTTCGTATAGCATTTTCTGATACAGTCACTCTTTCTTGAATCACCCGACAATTAAATGAAGCCAAGAAATAGCATTCCCATGCTTTAAAGGAAGAATTTGAGAGGCAGGGTGGTTTTGCGGTGATATCCTCCTTTATAAATTTTCGTAGCACCCTGAAGGTTTCCTTTACGGTGTTTATGACACTCGTAATTAATACTGTTTGTCTTGCTGTCTGGGCTGTGAACTTCCAGAGAACAGGGATCGTTGCCCGCCTTGCTTATCACCAAATACCCAGCATAATGCCTGGCACAGGTGTGCTCAAGAAAGATCTGACAACTAAGTACACGTATGAGTAACATTTTCCCAAGTCTCACAGGAAATAATGGACACAACCAAGATTTGAACCTCTGTCTTGGACTGGAAATTACTCCTTCCTTCCACTTTATCGATGTAAGGGCAAATATGTGTCTTGCTATCAGCCTTTTATGGCTCCTAAACTGGAGCTCCGGATAAGTAAATGGAAGCCAGAGTACATGGGAAGATATAATTAAAGAGGACATCCTTGCACAAAGTCACTGGAAATCTCGGATTATCCTTGCAGGGTTTTGGCCTCTGGGTTTGGAGCTCAGCATCCTCTGCACAGAAGAGGGCATTTAAAACAACATTTTCCCCCCTCGCTGGCAGTGTCTGAAAATAAGTATTTGAATTTGTCTCAAGTGTGTCCTGAGAATGACCTGATTCAGATACATGTTTTATTTCCTAAAATCAAGGTTTTCTGAGCCATCCCAGACAGAGCCGGTTTAGCGGCAGGGAGCTGCTGTCCCTCGAGGGCGGAACGGATCCGTGGCCGGGCTCTCCACTCGCTGGAGCAGAACCACGCCTGCGGGTTCCAGCCTGCGCAGCCCAAATGCATCCTGCGGAAAACTGAACCCAGTAGACTGTCCTGCTGCCTTTTTGGCAAAGTTAACTCAATTTGGGGGTCGATCCGGTTTAAGTGAATGAACCGGCAGACAGAATGAAGACTGCCTCCTTTTCTTGTGTCTTGCTCTATCCCTACCCGCCCTCACTCCCCACGTCCTCATCTCAGTGCTGCTAGCCCCCAGCGTCTCTTCCCACTATCCCTCGCCTCTCCCTGCGGTGGCTTCAGGTCTCCCTCCAATAACGGTAAAATACTTTGCCGTGTTCTCCTTTGTCTTCCGCGGAAAGGATATTGAACGAACAGTAGGTAGACAATAACATCTTGATTATTCCTCGGGTAAGGTGGTAGCCTTTCTCAAAGGCTTATGGTTTAAAGAGGCATATTTAAGGGCCTCGGCTCAAGATTTACTCTGTGAAGATTCAAATCCCAGGCGTCCCCCTTAGAGCGCTGCACCTCTACCCCAAGCTTATTGACTTATTTAATTGTTTCATTTGCAAAAGTGATGATCATAATAATATCTAGCTTAGAATGTCGTTATGAGGATTAAACAAAACACACCGCAAAGCCTGGCACCTGAAATTTAATAAGAGTTTAATGGATGCTAGATTTTTATTAAATGATTCTTGTTAACTTTTTAAAAGTATTATTATAAAGAATTTTAAATTGGTATTAAAATATTTAAATTGCGATTATTTAAACTGTCATGATGCTTATTTATCAAGCGTTACATCACTGTTGTTATGTTCAGGACAGCTTCACGGTGGAGAGTGGGGTTCTAGAATCAGGCTGCCTGAGTGGGACGCTGGATCTGCGAAGTACCAGCTCCGTGACTTGAGCAGTTACTCAGTTATTCCTTTCCTTACATTCGCGTCTGAAAAATGGGAGTAATAATAGCACGTACTTCGCGGAGTTGTGAGACTTAGGTCCATACACATCCTAGCACTTAGCACAGGGCCTTGGCACGCTGAGCGCTGTATAGGTGTGAGCTAGGACTACCACTCCCACACTGCCCTTGGGGCCGCTGGGGCTGCTGGGACCGCAGCGGCGGCGGCTGCTGCCCCTCCCCCAGCCACCTCCACCGTTCCCACCTCCACGCCCACCACCTCCATCAGTACTGCTACTGTTCAAGAGGATCTTCCAACTCTTCTCAAAATTCTTTGACTCTACTGGGTCTGGGGCAGACCTAACTCTTAAATGGGAGGTATTCTTAAAGGAGCAATATTTTTCACACGACCTTAACAGTTTTCAGTTTCTGGGCTCCAGGGTGCTAGGCAGAACTTTGGGAGCTATGACTCTGTTGCTTCCTAAATTCCAAGAGCAGCCGAGGGGAATGAACAGAGCCAACAGCTCCCTCAGAGGAAGTGAACACTCTCTGGATTCTAACTCATCTCTTAATCCCCTGGAGCTCTACCAATGTGGCCTTGGGGGGAGTTATCCTCTGGCTCTGACTTGCTTCCTAAGACCTGGCAGAGAAAGCTGTCCTCACCAGGTACCCTGACCACACGTGTTTCACAGCTTCGGTTTTTACTGAACCAGGGGACACAAATAGGACCTGGAGAGGCAGCACCTTCCGAGGGAGGACAAGACAGGCACCGATCTCAAGCAGGAGAGTGGCCTGGGTTAGAATCCAGACTCCTGTAATGATCATCTCTTGAATCTTAGGTGAGTCCCTTAACTTACCTGAGAATCGGTTTCATGATCTATAATACTATTTGATTTAATAAATACCTCATGGAATTATTGCAAAAATTCGATCAGTTAACTAAGCTATTTGAAAACTCATTGCAAGATGTCTGGCCCTCAATAAACATCAGTTGCATTTGAATCTAAAACTAAACCTTTGATAGCCAGCCTCCAGAAAACTCTTCGGTTGACCTTTGGCAACACTTCTAGGAGAGGCATGTTGTGTGTTGGCCACAAACATGCCCTCATCTGCTGGGGAGGATTCGGATATACATTTGCATCTTCATTCTGATTAATCACTTCTTCTATCTGCTGGGAGTGTTGCCTCTAAATGGACAGCTTCTTCTAGCCCCGCTATGCACATCTGTATTTTCAGCCAAGACCTCTACTCTTCTTCATTCTGCCCTCACCTCTCACCAGCCCTCTGATTATTCCTTTCTTACTGTGGTTAGGAAGTAGGATAAGCTTTTTCTATTGCAAACAAACTACGTTATCCAGGCACCATCAAAATGTAAAAGTAAAATGTATCATTGTTGCCCACTGCAACTGTCTAAACCTTTTTTATTATCCTCAATCCTGACCTCATAATTCTCAGTCTTGGCACATTACTACATCTCTTAGTCTGCAGTGTGATATATAATTATTTCTGTGTAATTTTCCACAAACGCATTTTAGCTGTCCCAAAAGAGAAAAACTTATTTTTTTCTGATCCATAGAACTATATTTTGAAATCATTATACAATGCTTATAACTATGAATTTTTCTGCTGAAAAGCTGATGGTAAATAGTTGAATGTGACAGTAAGTCTATGAAAACTAGTGTGCAGATAAAAGATTAAGTAGCAAGCAGGTTTTGGCATTATTCATGGGCTCATTGGTTAGGATTTAGAATAAGAATGAACTTTCTCCTCACATGAAAAAGCCTATTTACTTTCTTCTTTTAGCCTTGGAAATAGTGGCTTCCTTTAGCTAGGTAAATAACTCTAGAGAAAAATGAAAAGGGATATTTCAAAGTGTATAGTTTAATGTTATCCAATGGCATGTGAGTATCATCACTTAAGACAGAATTTAATGCTGAATAATGTATAAATCGACCTCCGGGAGACGATTATATGATTTTTTGATGTTCCACAAAACTGAAATTATAATTTCTGATAGCCTGAGATATTCCCTTCATGGCGTTACCAATAATGGGGTTTGGTTTGGTAGAAAGCTCTTCATATGCGCATGTCTTATTCTTTTATTTCAACTTTTCTTATAAAGGAATCTGCCCAGTTCTCTTCTCTTACATGTGGGAAAAAGTCTGTATTGTTAGTTACTCCGTACAGAAGGTGTGGTATTTTGGGTCCTGAGTAGACAAGTTTGACATGCCCTGCTGTAAACGCTTGACATGCCCTGCTGTAAACGCTCGCATGCCAAGATGATCTCTAGCCGGCAAATGCTGAAGATTGTGTCAAGCCTAGACTTGGCATCTGGCATCACTGGTCTCTTTCCACTCTGGGATCACTGTTGATTCTGCTTCGAGAGCTGTCTTTCAAAATCAAAGATCATGTCACTGTGTCACTTAAAATCCTTTATTAGCACCAACGGTGTAGAGCATGTGTCCATCAGCATGCCACCCACAAGCCTTCTAAGCCCTGCTGACCCATCTTTACCTTTCCAGCTTCTTCTCTCCCAGCCTCCGCTTCAAATGTGACGTCCCAGCCTAACCGGATATTTGTGGTTCTCTGAATGCACCAACTCCTTTGGTTTCATGTCTTTGCACCTTGGTCATCGAATGTTCCCCCTGGATCATATCCACCTCCTTCTGATCAGTACTTGACCGTGGTTCAATTAAGGAACAGCTTCTAACTTTAAGAGAAAGCACCTCTTCTCTGAATCCTTTTTTGATTCTTCAGTCCTTGAGTAGATTGCGTCCTTCCCTCTCTTCTCTCCCTCATGCTACCCTAGTGTTTTAGAGTTTTGTATCTAGCTCTAGTATAGCACTTTACACATCGGACTTTAACTATTTGTCTGCCCTACTTCCTGACTTCTTTTATAAATTTGAGTAAAAGTTTGTGCCTAGTCATCATTGTCTCCCAGTGAGAGACTAATCAGCACTGAGTAGTCATTCAAAAACTATTTGATGGACGAATGGCCTGTATTTTCACCATCAAGGTTAAGAAATTAGGAACGTTTGTATAAAACTGGAGCTGGAGCAACCTGACATATAAAGCAGCAAATGAATGAACACAAATGCTCCAAGGACAACCAACTTCTTCTCTCTTGAAAGAGGACTGTCAATTAATGATTCATCTTTACTAGGAGTTATCTTCAAGCTTTCTGAATGTTTGAAAACAACGATGGTTCTTTTCTAGTTTCAAATTAATATTGCTATTTAGTAAAACTTCAAAAATATTATATATAAAAATATCTCAATAAAGTTGTTTAAAAAATAAAGACTTCAAGAACAAAAACACAATCTTTTAGAGGGGCGCCTGGGTGGCTCGTTCCTTAAGCGTCTGCCTTCGGCTCAGGGCATGTCCCAGAGTCCTGGGATCAAGTCCCACATCAGGCTCCCTGCTCTCTGCGGGGAGGCTGCTTCTTCCTCCCCTGCTTGTGTTCCCTCTCTCGCTGACTGTCTCTCTCTCTATGTCAAATAAATAAATAAAATCTTTAAAAAAAAATTCAGAAGCCTATCAGCATATCATATACTACATGGGACTGCACTAGAAACTTTAACAGGAAAAACAACTATGTTCCATTTGTGAAAGCTTAGAATTGACCTCTAATAAGAAATAATAACAAGTCAGAAACAAACTATTTAAAGGTAGGTAGACCAGTTGTTTATTCGTTATCATCGACTTTTAATTAAGCACGGAGCCAAGTGTTTTCACGTATAGGAGACACCGCAATATTATGTCTAGGACCTTAGACTCTGGAGTCAGCCTGCCCCGTTCAGAATGCAGCTCTGTCACCCTGAAGTCTTCGATGAGGTAATCAACCATGCAATTCAGGTGTACAATCTAACGTATACCTGATTTTCCTCATCAGTCTCAATTTTTTCATCAGTCAAATGGAGCAAATAATAGTACCTACTTCACAGGGTTAATGTGAGGATTAAATTGGAAAACCCACCTAAAGAACTTAGCAAGCAGTCAATTTTCAGTAAATATCAGATGTTATTATAATTTGCCCAGTTAAAAAAGGAAAGATGATGGGTTTACGTAAACAAGGGAATATGTAGAATGGCTCAATACACCAAAATATGTTATAGTGCAGTAGGGCCAACGGGTTCTCAGAACCTGGTTAAGATTTTTGTTCTTAAAGAGGGGTGGGGAGGAAAGGAATAGAATTCCTCTAGAATTCCAGGATGACCTAGCTACTCGCCCCCATATGGTGTAGGAGGAACCACAATGAGCAGCTGCAGAGCGAACGCAGGACTGACCCCAGCATCAGCTCCAGTGATAGTTGCTTCTCCTTGGGCACTTTCTCTCTGCTCCCCAGAAAAAGGGGGGAACATTGTGGTGTTTGCCAGAGGCAGGGCTGGAAGGTGGGGAAAATGGGTAAAGATGGCCGAAAGGTCTAACTTTCTGTTATAAAATAAATAAATCTTGGGGATGTAACGTACAGCATGGTGACTAGAGTTAATAAGACTGTGTTGTATATTTGAAAGTTGCTAAGAGAGTAGATCTTAAAAGTTCTCGTCACAAACACAAAAGTGTAGCTATGTGTGGTGATGGATGTTAATCTAGACTTACGGTGGTGATCATTTTACAATATATATAATATCAACTCATTATATTGTATACCTGAAACTAACACAATGTGTATGTTGATTATATTTCAATTTTTAAAAATTGGAAGATAAGAACTAGAAAGAAAGTTAGATTTCTAACAACATTAAGAGTAACAACCACAAAACCCTTGTCTATTGCAGATATCATACAAGTGGATTCTTCCCAGATATTAGAAAATTCAGGAGTCCAAGGCATATTTACATTTCCAAAGTGGAGGTTTTATCTTTATCTTTGTTTTTAAATAATAGGCACTTCATTATACTTTTCTTTCTACTTTTGTGTATGTTTGATAATTTGTATATTTTTTTAAAGTCCATGTCAAATATGAATAGCACCACAACTGATTTTTTTAATACAAAAATATTTCTACTTCTGGACTTCGCTTGAAGTCAGATGGAATAGCCTGAATTGGGTTTTCCTTTTGTAAAATCTTACTTCCTGTTTTGTGCTCGGGTGATAGATATTTTCATTTTAATTTCACTCTGGCAGCTAGTTCTTGCACTTAGGTTAGGTTTCCTTTATCTACTTGTTGCTTGTCTCTTGCTAAATTTATTATTGTTGTTGCTGCCGCTTCTGTGAAGTTGGAACCCCCTGGGTCTAAACACTTACCATTATGGAATTTTAAAGCTCTTCACCATAGGAGTTGACTCTGAAAAGGCCTCAACTCCCCTGCAGACCACTTCTAGAAGTCTGGGCGACTTCTGTTCTTCCTGAGGACCTAGAAAACTGTCTGAAGCTCTTTCTCCTGTAAGAATAGGAGGTGTTGAAAGTTGAAGCCTTACCAAGTGATTGATAGTGGATCCAAAAATGAGGCCCAAGAGCAAATAGCAAACCGAGAACCCATGGCAGGACTCCAGGAGCAAAAACAAGAAAATGCAGAGAGAGAAGAGGCATAGCACAAATAATCAGGGATGAGTGAGCGGAGAGAGGCAGAAGGTATGAAGTGCACGGTGATTCGTGTGTTTTCCTTTGTCTGTTTTTTTTTCACAAGAGGGTTTGAATTCCTTGATCTCCCTAGCTTGCTACCATAGTTAGCTCGAAACCCTCTCTGAGGTTTACCTAAGGGCTCCTTAATTCCCTGACACATTCGAACTAAAGACAAAATAAGAATAAAAACCAAAACCCAGTAAGAAAAAAGTAATTCAGATTTCCTTGGACAATAGAGTAGAGCAGAGAATCATCTCTATTTACACAATTGTCTTTATAGACTTAGAGAAAGAGTTATAATTTGCCCAGTTAATTTTATTTGAATAAAAATTCAGTGGTGGAATGGGCCATAAATTTACCATACATAGAGAATTGAGTGAGCAAAGAAAAAGAGCTTCTTTGCTTCTATAGACGTGATCAAATCTCCTTCATGAACCCTAACTCCACCAGGAGATGAGGAGGCAGGTTTTAAATGTACCAAATAATGGGGTCCCAATATGTTTCCACTTAAATAGTCTCTTTTGAATGACTCAGTGCTTTTCAGGCAATTTCTCAGTCTTGTAGATTTGTCTTTCCTTCTCCTTGTTCATCTTCAAAATGTCATCTGTTATGGGGGAGTGACAGCTCACAGCTTGATAGACTTTGTGGGGGGCCTCAGATCTGCAGACTGTCAGAAGGTCTCCCTGGCTTCTGCCATGAAGTTGTAACTGGATCTAGTTTCTGGACTATAATCTGCTGAGATATGCTGGCTAATAACTTATAACTCACATCTAAAGTCTGGGTTTGCCGCATCCAGAAGCGAAGTCCCTGCAAAGCCTCGTTGCTTCAGCTGGAGGATGTGGCTGATCCACCATGCTCTCGGCACTTCTGTGTCACCCGGGGGCACCGGGCCTCACTGCTCAGCCTGAGGGGTAGAAGTGGCATCAGTCCTGCTTTCCTAAAATCCAGGCATTTCTATGATCATTTTACTTGCCTTCTCTTTCTTTTCTCTCCCTCTCCCTTTTCTTCTTTAAATTAGTTACCTCAGAGAGTACCACCTCAGTGTGATGTTTTTTGTTGGCTCAGTGTATGTACCCTGTGGGTACCTTCTGGGAAGGGACGGTATGCTGGAGTGTAATGAACTCAGCACAGCTGAATTCAGATTCCTGTCCTCACAGGTTCCCTTGATGAAATCATTTGCCTCACCAAGCCTCTACTTCCTCATCCTAAAGGTGAAGATAACAATATTTATGTGATAAGATAGTCATGAAGGTAGCATCAGGCATCTCAATCTTAACATGTGCAAAATTATACTCTTGATTTTCCACCCTACAGAACTAGTCCTCCTCCACTTTTTTTTAAGTAATCTCTACACCCGATGTGGGGGCTTGAACTCATGACCCCAAGATCAAAAGTCATATGCTCTACCAACTGAGCCAGCCAGGCGCCCCTCCTCCTCTAATCTTTCCATCTCAATAAATGGCAATTCCTTCCTGCAAATATTCAAGGCAAAACCATTCAGATGGTCTTTGGTTTTTCTCTTACTTTCTTACCACATCCAATTCCTTGAAAAATCCAGTCACTCTACTAATTATGTGGAATCTGACCACTCCTCATCATCTTCACCTTTAGCACCCTGGTCCAAGGAAAAATGACCCATCATTTCCTAGGTTAGGTAATAATAGCTGCTGCTTCAGAATATCTCAGTGGTTTAACGGCGGAGAAGTTTGTTCTTCACTCTTGATCAATGTCAGCTGTCAGCTGTCTCAGCAGTGAGCATGGGAACACCCTCTTTCATCCCCGTGGCCCTGCACCTTCAACACTGGGATCAAAGCTGCAGAAGCAAAGGAGCACGGAGGTGACACGTGGGAAATTTGGGGGCCAGGCCTGGAAGTGGTGGACATCAGTTTACTCACATTCCAGAAGTCAGAAAGCAGTTAGATGGCCATACCTAACTGCGGCAGAGCTGGGAAGAAGTCTAGCTGTGCACTCAGGAGACGAGAAAATGGGTTTAGTAAATAGCGAGGCAATCTCTACCACTCTCAACCTAGACATCAACTGCAAACGCTCTTTAATTGGCTTTCCCGTTTTTACCTTTGTGCTCTCCCAATTCTTTTTCTCAACATGTCAACCTAATGATCCTTCGAAACGTCATTCAGATCATTTCCCTCCTTTGCTCAACACCTTCCAATGGCTTTTCATCTCTTGTGTGTATTCCAAAGCCCTTATCATGCCTCAAGGCTTTATATGTCTACTTCTCTCCCACCTTCTTGATTCCTTTCTTAGCCTTCTCCACGCATGCTCACTCCAGTACAGCCACACTGGCGGCCATAGTCTCCTTCAAATATGCCAAGCACATCGCATTTCCTCTTTCCCCTGCCCAGAACACTCTTCCCCGTGGATACTCTCAGAGCTCACTCTCATCTTGCCTTCAGATCTATGTTCAAACTCCAGCTTACTAAGCAGCCTTTACTGAAGAGCCAATCCAAGAAGACGGTCTCTCCACTCCCTTTTGTATTCCACTTAACATATTATATATTTGTGTCTATGCTTAGTGTCTGTCTTCCAAGATTAGAGTATCTTCTGTCTTGTTTTATCCCTAGCCTCTTGATCCTAAGGTGGTGCACAGAACAGGCGCTTCACCAATATTCTTTTTAACTATTGAAAAAGTGAATGAATTAGGAAGTGAATTAATTGTTAAGTGCACGGCCTGGCAAAAAGTAATCAATAAATGATAGCATTGCTGTAATACCAAGTTTTTCTCTGAGATCGAAAGGGATGTTCATTTTTCTTCTATTTTATTCATAGTTGGGTTTTTATGCTTTTCGAAAAAAACGTACAAATACAAAATTAATTTCTTCCTCAGGTCCTCATCACCCTTAACATGGCTTTCTCTATTCTTTTAACTTTTCATCTGTACACCTTTGCTTCAATGCACTGATCTGTCCTCCATCTATCGCATGATGTGGCGGTGAGATCATAGGCAGAGAAGAGAGGAGGGGAAGAATGTATAGTTGAACATTCTGCTAAAAGTGAAAACAATATCAATGACCACATCTTGTGCTGAAAAGGAATAATGAGATGTAAAAATCATAACCAAATGTAACAATTTCTGCTTAATTAAGTGAATTTAAAATTGTTATATGTATCATTAAGGCCTCAATTTCTTAAACTAAAGGAATGACAATCTCTATGACTAGAAATAAGATGAGATAAATATAGCTTTTTTTCTTTTTCTTTTACGTTATATAGAAAAAAGCCCAAAGCATTTGCAAAATATCTCAGACTTTCGTTAGCACAGTATTCCACCTGATAT